>NW_016908433.1:435539-541836 GCF_001483705.2 Eufriesea mexicana | reverse complement strand
AATAGCGATTTATCATATGAAGATGGTCAATTAGACCATGTTCTACCAAAATTGCGCGGGCAACGGGCAAAAAGGAAGGCTACTCACCGAAGTCCTCGAAAGAAAAGCGTCTAATCGGTGTGGATCTGCTAGATCTAGATCATTGACAGGATAAAGACACTCGATGAATCGAAGGTTGCCTCTGACGACGACTGCGAATCATTACTTAATATATCCAACGATAAAAACGAGATCTTTTGTCGATGCAAAAAGGATTTAATGGAGAACGAGAGGTTCGACGGGTCTGCGGGCTCGTTAGGCCGGCAAAAACCGAATGAATCGAGCGGTAACGATGGGACCGGACCTTTTCCTCCTCGTGTCGCGAAATATTCTCCAAGGTCGAGTCCCGATTAACATAATATGACGTGTTCCTGCGAGGCAGTCCTCTGTTTTTCGAGAAATCTCACGGACGAGCTGACTGCTAGCTACTGGTAAACTCGGTTACGCAATCTCGATCCCACTTTTACGACGAATACTCGCGCTATCGCGATACAAATTAGTCGACTCTTAACTCTTTATGGTTATTTTACCATTCGACGGTTGTATGATGTTTAAAAATTGGTTTCATAATTTTAACCCTTTTAGTGCCGAGCGAAAAACGGGCGCCTATGACGAATTTACTAAGGTTAGGGCAAAAGCTGATAAAAACCAAACCAAGAATGATATTTAAAAAATTCAAAATGCAACGTGTTACGAAAGAAAGTAAGAATAATGCAGTGCCAATTTTATTTCCATATTTATTGAAAATCATGCGAATAACATCGATAGATTACCGAGATTGAGACCACGAGTCAGACTCGAGATAATCACGTTTGGCCTGAAATGTCGATCACGAGTCGTACTCGTGATATTCGTGTTTGACCCGAAATGACGATCACGAGTCGCACTCGTGATATCCACGTTTGGCACGAAATTAAACAACGAGCCTGACTCGTGATATTCAAGTTTGGCCTAAAATTTTCATCATTTATACAGTCATACTTGTAAAAATAGCGCAGAGTTAATAATAATAATAATAATAATAATAACAATATAAATTTATTTTGAAATAGAGCTTTCTATAGCATCGCATACGCAGCGATATATCGTCGTTGGCATTTAAAAGGGTTCAAAAATCAACTATGTGAAATAGACAAGAAAAATGGGTCCTTGTCTATCATGGATTGGGATCACTGTATAACAGCACAATTGCTTCGAACGATACAGCAGGATCGTAAAATCTGTGGGTTTCATTGTCGATAATAAAAGTGCGTTTACTATTATTATATTTACCTATACCAAAGGTATAACTTCGAGAGATATTTAGGAGAAATGACGACGAAGAAGTAACGATCGGTGATTGCACGTGGATTCAGGGTATCACTGGCTATGGTTCACGGGACGTTCAACCATAGGAAGTTTCTTTTATGTCTTCGGTATATTTTTCCACGAACGAGAAGTTTCGTTTGGAAAAGGAAAAGATCGTTGAAGTGGCCTTGTCGACATCGTGGGACTTTTTCATAGTTTACGATGTCTCGTTTACTCACTGATGTCATCCACGTCGTATATGTTCTCGATGAAAAAAATTTTTAGTAGTAGTAATTTATTGACCATTTTGATCCGTGGTAAGCGATCAGACACTGAGAAAACTCTACGCTATTTATTTGCTAATCTGGTTGGTGAGTCATGAATATTATAACGTGGTAGACCTGGCATGTGCGAAAGAGTTAAATACAGTCTAATTGTGGCAAATTAATGGTAAACCGTGGATAATGAATCGAATTAAAATTCACAGTTGATCGACCATTTCCTACATTTTATTGCAAATTGCAGTGATATTAATTATCTCTTAATGCAGGTATTAATGATCCATATCGTTCGAACTAGCTGTGAATTTATACTAAACTTACCACTGCTGGTCTACAGACTTCTGGATGAACGAAGAAAACTCAAAGAAAATTCAGAAAAAGAAGATATCGACAAATTAATTGTGCTTGTGTCAGAAAGGAAATCACGAAATCATCTGAACAAATAGACAACATTAAATGTGGAATCTTTAATTCAAAGTTTAAAAATGGCCACTTAGACAGTAGTAGGTTTATTGTTAAATATTTCCAAAAATTGTCACAAGAAGAGATATCGAAAAATTAATTATAATTGTATCAGAAAGAAAATTACGAAATCATGTGAATAAATAGATATTGTTAAACGAGGAACCTTTAATCCAAAGTTTAAAAATGGCCATTTAGATGGTGGTAGGTTTAATGTTAAATATTTCCAAAAATTGTCAGAAGAGGAAACATCGAAAAATTAATTATACTTGTAATCAGAAAGAAAATCACGAAATCATGTGAGCAAAAATAGAAAACGTCATACGTGGAATTTTTAATCCAAAGTTTAAAAATAGCCACTTAGACAGTGGCAGGTTTACTGTTAAATATTTCCAAAAATTGTCACAAAAGGAGATATCGAAAAATTAATTATAATTGTATCAGAAAGAAAATTACAAAACCATCTGAACAAATAGACAACGTCAAACGTGGAATCTTTAATCCAAAGTTTAAAAATGGTCATTTAGACGGTGGTAGATTTATTGTCAAATATTTCCAAAAATTGTCACAAGAGGAGATATCGAAAAATTAATTATACTTGTGTCAGAAAGAAAATCACGAAATCGTGTGAATAAATAGACAACGTCAAACATTGAATCTTTAATCGAAAGTTACAAATGACCACTTGCACCGTTCATTGTGAAATATTCCCGGATGAAATTGTCTGAAATTCTAGAATGCATCTTGAAAATGGTACCTGACTCGATCACTACGGAAACGTTAACGAAGACAATACTGAATTTCCCGACAGCGTGTCTCGCTAAAGACTAACAGCATAACCTGCACCGTTTAATCATCAGCGCCGTTCAATTTTTCCCGCGTTGCGTAATTATTCAAATAGCGCAGACGAGGGAAATATCGATGCAAATTTCCCGTAATTACTCGGAACTGACGACAAACTTCGCAACTTGCCGCTCGTGCCTGGCGACTGAGCAGAGAACAATTGCAAATTAGTTTAGTTACATCCGAGGAAGATCTCGAAGAAGAATCGTTTCGCTGTTGGAACTTGGTTTAAGGGACGAGTCCCTCGAAAGAAGGGTACCAAGGGAAGCCGTGACGAATCATCGGAAGGAGTCCTGAGAGGAGATGAGTTCCATCGCTTCTGGCGAGGTCGATGACACGGAATAATTGTCCCGTTTGCCTTGACACGCCGCAATGATCTTGGATTCACGGACTATGGACACATCGGCGCGCCGTGACGAAGAGGATCTCGGTCAATTTGTCTTACAAGCCGCGGACTGGATAACGATTAATCCGGTCACGCGGATAGAGACGTTGTCTGACGTCAACGGTGCAGCATCCGACAAGCTGGCTTGCACGTAACGAGACTCGGACACGATGCTGGTGTAACGAAGCAGCTTCGGGCAACTTTGTCGAAGTCGAAGTTGAAATTCGCTTTGACCATTTCGTCGTTGTTGCTCTGGGTTCTTCGGAACAACTCAGAGCTCTTTGAGTAATTTGGGTTAGGTATTAGAAATGTTTTGAGGTGGTTGAGATTTCGTTTAATCGATGTTTCCTATTTTCGAATTTTCTCTCTTTGCCCTATTTTGTGGTTTTTCTCTTGGTTTCTTGGAACCTTTGATTCCTTTGAATTTGGGTTATTTGTAGAGGAGGCTTTGGCTTTGTTTGATTGATTCGATTGATATTCGAACACAAGTTCGTTGTTGTTCGTTTTATGGTTATGGTTATAGTTTTAATTCCTTCCCGAGTTGTTTTTTCTATTTTCAGATTCATGTTTTATTTTTTTTAGAGCCTGACGTTGCGCTACTAGATTTTTCCGAATTTATTAATACCTCTGTCAATATTCCTATTTATTTTTTGTTCGAATAACAGCTTTTTCCATCGCCCCCAATTTTTATAGACCCATTTGATTCACCCATACGCGAGATATAAATTTTTCAGACTAATATTCGAACCCGGAAAAACTCTACGTATCCAAATAATACTTCCATACAAACACACTATAGGAAAATCCAATGACGAATCATTTTTTTTTTTTAACTTGATTTATCGACCAACCATCATGAACAACATATCCAAATTAATATTAATCGAAAAACCCGCAGAAAAACCAAATTGCAAATTCGGGGAATCGAACCCCGATCGATCCATCATCAATCTGGAACCTAACCCGCTCCGCCATAAAGACACTCGTGTAACCATCTCCGATATTTCTTACATAACGTATCCCTTCGAAACGCAGCCACAGGTGGTCCCAAAAGAGAGGCAGTCGGAGTGGCAAAAAGCTCGGAACGGGCGCATGTTAATCAAACAGTGTAGTGGAGAAGGTTTGCGGCCGCTGGCCGGACAGAAAGATTAATATCCCGGGCGGGTCGTATCGAAATAATCGCGATCGACAGCGGGCGAAACCCACGGCGATTGGAACCGCGTCGCGACGCGGTGGGTCCGTCGAACCGCGGCCATATTGAGATCCTGTCGTCCTCTGTCGAACGCAAATGTCCCGTGATAGCTGTTGCGCGACGGAAACTGCGGGCTTCCGGCCAGTTCGGGCTCGAGTTTCCGCGACGCTGTTGCGCGCCAAGTGGCCCGTTGCATCTTCAAGAACGATTTTTTATTTCCCTCCACGTGACCTGTAGCTTGTGTAACATAGCTGTTATAAATGAGTGGAGAATAATTCGAATGTATACAAAAATATTCCTTTCAAGCACGGTACTAATTTGCTAAATTATTTAATAGCAATTTTATCTAATTTGGGATCGAATTACGTCAGTCATATTTAACACGTTAAGTACCCAGCCCGTTTTGCTTTCTGTTCCGTTCAGGCCCAGACTTAGACGTTAAGTGGACCACCAATAGCAGGTGAAGTGTTCATAAAACTCGGAAATACTGTACCAATTGTTATAACAGGATTTTACAAACGTTAGATCCAAAGATGGCGAAGAATTTAATACATAAATTTAACACTTTTTAGTCCTAGTTTGGGCCAGTCCCTGAGGACCAACATGGCACTCAACGTGATAATAGAGTGCAGAATCTTCTTCGTATGAGTTCTTTTTTGAGGTTATGACGTAAACTCTTTTATGGAGTCTTTGATTTTTAAACGCGAGGAATATTGTCTGCCATTTTGAGTTTAGGGGTATTACTTATACCGTGACTGTTCTTCCTGGTCCCTCGTTGCTTTCGGTGTTCCGCATTGTGATAGCTTGGTCGATAGCGTCGTTTTACTTCATTTTCTAAATGCGGCAAAAATTGTCGACTCTTTTAAAAGCGCCTTCGTGTAATTTTCGAGCGAAGGTATCGAATCGCGTCGTTCATATTTAATATACGCGTAGAGATATCTGTGTCACGATCGTTCTCCATTATGGCGCCGTTGCCTTCCATTGTTTCAAAATTCACTTTTCTGCAATTTTTCAGGCGAGGGAATTTGAGCCTGTCGTCAATGAAATTATTAAATTATGGCTGTAATATAGCATTCTCTCGCAGCTCGGCGTAGCTTCCCCTATTTTTCACATCTTCGTTTACACCTTCGATTATTTCACGTTATTTTGAAACCGGTCTCGCAGAATGCAATCCTGTCGTTACACTCGATCAATCATTAACCACTGTCACATTAGCGATGCAATACAATATTCCGCGACGATTCATCATGTTCTCCATTATTGCACGACATCCTGTACTCTTCCAGCTGTTTTTAAATCCTAGAAACGTCGTAAACAACTTTCCAAAGTATCCTCTGTGGCGAAATCAATTTTTAACGCAGCTTTATGGCAAAGGAATAGATATTTGCTATAGTACAGGCAACTCGGATACACTGTGATATAGTAATTAATAATATAGGAAAATATAGAGGCTTAGCTTCAGGTGAAAACCCTGAAAAACCAATCCCTAATATTTCATAAATTATTCTTAGATAAGCAACAATTTCTTTTTTCCTATTTTATTTATAATTTGAAAAATTATTTCGAATCTAAGCAAAATTAAAATATAAACCTCTGGATATCCAAAAGATCGAAATAAATATCGATATAAAACTGGATCTGTATTGGAAAATTTCCAAAAATTTCAAATAATAATATAGCAATAATTCGAGCTAATATAGGTAAAGATAATGATAATAAAATTATTGCAATAATTCTGCCATAAGTTGTACTGATATAACTAATAAAAGAAGCAGGAGTCTGCTCTCCTGCAGCCTTCAAAATGATCACAAATTCTAAAAGCAGCAGAAAATAAAATACAACACATCCACGATCTATATGAAATTCTCGAAAAAGGCTACGATGCATCTCAGACAGAATTACATTCCCACCGTCCAGCACTGAAAATCTCACGTATGCTGTACTCGCATGACTAACAAGAGAAGCCTCAGACACGAATCTACCGTTCTCCCAGTCCTCGAAATCATCTAAAACCTACGCGAGACGTCATGAAATAAAATATATCTCTGCCGCGCATCCAATTAAGTTAAAAAAACACGGACCACCCCATAGAGGAGGCAAGGATTAATAGAATCTCGTACCACGGAGCCAGCAAGAGTCCTCGACGAAAACCAGGCGCACAATACTCCTCCACGTCCCCCGTTCAGACTTCAGCTCCGGTACTTGCACCCCGATTTCGTCGAAGAAGCGCACCGGAATAACCTCCATTCGTAAGGATTCAGGTCTTTATTAAACGTCGTCCAAGCGTGTGTTTATACGGGGACAAACGCATTTCATGAATACAAAAGAAGGCGACTTGGTAAGCCGCAATACCGTGAGAGGGTGAGATTGATGTCCACGCGTGGAAGGGATGGAAAAGGACGTCTCCTCGAGGTCTTGTCTATCGGGGATGAAGCTTGACATTTATCACGCAGGGCAAAGTCCATGGAGCGGATTTCATACGCAACTTTATTGCAAATTAGCTTCAGTATGGTTAACCTGGAGCCGAGGGATGGTGGAGGAATTCGTCGTTGGGGTTGTTTTTCAGGGTGGTTGATTCTTGGTATCTTCATTCGAATTTTTGGATAGTTTTAATTTTGGTAATATGGGGATTCCCCCATGGGGGTTTATTGGAAGATTTATTGCAAATTAGTTTCAGTATGGTTAACCTGGAGTCGAGGAGTGATGGAGGAATTCGTCGTTGGGGTTGTCTTTCCGAGTGGTTGATTCTTGATATCTTCATTCGAATTTTTGGATAGTTTTAATTTTAGTAATATGGGGATTCCCCCATGGGGGTTTATTGGAAGATTTATTACAAATTAGTCTCGGCCTGGTTAACCTGGAGCCGAGGGGTGGTGGAGGAATTCGTCGTTAGGGTTGTCTTTCCGAGTGGTTGATTCTTGGTGGGTGGTTGATTCTTGGTATCTTCATTCGAATTTTTGGATAGTTTTAATTTTGGTAATATGGGGATTCCCCCATGGGGGTTTATTGGAAGATTTATTGCAAATTAGTTTCAGTATGGTTAACCTGGAGTCGAGGAGTGATGGAGGAATTCGTCGTTGGGGTTGTCTTTCCGAGTGGTTGATTCTTGATATCTTCATTCGAATTTTTGGATAGTTTTAATTTTAGTAATATGGGGATTCCCCCATGGGGGTTTATTGGAAGATTTATTACAAATTAGTCTCGGTCTGGTTAACCTAGAGCCGAGGGGTGGTGGAGGAACTCGACGTTGTGGTTGTCATTCAGGGTGGTTGATTCTTGATATCTTCATTCGAATTTTTGGATAGTTTTAATTTTAGTAATATGGGGATTCCCCCATGGGGGTTTATTGGAAGATTATGTATAGGTCTTCTTTTCTTTTGCTTCGGTGTGTTCAGGTGGAGCTCATTTTTACGAACTGTGTTGTCTCTGGTCTAGACTCTTGCGGTTCCTACTGATGGGCTGGTGTCCTATGGTGTTAGTATGTTGGTATCCCCGTGGTCGTTGGAATCCATCCATTAGCGAGAGTGAGAACGTTGGTTGCTACAGTAATATCCAAATTCTTGTTTGAATCTGTGAGTTTATTCGTGGGTTAAAAATTCGATTCCTTTTGGATAATTCTTAATATGCTTCGCAGTGAGAAAATAGTATTCTATACTTTTAAATTTATTTTGGATTTATTTGGAAATATGCTTCGTAATTAGAGAATAACGTGATCTACAAATTTATCTTATTTGTTATTTAATTATTATTCTATTGTATGGTATAGTCTATAGATTCGCGATTTTATGGACTCAAAATTCAGTTAGAAAATCGAGTGGATGTTGGATTATTTAATAAATTCATTTTCTTATTTATAGATTTAACATGAATTTATTTGGAAATATGCTTCGTAATTAGAGAATAACGTGATCTACAAATGTCTCTTATTTGTTATTTAATTATTATTCAATTGTATGATATAGTCTATAGATTCATGGTTTTATGGACTCAAAAGTGAGTTAGAAAATTAAGTGGACCTTGGATTATTTAATAAATTCATTTTCTTATTTATAGATTTAACATGAATTTATTTGGAAAGATGCTTCGTAATTAGAGAATAACGTGATCTACAAATGTCTCTTATTTGTTATTTAATTATTATTCAATTATATGGTATAGTCTATAGATTCGTGGTTTTATGAACTCAAAATTGAGTTAGAAAATCGAGTGAATGTTGGATTATTTAATAAATTCATTTTCTTATTTATGGATTTAAAAGTGATTTGAAGACCCAGAGAATTTTCATGGATTTAATATATGCTTTATAATTAGAGGATAACAGTATGATTTATTCATCGATGTATCGTTGCATCGATGCAATGAAATTATTCGATTGGATTATCCGATTCGATTATGCTGGCTTTCCACTTATCACGTTTGTATCTTCCACTGTATTTCTAAGCCCGGTACGCATCCTAATTTCCCGCAAATGCGAAATTTCATAACGCGATATTAATTATAGTAAACTGATCAGGCATAGCGCGAATTTGCATTGCAAGCAGAACAACGTTTATCATACACAAACGAATTATGTTCTCAGAAATGAGGTACGTGTTGTTCCCATGTTCAGGTAATATATTTCTTGCCAAATTCGTCCTGCCTCGACATTTTATTCGCGAAACAAACAAAATTTATCTTATTAATCTGCTACCTGCTTCGTATTTGCCAGAGTTATGTATTCAGTGAATCTGAATTGGTTTTAACCCTTTCCCGACCCGAATTTTCTTTGAGAAATTAAAATCATACGAGCCGATAATTACGAATCTGGAAACAATAAATTTCACGCTCGGTTATTTCGCGATATTTTTAATACAAAATAATATCCATTTTCTTTAAAATAAATAAGATTTTATTGAATTTTGAACTATGATTCTATTACTATAAATAATTCTAATTGACGTGTTATTATTTTTAATACGTCGGGAACGGAAATTAGCGTCTGCTGCAGAAATCCGATATTATTTATCGACCAACCTAGTAATTAAATTAATTTAATTTAATTTAGTTTAATTTAATTCCATGTTTCATTTTTCTGTTGCAGGTAAGTCGAGAAACACAGAGTACACGTATATAGAACCCGTTTGCGATGTGAGTAACATTTTGAAAAATATTTCTTTCGATATTAAGGTGAAATTATTTTTCCAAGGTAGCAGGAAAGAAACAACAGAAGTTGTATTTACGATATTTATTGCAAAATTTGCAATATTTTCAGGCAAAATATTCGCATATTCCTGAAAGCACTCCCATAATTACTAGCATGAATCAAAATTATATGAACCTCTATATGTCAGCAATTATAAAAGTGGTCTAAGTAAAATATTCAAAAGAAAAATTGCTGTCATTTGCATTCTAATAAAATAAAATAATTTTTGGCAAAATGGGGAAGAATTCAAATACCTAAAGAATTCAAAAATTCAAAAATTCAAAGATTCAAAGATACAAAAGTTCAAAGATTCAAAAGTTCAAAAGTTCAAAGATTCAGAGATTCAAAAATTCAAAAATTCTACTGTCGAATAAAATTATGATCTATACTAATAATTTAAAGCATAGAATTTTAAATATGACTTAGGCCACTTTCATAATTATCGCAACAAAAGTAGGCCACTTTCATAATTATCGCGAAAAAGAATCGAATGAAAAAATTATTCGGATCATCTTCCACTATCTTAGTATTACTTTGAAATTTTCTCCGAAATTTTCCATCGAATTTTCCAGTTTCCAAAGCCCCGCGATTTACTCCAATATCGAATCTATCGCGAGTGAGGAAGTTAGGCTAATAGTTTAGGACGCTGTCGATATTCTTAACTCTTCGCCAGCATATTTCTGACTTACCATTTAACACGTATTCGCACTTTGCATCGTGACTTTGGCCAGGCGCGACTAAAAGCGGGGGGAAGAAAATAATTTGCAATGCGAATACGCCTTCAAGAAATTATCCAGCACTCTCCTCCAGCGTCCCATTTCGTCGTGCAGGATAACCGATCCTCATCGCCATGGACTTATCAATTACCAATCACTCGATTGACCTAATCGACGCTTCTTATCCTGATTACCAGCTGTATTAACCCGTGGAATAATTTCATTTTTCTTCCTATGATCGATTTCGCCGGTTCACGAGTCATTAAGCCCTGTTTCCTGGCTAATTGCGGTATAATCGACTGGTCATTATCATCGAAACGTATCCATTAATTAAATCGACCGTCAGTGCTCTCGACACACTGGCTTCATACGGAGCTTGCAATTTTTTCGTCCCTGCAAACTGCTCCCTCGGATCACTGATTGGCTGAAAAAGTGATGGCAAAGCACAGCTCGTTTCGAGAAGAATAATACATAAATTGGGAAAATAAAATTACATCTGCTTCTACGATTAATGCGATAATAACCTCCAACGTATCCTCCATCAGCAGCAATACTTAATCTCCAGTATAACGAGCTCAGAATCCTCGTTGTATAATAAAAATAACTCGGTATAGCGAGCTCAGTATCCAAGGACCGAACACTAGTCCAGGATTAACGAACTTTCGCGTGAGATCACGCCAAATTCCAAACTCCTTATCAACCCTATAAACGCTAAACCTACCGCAACAAAATGACAGGAGAAGCAGTAGAATCTTACAAAAATGTATAATAACGAGACAAATTCATTGAAAGATCGATTACCCTTAAATTGGAAGAAAAATGTCGAAATGTAGGAATTTTGAAAGAAAATTTAAAAAACGATTATGTAACACGTTGAGTGAGCACTAGATGACGAGCGATCAAGTATACTGAAGAGTATGAACAGAAGATTACTTTGTTTCACTTTATCCTTTGGACTGTGAGAATAGTGCAGCCAATGCACAGATATGCAAATTATAAACAGAAAAGAATGGGGTGGGGAATGCCAGAAAGGCAAAAGGGCGATCACCAATAGACGATCAGTCAGAGAAAGCCACGTAAGTGTAAAGATTTACTTCAGCAGAGAGAATTTAATTTTTGCAATATACTAATTGTCATTAACACTAGGTTTGCGGACGCTATCTGTATATTTATTTCTAAGGACACCTGTCAAATTGACAGGTAAAGAAAACCACTTGCCTTTCTTTTAACGAGTTTAATTTAAAAACAATTATATATTATATTAACAGTTTTAATATAAGTTAACTAGATCTGTTGCTATCGTATAATTGGAGTAACCCTTCCCCAAATTGACGGGTTCCGTAAATCTAGTGTTAATAATTTAACCCTGGACAATGCCAGTCTCGCGAATCGATGTCGACTAAACGAAAAGTTCGCTGTCAGTTCTCAGAGTCTGACGTAGCACTGAACGTGTTAAATGTGGGAGATTTTAATCAGTAGACGTTTTGCTGCTTGGTAACTGCTTTATTTGCTCGGTACGCTAGGCTAGTGTCCCAAAAACGCATGCCCCCCTGTTTTGCAGGGCATGTCCCCTCTCCGTGTCCATTCTTCGGTTGAGCTCCGGTCCAGACACCCCAGGTTGGCGTCTAAGCATCCCCATCTGGGGCTGTTGTCCTTGGACCTGGACGATGTCTTCCTAAAACTCCAAAGAAGAGTTTCCTCCCGCTGGAAGCCAATGGGGAGTGGTGAAAGTTGCCCATTAACCACATAAACCACAGCAGATTCAATGTTAATTCCAAAAATCATGCAAGAAGAAAGTATTAGTGAAAAATTCACGAATTTTCGTACGAGCAAGTTCCAAATCCGAAATTCCATATGGGCCCTTTAAATTCTGGAAATCGTAGGGAATTGGTCCAAAGTAGATGGCGCTGTTGAAATATTTAGCCGAGAAAAGTCTGGGTGATTTCAGGAACAGGTTCGCGTATGCGAGGAAAAAATTCCATCCGGTTGTACACGTGGACGAAAAGAGAAAAGGAACGCGTAGACGTGCACGTATATACATATATATAGGTGGACATGACGCAAGCCGTTAGTTTAGGCTCGCTTTTACGTCGCGAACTAACATCGATTAGCCGCGCGATGACGAAATTTTTCGCTTTTGCTGCGAGCACTCCGGGCTATTTATACGCTTGCGTCATAGTACCTGAGGAAACTACGACAATGATCGCGTTGCACAATAATCTTCGATCTGCCGGCCATCTCTGTACGCCGATCTCGCTCGTCCTGTGACTACTCGCGAGAGTTTATCGTCCACGTTGTTTGGTATTCGAAGGAACGAAGTTTGGATACAGGCAGAGTGGTTATCGATCGTTAAAACCGGCAGCCATCGATGAAATTGATACGAGGAAATGGGCGGAAGACGGTTTGTTTTCGCGTGCAATCTCGTTATCAAACGTTCCGGCTCCTTGCTAGCCTGCGATGAGTAAGGAGAGTGTGCTGAGAACGTGATCGCTCACTGTGATCTTCCTTTTCCAATTCAGACGGGGCCAGTGAGCAGATTGGCAGGTTGGAAAGAATAATTTTGTTGGGGATACGAGGTTTTATTACATAGGGAATAATGTTTGGAAGGTTTGGAGAAACGTCAGCTGCGTTGTGGGAATTTGAAGAGTATGGTTACTGGAATTAATTACATCGATTAATCATGGAGTAATTTTTCTGCTGAGATTCTAGCCTCATCAGATGCTATTTCCCGAATTTTTATATAGGTTATAATTATGGAAACGATTCCTGTCACATATTTCTTTTTAAATTATTCAAAGTCCCGCGTTCCAACAGTTGGAGAGGTATTCGAGAAGTTCCAATCTTTAAAAGACCGGCACCATTTTACATCAGTTGCATTAAAATACTCCGCTTCGTTATCAATTATTAACCATTTGCGGACGAGCGCTACATATATGCGTTTTGCGTATGTATATTGCATATATATGTATATATGTATATATCGTTATGCGTATGTGAGGCATAAATGTAAATGCGTTGCTATGGCCACGTTAACGCGTTGCTATGGTCCATGTAAATGCGTTGCTATGGTCCATGTAAACGCGTTGCTATGGCCCACGTTAACGCGTTGCTATGGCCCACGTAAACGCGTTGCTATGGTCCATGTAAACGCGTTGCTATGGTCCACGTAAACGCGTTGCTATGGTCCATGTAAACGTGTTGCTATGGCCCACGTTAACGCATTGCTATGGCCACGTAAACGCGTTGTCATGGCCACGCAAACGCGTTGCTATGGTCCATGTAAACGCGTTGCTATGGCCCACGTTAACGCGTTGCTATGGCCACGCAAACGCGTTGCCATGGCCACGCAAACGCGTTGCTATGGCCACGTTAACGCGTTGCTATGGTCCATGTAAATGCGTTGCTATGGTCCATGTAAACGCGTTGCTATGGCCCACGTTAACGCGTTGCTATGGCCCACGTTAACGCGTTGCCATGGCCACGCAAACGCGTTGCTATGGTCCACGTAAACGCGTTGTTATGGCCCACGTTAACGCGTTGCTATGGCCACGTTAACGCGTTGCTATGGCCACGTAAACGCGTTGTTATGGCCCACGTTAACGCGTTGTCATGGCCACGTAAACGCGTTGCTATGGCCGAGAAACACAAATATGCGCCGGCTGTTGCGGCCCTAGGATCCTCGCGTCCCAAGTTAAATAGTGGACTGTTTTATGTCCTCATTGTCAGTGTCGCTATGAACGAAAATCGCGGCAGTGGTTATGCCCCACGGCACGATCTACTCAAAACCGCTCCGTCCACAAAGAGTTAATAATTTTTAGGGGCACAACTTACCTCTAAAAATTCTTAAATATCCTTGAAAATTTTTTAAAATTCTCCCATCAACTTTCAGCTTCATACCAGTCCCCTAACGTCTAAAAATTCCAGTACCCCATCTCCGGTCGCGATAGAGACCCCTGAATCAGCATATAAGAAACACTCGATCGATGAGAGAAATCATCTATCTTTCAGTCACGATCTTCCTCTCCATCTTCCACGGAGAGGAATCCGTGCACCTGTCTAAGGCGGAGATCAGCCCAAGACCCGGGCGAAACCGCGGGTCATCAAAAGCAGCTCTGACCCGGGGGTGTACGTGTCCGAGAACGATGAGATTCGCGTTACACTTTGGGCCGAAATCGAGACACGAAGGCGCAGACAGGGGGATATCGGGATCCGGGGAAATGGCGGAGCGGTTTTGGAATGGGGAAAGGTCGTGGAGTATCTCGCACACGAGGCGAGGCCCAGACGTCGGGAGACAGTGACCCTGTGCGATCCCGCGGGAAGGGCTGGCTTTATCCTGGCGAGGATCGATCCAGCCGCAAGAAGAGGGGCCTTCGACCTTAGCTGCCGTGTATCGCGACTCCCGTTCTCGATCCCGTCCACGGGGCGAACGAGGCCACCCTCTTTCTCCGATGGAGGCTGATTTTCCAGCGGCAGACGCTCGTAAACCCTGCGTCTACGCCAGACGAGCGAACCAAGGGGTGAAGAAAAATGAAGTAGACAAGGAGAACGGGCACGATTTATTAGTCTGCCGCGATCCCCGTCGCGCTGGGATATCGTATTTCAGTTTTCGCGCAGGTAATCCTCGCCGATCTTTACCCGCGAATTTTTCTTCATCCTCTTTTCTTCTTATCCGCTCACGATTACGCTCGACGGCGCCCAGGAATCGGATATACCGTCGTGAATTATTTCACAGCGATCCTCGCGAAATTTTAACGGTATTTTTAGAAACTGTATGATCCTGTTTCCAAGGTGGAGTGACGTGTCAGTTTTGTCGGTCTTGATCCTCTCACCGGTGAGCGCTTGCTTAACTCACTAGCGCCACCACGGCGCGTATCTCCGACATGTCCACCGTAAGTGTCATATACGGCGACGAATTATTTTAAAATTAATTTGGGTGGTTAGTAAACGTTCATATTTCTTGAAATCCATAGTTTACACGACGGTGACGAGTTTTTCCAAGATTTCTTTCAAATTCGGAGTCAATTGGACGTCTAGATTTTGAGATATCTTATTCACAGTGTCTATAAACGAATGTCTCTGAATCTGACAGTCGCAATAATACTCGAGCGCGTCTACTCTATTTAATTGTTAATTAAAATTCAGTCGACCTTCCTTGCAATTAATTATACCTACAAAATTTGTATTTTTTGATACAGCATAGATTTTTAAGAGCCTCTCTGTATCTCTAGACGAAGGAAATTGAAAATAATTGTTTTAAGGGAACGATATAAAAATGGAAATTTGTTTACTCTTAAACCAGAAGAGTCCCTTGAGTAAAATCGACTAAGTGACTGTGGAGTCTAGTCGTCGAGGCGAATAACGCCAGAATAGTCCGGGGGAGATCCACGATCACTGCGGATAAAATACGAGAGATTTCATCGGGCAGGAAAAACAATTGCTCCGAGTGGCGGTGTCAGCGACGTCGGCGACATCGGGGTTGAAGGATTCGCGGTCACGTCTTCGATTTGCTCACGGGTCGCCGGTCACCCCACGAAATTCCCGGTGTCGTGGCTCTATACACACCCGGTCGGTTGGCCTTCGAGCCGCCTAGACGCTCGCGAAGTCACCCTCCGTTAGAAAACCGAAGGCCCTCTTCTTCTCCGCCACCCTCTTCCTTTCCACCCTCTCACGCTTCGTTCCAGCCTCGCCCGCAGACACACGACATCCGAGGCTCTCGTGGAAATCCGTTGGCTGCAGACACCGCTGCGAGCAACAGGCCCCCTTATCGACCCTGTTTTCCGCCTATTCCACCCCCGTTTCCCTGCCAACAACCCCTCAGCTGTTCGATGCCGCCTTTGTGCGCCACCAGAAGTATCCGGGATTGCCGGGTCGAACTGGTCTGTTCGCTGTTGACTAAGTTTTATCCTCGCACCCTTCGCTCGCCACCCCGTGGCCAGGGTAGCGCCTGACGGGGGTGGCTCGCCGACTCGTGGCGAATTTCGATCCACCGACGGCTAATGGGACCGGATGCGGCCTGACAACACTCGCGAACTTGTTTGTTAATAATGTATTTTCTTTTTTGGAGTCCTGTTAGGCTGGAGGAAGGGTATGTTGGTCGGTGAATGTCGGTGGGGAAGGGTGGTTAGGGAATTTTTACTGTATGTTGATCTGATCTTGATGAAACAAGAATTAAAATATAGCCTAATTCATTGGTGCAGTCGAAATTAGCTATGTTATAATTACTATTAAATTTCAGAGTAGGTTAATTATTCTTTCGCGTGCTTGTCTATCCAATAAATTCTTCTCCTTTTTCGCGAAAACTTTCCTGGAAGTAACGTTTATTTCTTCAGTGTCTTCTCCGGCTTTGTACCGAAGTCGTTTCGCGACCCTGACCATTCGCCTTGGCGTTCTATCCCCATTGTGAAACGACAGGATGAGGGAAACAGGACCGTGGAGAGAATGGCCGACGAAAGCGAACGAATTGAATTTACCCGTTAATCGTTGCCCGCTTCTGTTCCCGTTTTTCCCGGCGCTTGGGTAAAACGGCCGTCTGGTTATGCATCTCCGCTGTTTTCTATCCCCGTGCACCAGCCGAGGAGAGACGTTGATTAACGAATAGCACACGCCGGCTGCTTTTTCGAGAATGCTATTCTCTGTCCCTCGCGCTTGTTCCCACGTTAGATTTCCAACACCTAGAGACGCCGTTTTAATTTGTCTGGCCATAAGCCGAGTCCCGCCCCTGAGCGCGAAACGATTTGTCGCAATTTTTCCGTCGGGTTAAGAAACGGGCAGAATTGCAGGGAATCTGCTTTTCGCAGAAAATCAGCGAGATTTCACGATAATTACCGATAACGACGAAGTTTTTCCACGGGTTTTTGTTACTTTTTCACTATTCTTTTTTTTACTTTATTTTTAACGGGTTTTCGTGGTTTTTTGATTTATCTTTTTTTTGTTTTACTTCTTTTTTGGTCTATTTTTATTTTTGGTGTAGAAGTCTTTTTTCCAAGAATTTTATAGTGTTTATAGGTTAATAGGTACACGCCTGTAGTGGAAATTTCGGTGAATCGAAAATCTGCGTTGTTGTTTTTCGAAAATTGATATTTGGCTCGTATCGTCATCAGCGAATTGGAAACTTCAACAAATTAATCGAAGAATCGATGGAAAAACATTTTTCTATTTTTCGAGAATCGAACCCTGGTCAATTTGGTAATAATCAAAGACCCTGTACGCTGCGCCACGAAGACACTTCTCCGGATTTAAATTTTTCCTTTATAAAACGTCTGAATTCGCGATAACTTTTTCTCCTGTTTCTACCATTTAACTATACTTCTTCATACATTACGTACCTCCCAAGGACAAGAAAATTTCCACCAATCGTCAAATTCTTCTTAAAAAATAAAAAAAATGATTCGATAATTTAATGAAATTATATTTTTAACTCCAAATGACTCCGAAAATTATTCGAACCACCTTCTCGCCTAACAATACCCTCTACTAATCACGATCCCATTAAAAATACTGAAAAATTTACGATTTCGTGAAATTAATAATCCGTTTTTTCCCCATCGTTCCGCGTTCGTTGTCCGAACAAAAGTAACCTCGGAAAAGTGGCTTACATTTATAAGCTTATTTCAGCATTATGCAAATGCGTTGTACGTGTCGGGGGGTGGAATTCCTCGGGAATCGGTATTTCGCTTTTGCAAAGTTTCCTTGTTAACGTTGGTGGGGGCCGGTGGTCCTGCTGGAGAGCGTTAATGAACATCCGACTAGTAAGTTTAAACGGGCATTGTGAAGAAAATTTATGGCCGTAACATAGACGCCATTAGGATCCCAGACCAGTTTAATTTTTCGCATAAATCAACCGGTTCGAACGATCTCTCGATCGCGTCGATCTACCTTCAACGAATTAACTCTGGTAACTTTCTCCATAAAATACTAGCAACTATGTACTGTATAATTATGCACAATTATGTGCAACTGGTGTTATAATAAAATATTCCTTCACCTAATCTCACCAGTTTCAATAACTAGACATTTATGTAGAACGAGAAATCCGCGTATTCTACCATGGATATACAGGGTGTCCCTAAAATACATATATACAATGACTCTAGAGCAATGACGTTTGGAGCTCAGTTTTTGAGAAAATCGAATTTGAAAATTCACTTTGTGGATATTCAACTACGTCTATAATACGATTCGTCGATCATGTTCGTAAATAATATTCACGCAGTATTAAAACAGGAATAATATCGTACCAAGGATATCCTATTACTTCAATTACAGAAATGTTAATCCTTTGCATTCGAGAGCTGATTCCCAGTCGTCATTTGTTTTAATGCTATAACTTAAATAACGAGTAAGGAACGATAACTATATTGAGAAAATAATCACACGTGAAATATTGAAATAAAATATTTGTATTCGTTCATTTTACCCACAGACAAGTACTTTTCTCTTTTTATTCTACCATCAAAAGTGTCAGCGAGCTTGTAAAAATATAAGAAAAGCTTCGAGTCGTCGTTTTTCACCACTAAAGAAATCTTCCAGTGATGAGGGTTAAATCCGCCATCTTTGATTCATACAAGATGGCGCTCGTCTAATTATAAGAAGTGCCAAACGAATTTCCAAACCCGATTTTCTCCAAAACTGAACTATATATATAGAAATGTTATTCTATATTCCTCTTTCATACTCTTTTTACGATGAATCACCTGTTGCCTGCCTGTACATGTCTTTCAGGGACACCCTGTATGACACTCGCAGGATGGACAGTTTATGGTACAATTAGTATCGATCGCACGACGGGGTGTTCCTCGCCTGTGATCAACGAGATCGTATTCACGTTTGCGACGGTAATCAAAGGTTAATTGGACGCATTAATTAGCACCAGCATCCACCCCCCACGACCCTCGAATTCCCCTGAGCTTCCGGATCGTTCCTCGAACCAGAAGACGACGTTTCCACGATGTGGGAACGCTCTCTTTCTCTCCCTAGCGTGTTTTGAGCGGGTTTACGACGATTTTTGCATAAAATAAATTAAAAAGGAATATGTAAATAAATATGGCGACCATTCGACGTTTGTCCCGGCAGAAATTCGATTCTTCGACCCCCTTCAGGCGGGACGAAATCACGCGCAGGAGTGGAGCCAACGAGGATCGATTAAATCGCGGCGCGGATTAAATTCGATCATGGTGTTCGATTAAACAGCGATTGAATGTTTCCAGGCGTGACACGTCGGGCTGGATTAATCCGCGGGGATACGTGAGAGGACTGGAAAGCTCCGCTCGTGCGGCTACATCCGGTTCGATCCTTCGCCATTCCGGCCCGCGTCGCGACCTGTTGGCTTCCGGCTTCTGCTACGAAATATGCCGTTTCGGAAGATCGTTTTATTACGGAATATTTTATATCACGGATTTTATACCCCGCGCGAAGTTTGATGGCATCAAAATTTTACGCCCAGCGAATAAATTTCGCTCTTTATTAGGGCAGAGAAGCTTATCTTATTCGCTTATTGTAGTAATTTAAATGCTGTAGTTCTTCTTTCTTCGTATTTTATGTGTTCGTAATCGTATTTCTTTATCGATTTCGTATTTTTATTTGAAGAAGAGGAAGATCAACGAAGAGGGAAAAGTTATTCGATACCATCCGCGTAGAAATATATTAGCACTCAACCTATCATGACCGATGGAAATAGAAATGCAATCTGAAATATGAAGTGGAATTAACGGCGACCGAGTAATAGTGAGAATAATTTAATTATAGCGGTAACAATAACAGTAATTTCAACAAGTACCTAATAGAGGGAAGACTCAAACATGTAAAAGTGTTATTAAAACGTGGAGAAAATTCTTTCACCAAAATTCAGCAGAAGTATGAAATAGAATCACCAATAGAAACCGAGTATTAATAATAATTTAATTATAGCAATATCAATATCAGTAACAATAGTTTCAATAAGTACCTAATAGAGGGAAGACTCAAGCATGTAAAATTATTATTAAAAAGGGGAGACAATTCTTTAACAAAACCTCGGCAGAAATGTGAAGTGGAATCAATGGCGACCGAGTAATACTAATTATAGCGACAAGAATAACTTACTACACTTACTATTACTACTTATACTTACTAATACTATGCTTATTGACATTGCTAACAGAAGAATCAAGCATGTAAAAGTATTATTAGAGAGGGTAGAAAATTCCTTCACAAGGCTTCGGTAGAAATATAAAAAGGAATCAATGGCGACCGAGTAATAGTAATAATAATTTAATTACAGCGATAACAATAACAGTAATTTCAGTAAGTACCTAATAGAGAGAAGACTCAAGCACCTAGAAGTATTATTAAAAAGCGGAGAAAATTCTTTCACAAAAAGAAGTGTGAGGAGGAATCAATGGCGACCGAGTAATAATACTAATTATAGCGTCCAGAATAACTTACTAATATTATACTTATTAAAACTATTATTACTAAACTTATTATTACTAATATTATACTTACTAAAATTGCTAACAGAGGAATCACGAATCTAAAAGTATTTATTATAAGAGAGAGGAGAAAATTCCTTCACAATATCTCGGCAGAGATATGAAGTGGATCAATGGCGACCGAGTAATAGTAATTATAGTGACCAGAATAACTTATACTGACTATTACTACTTATGCCTACTACTTATACCTATAGTAATTATAGTGACCAGAATAACTTATACTTACTATTACTACTTATGCCTATAGTAATTATAGTGACCAGAATAACTTATACTTACTATTATTACTTATGCCTGTAGTAATTATAGTGAGCAGAATAACTTATACTTACTGTTACTACTTATGATTACTACTTATGCCTATAGTAATTATTGTGACCAGAGTAACTTGTACTTACTATTACTACTTATGCCTGTAGTAATTATAGTGACCAGAATAACTTATACTTACTACTACTACTTATGCCTGTAGTAATTATAGTGGCCAGAATAACTTATACTTACTATTATTACTTATGTTTCTGGTAATTATAGTGACCAGGCTAACTTATACTTACTATTATTACTTATGTCTATAGTAATTATAGTGACCAGAATAACTTATACTTACTATTACTACTTATGCCTACTACTGATACCTATAGTAATTATAGTGACCAGAATAACTTATACTTACTACTACTACTTATGTCTATAGTAATTATAGTGACCAGAATAACTTGTACTTACTATTACTACTTATGCCTATAGTAATTATAGTGACCAGAATAACTTATACTTACTATTATTACTTATGCCTGTAGTAATTATAGTGACCAGAATAACTTACACTTACTATTACTACTTATGCCTACTAATAATATACTTATTAAAATTGCTAACAGAAGAATCAAGCATGTAAAAGTATTATTACAGAGAGTAGAAAATTCCTTCATAGGACCTCGTCAGAGATATAAAAAGGAATCAATGACGACCGAAAATCGCAGGTTGTACTATCGAGACTAGTCGAAGGCCATTGCGAAATCGGAACGAGCTTTCCTCACGAATCGTCTCGACATCCGAACAAAAGTTCTTTCCACGAAGCGGCAGCGATACGAAAATTTCGTTCGATGCTAATCACCATCGAAGACGTAAGTACACACGTACTCACGTACCCCGTGGAGCTATTAGCGCGCGTGTTCGCGCGTAATTCCTCTTTCCACCCCTCGCAAGCACGCGACCAGACATGAACGCCGGGCCAGCATGGCGGTTTGGACACGGAACTTTTACTCGGACGAACTCTCGGCCGAGGGATTTTCGAGGTCGTCGGTCGCAATCGGGCCAGAAATAAACTTACCCGCGACGAATGGACGCGGCACGTCACCGGTCCGGCCGAGTTCGAGTTGCATTATTAGTTTATTATTAGTTGTCTGGGTGACCGTGTTCCTTTTTTCCTCTTTTTTCCCTGCGCTCGCCTGGCGCGGACAGCGGCCACCAGACAGCGCGCTAATTGCCTCGTCGCTGCGAAATTAACGGGGGTGGCAGTTTATTAAGGCCATTTCTCCTCTCTCGCTCTCTGTTCCCTGTACAATTCCTCGATTTTTCGGCCAACCTGGCCATACTCTCTGCACCCTGCTTCGCTTCTTCCGCGTTTCTTCGTCATTCCCTTCGTCTTCGCCTTGAAACCATGAAAAGATACTGAAGGGTCTCGTCTTTTACACTACACTAGCGCCACTGTGGCGATATCGGTAACTTGTAATTAACTATTCGATTTCGTCTTAGTGACGAAAATGAAAGAACGAGTAGGGTCGCTGTACGAATATATATATACAGGGTGTCCCAATAACGGTAGTGTATGATCTGAAATCGAAAATGGAGAGACACTGAAGGTTCTCTTCTATTGCACTACACTAGCGCCACCGTAGAGATATCGGTAACTTGTAATTAACTATATATACAGGGTGAAGGAATGTATATATACAGTGTGTCTCAATAACGCTAGTGTACGATCTGAAAGGGATATGAAATTAAAAATGGAGAGACACTGAAGAGCCACTTCTTTTGTACTACACTAGCGCCACCGTGGAGATATCGGTAACTTGTAATTAACTACAATATATAAATATACAGGGTGAAGGAATATGTGAGCCGTTCACTGCACAAATCGATTAACTCCACTTTTTGAAAAATCTTAAATATAAAAATATAAAAGTGCTTTGACACTTAAATTTAAAATTCTAATATTTTATATTTATAATATTTAAGATTTTTCAAAAAGTGGAGTTAATCGATTTGTGCAGTGATCTATTGAACATGGTTATCTTGCGGGTAATTGCAGGTGTTTCGTTACCTGGTTATAGCAATTTTTATTTTTTGGACGAATGATAGTTCTTCAGAGAAATTTTGGGTCTGAGGAATATAGTTATTTCGTGAATAATTAACACTATTGATTTTTTTTTTTTTTTATTGTTTCGCGTGTGTTTCAAATTGGATTGAGAAGGTACTCTTATCTGTTTTCGGCAATTCTTTTTATTTTTCAGAAATTATTTTCAGTCTCCATAATTGTGATTATTTTGCGAGTAATCGATATCGTGGATTTTCTTTCATTATCGCTTATAATTATATCGAGATTGATTAATATGGTTATGCTATATCTAAACGATGTCGTAGATTGTCGCTTATCATACCGTGTATATTTTGGATTTAATTAAAACAGCGTTTGTTGCATTTTGATTGCGATTTATGTAAAGCTGGATGATCCGTCTGAAGGGAAATTTTGATCGCATTAAACGTGCCTATTTATTTATATATATATATATAAATCCCGAGTCAAATTAAAAATGCATTTTCTGCACTGTGATAGTAATTCGACGTCTAATTAATATCGAGGATTTTTAACCCTTTGCACTCGACGATTTTTTCACTGAAGAAGAATAAAGGTTCAAAGATTTTCTGTTACAAAGCTGACGATATTTTTCTGAGCAGTGAATCGGAAGTCGTATGATAATTAACACGTAGAATTATTTGATTTCGATGCCTTGCACACTGTTACGTTATTTTAAATTTGATATATTAATTAATATCGAGCTTCGAAATTTTATTAAATGGCGACTGAACGGCGCCTCTCGAGCCCAAAGGGTCAATCGCGCAACTATATACTATGCGTGGCTGAAAAGAAGTCATCTGGTTCGGTTATAGGGCAAGAGGGGTATTCCACTAGTAATACTCACTCTTCTATGACACTCCCAAAACTACTACCTCCAAGTTCGATAACGTGATACGTCAACATAGGCGTAAGATATCCGCGAAAGAAATGTTATCTCAGAGTTAACTTACAACGAATGGGAAGCACTACTACGCCAGGCAATAAACGAAACGATACCAAATGATTGGAAAGGATTTTGTAAACACGTAGAAACACTGGAACACGAATATTGGACGAAAGATGGAATAATAGAAGACGCAATTGAAGACCTAGAATTGGAAATACCAAGCAGTGAGTCGGATAAGGAATCAGATGACAATAGCTCAGAAGATTTATAAAGTAAAGGAGTACAAAAGTAATAATAATTAACATCATTTATGAAAATTGATTTAAAATTTAAGATGTATTTTTTATGATAAATTAATTATGCAATTGCATCGTACTAGATAACCGTTTAAAAAAATCATACGATGCAACATAAATATAAAAAATATGTGTATAGTACATCACGTTTGCTGCATAATGCAATGAAAAGTTAATCAAGACGCTAATTAGTAATTAGTAATCGCAAATAATCACGTGTTCATCGGAAGAATCTGAAGTTAATATGCTTTTGGGACGAGTCTACGCTCTTGCGTCTATTTGTTGCGTCTGTCTCGCTTTGTCTCGTTGCTTCGTTCGCTTTCTTTGTCACATGGTGTTCTATGACCGTGCTAATAGGAAGGGATCAGTTCTACCAATAAGGGAAGCGTTTTACTCTACTTCTGCTGTGACGTTAGAATGGTTGACCTGGTAGGGAATCGGTACTACAAGTTTCTCAGCTGACTTCTTTTTAGCCACGCATAGTACACCCCGACGTGGATCGAAGCAGCATTCGTTTCACTGTAGTCTCTTCAATTTTCTTAACAACGAACCTCCCTTCTGAAAAATTTTTACTTCCACGGAATCTAATTATTCGACTCTAATTTACCCTCGAGGATTCCTATTCATCGCGCTATGTATATACCTGGTATTAAAATTGAAATTTAAACCCCGCGTAAATAAATAACGTGCAAACATTGAATCAAGGATTAAGAAACGGGAATTTTAAAGTTGGAAGAATGAAAGTTCGTTCCTGTGGAATAATTAACCGTCTCCTTGACAGCGAGTCGCGAATTTCTTTGCAACGTCTTTCGCGAATCTTGGTCCGTTTATGGCCGTTTAAACGGCGAAAGGGCCACTCGTTCCGGGGGCAGAAGCGGGACAAATTAACCCGTTTACTCGGCCGGCAATTGTGCAACAATTACGAAAGAAATTCGTCGAGTGCCGGGATACGGGGGCCGCTGGCGGAAGTTGAGAACGCTGTCGCGCGTTTCATATCCGCTTCGCCGTTTTCTATTTCCGAAAAGCGGCGAGCGGGGAAGAACGCGCCGGGAGTTTAATCAAATCCCCGGAAAATGAAACGAAAACGCGGAACGAGAGACGCGAGAATAGAATTACACCGCGAATTATCGCCGAAATCGAACGGGCCTGTCGCGATTTTTCGTTTCGTGCGTTTTTCCACCACTGGGAACGGGATTTACTATCGTTACTATCGTTATCGTAATAATTCATACGTGGATCTCCGTATCTTGAAAAGTGACACCTGTGAATTAACCCTTTGCACTCGACGATTTTTTGGTTAAAGAAGAATAGGAACTCAAAGATTTTCTGCTATGAAGCTGACGATATTTTCTGAGCAGGAAATAAGAAACCGTATAATAATTAATACATGGAATTATTTGATTTCGATATTTTACATACCAATATGTTAAATTTGACATGTTAATTAATATTGATTTTCGAAATTTTATTAAATGGTGACTGAAGGGTGCCTCTCAAATGCCAAGGGTTAAAATTGAGAAAAAGTATATGGCTCGTGCTTCTTCATTTTCCAACTCGATTTGTTAATTTTCTGTAATTAACACTGAATGGCAGATAAATTATTTAATTAATATATATATAAATTATTTATATTGAAGTAAAAATCGCGAAAACTTGTAGTCGAAATGTTAAGATTGAATGCGGAATTTTTAATCAAAATTTTGGAGATGCTAATTTCGGTTGTGATGGGTTTAGTGTTGATTTATATTTCTTTTTTAGAAATTTTCAGCTGATGCCTCGATATAAAATACTGTGAGGCGAAAGGAGTATTAATTTTCACGATTTATTGCTTTTTATTGCTCGAGGCAGGTAGAATAATTTCTAATAATGGAAATGGAGAGTTCAAGTCTTGGTATTCATTCTGAATTTTCCTGAGATAGTATATTTTAACGTCAGAATGATCAATATTTTCACATTTCTTAGTTTTCGAGTTCTAATTGCGAATATTTTTAATTCCAATTTTATTTATTAGTTTTTCATAATTAATTTATATTTCTTGATCTTCGAGTTACAAATAAATTCGAAATTTTCACTTGATGTCTCGATATGAAAGAATACGAGGTGAAACGACTATTAATTTTCACGATTTATTCCTTTTTATTACTCCAGGCAGCTAGAATAATTTCTAATAATGGAAATGGAGAGTTCAAGTCTTGGTACTCATTCAGAATTTTCCTGAGATAGTATATTTTAACGTCAGAGTGATTAATATTTTCACATTCCTTAGTTTTCGAGTTCGAATTACGAATATTTTATATTCCAATTATATTTATTAATTTTCCATAATTAATTTGTATTTCTCAATCTTCGAATTACGAATAATCGAAGAAAATATTCGAAATTTTCACTCGATGTCACGATATGGTAGAATAGGAGGTGAAACGACTATTAATTTTGACGATTTATTATTTTTTATTACTCCAGGCAGCTAGAATAATTTCTAATAATGGGAATGGAGAGTTCACGTCTCGGTACTCATTGAGAATTTTCATCAGAGACAGGATGTTTCAACGCCAGAACGATTAAGATGATTTATAGGTGTGTTAGAAGTGTACTTTTTAGTCGGGAAACTTGCTCGAGATGTCGACAGTCATTTCGAACTGGATTTCATTGCTGTATGATTAAGAGCAGCTTTCGCTTCTGGTTCTAACCCGCGCAGGATGGCCGGCGACCCGGTAGTTTAATCCCGAAGCGATTAATTTTGTCTCACGCGTGTATTAGGGGTCGGTGGTATTTCTGAATTGGAAAAATCGGGGAAATTACACGGGCTATTCGGAATCGTTGCGGACCGAGTTCTATTACTCCGTGATTAAGAGCAGCTAGGAAAAGCCTTCACTGCCGCGTCTAATATCCTGTAGGATGGCTGGTAGTCGATGCAGAGAAGGTTTTAATCACAGAACCTGCTATATTAAAAGCGTATTATACGCGGACAGACTTTTGCACAGGGCCCTTTAGCCGGGAAAAGCGTCCTAGAAAAGAGAGACTGCAACCCTAAGTGGACACATTTTCAATCCGTGTATCGAGCTCAATTCTTTGCCTAACCTCTTCTCGCGTGAACTATCACGGTTCCAAATTGTCCGACCAAGTGATGTGGCATGGGAAGATAAATTATTCTTGAATATCGCTTGACTGGACTTGTCCAAGTTTTATTATATTATGTAATCGAGCGAGAAAGTCGAGATATTCATTTAATCTCCTATATTAAGCGATGGAATCCAAATTCCAATTTATTCACGTGGAAGCACCAAGTGATCTACTTCTCTTCGAGTGACATAATCGAAATCTCGATTTATTTATGTCCAAATACTAAGTGATCTACCTAATCACGTGGAATGTTCCAAATATGAACTTGGTCATCTAAAAATACCAAGGGATCTTCTACGTCATTCATCGATAGGCTCTAAATTTTAACTTATTTTTCTAAAAATGTGAAGAGAATTGGTGAATGTGAATTACCTGGCCAAGCGATGAAGTGAAAATCACAATTTTCTGCTCTAAAACTAACAAGAAATATTCCATATGAATTACCTTAGTAAGTAATAAGATTGAAATGTGAACTTACTTATCTGAAAATATCAAGTGATCTACAATTATCTGATACTGATTTAAAATGACCAAGTGACAGAGTCAGAATCCCAGCTTTTTTTCTAAAATCAGGAAATGAATTAACTCATCGAATGACAATGTTAAAATTTCAGCTGGTTCATCTGAAAATACCAACTGAATTGCTTCACTAAGTGACAAAGTCAAAATCCCAAGTATTTTATTTAAAAACACAAAGTTATACATAATGTAAACTGGCTCACCAAGTGACAAAGTCAAAATCTCAACTAGCTCATCTGAAATTACCAAGTGATAAAGTAAAAATCCTAATTTTCTTCCTAAAATCACCTAGTAATTTGCCTCATTAACTGACAAAGTCATAGTCTGAACTTACTTTTCCAAGTACTCTAATCAGCAAACTCAAAACCCTAACTTCCTCATCTGAAATCACCAAGTGAAGTACTTCACCAAGTGACAAAGTTAAAATCTCAACTAGCTCATCTGAAATCACCAAGTGACAAAGTCAAAATCCCAATTTTCTTCCTAAAATCATCAAATGATCTACCTCATCAACTAACAAAGTCATAGTCTGAACTTACTTTTCCAAAAACCCCAATGGACAAACTCAAAACCCTAACTTACTCATCAAGAATCACCAAGTGAAGTACTTCACTAAGTGACAAAGTCAAAATCCCAACTTTCTTATCTAAAAACACAAAGTTACACACAGTGTGATCCAGCTCACCAAGTATTAAAGTCATAGTCTCAATTTACTTTTTTAAAACCCCCAATTGACAAACTCAAACCCCTAACTTTTTTAAATCCCTAACTAATCACCAAGTGAACTACTTCACCAAATGACAAAGTCAAAATCCCAACTTTCTTATCTAAAAACACAAAGTTACACACAGTGACACACTGCTATTCGGTGGATTTCTGCGCTCTTTGTTACTCTACTATACTCCACTCGACACTGGTGAGGCCAGCAATGGCGGTCGTGGCACTATAGGTTGAGTTATGTTACGTTTGGTTAGGTTTGGTTAGGGTAGTGATGCAACTCACCAAGTATTAAAGTCACAGTCTCAACTTAGTTTTTTAAAACCCCCAATTGACAAACTCAAACCCCTAACTTTTTTAAATCCCTAACTAATGACCAAGTGAACTACTTCATCAAGTGACAAAGTCAAAATCCCAACTTTCTTATCTAAAAACACAAAGTTACACACAGTGTGATGCAACTCACCAATTGTCAAAGTCATGGTCTCAGCTTACTTTTCTATAACCCCCAATTGACAACCTCAAACCCAGAACTTGCTCCTCTAATAACACCAAATGATGTACCTCCTCGCCTGACAAAAGACCAAAACCTGGATTTCCTGATACAAAAGCACCAAGTGATACACTTAACCCAACCTAACCTTGCTATATAACAAGATCAACATCCGAGATGCCTCTCTCTCACAAAAACCGCGGCAAAATTTCAATTTCGCACAGATGCATATCGAACCACTGCGTACTCTCCATCTTCGGGAGCCAGGGTCTCCTGCAGCAAACTCAGAGCAAGCGTCGGCCTCGAGGAACCTCAAGGTACCATCGATCCTCTGCGACGGTCCAATTAAACCAGCCTGTCTCTTTACAGTCGCTACGTGGATAATATTGCATCATCGAGGACGTATCGAGAGTCGGCACGCCTGCAGTCGGTATCGAGAAACTTTTTAATTGCCAGCCTCCCACTTTTCACCCCGTCCTCACTCGTCTTCCTTCGCCGTCCTCGTTCCGTCTCTCCTCTCTGTGTCAGCGGCGCAGAGAGCCTCCTCGTTCCGTCTTGCCTGTTTCTTCGAATAAAATTATCAACGCCTCACCCCCCCTTTCTCGTCGAAATTAATTAAAGTGCGTGGTCCGTTCGTCGAAGGAACGACGAAGAACGGGGCCGGATTCCGGAGGAAGGGAGATGAAAGAAGAGTGGCCGTCACACGGCGGAATAATCACGCCAGGCCATGCTGGGAAAAGCTCTCTCCCCGGTGCTCATGCGAGTCTGCAGCCACCTTGCGCTCGAATTAATCGCTTTTCCTTCCAACCGCTTCCGTTTCTCTCTCACTCCAGCCTGCATCTCTGCAGACGCTGTCGGCTTGTCCTTCCGTGTCTTTCACAGCCTCTGCAGGGGCTGGGAAGAGGCGCAGGGGTGAGTCGAACAGGGGTGCATCGGATTTAACCGAGTCTCCAGCCTTGGTTAATTTTCACGTCGTGTGGAGTATTATCACTGGCAAAGAGTCAACCATACGTTATACTACGAAATTATTACAGAAAATTGGGGGGTAGAAAATTGGAAAAATAGTAGCGTCGAACGCATAGGCGTGTGAAATTTTTCCGATATGAATTAACCCTTTGCACTCGAGGGGTGGGAAATTACTCAATGACGCGTGGAACGTCGAAGTAAAATAATTCTACTAATTTGCATACGATTTCTTATTCGTCGTTTTAAAAATATCCTCGACTGTATGGCAGAAAGTCTTTGAGCTACTATTTTTCCCTAACGTCAACATCGTCGAGTGCAGAGGGTTGAAAAGGAAAAAGGTAATTTGAATTCTTGCTTTCCGTTGTGTCAGGGGGTGGGAATCAAGTCGAAGGTAAAGTAGGAATCTGACGTATATCGGTAACTTATTTTTGAGGAATAGATGTGCGATTGTTAGTCAGTTGATTGGCAAGTAGTAGTCTGTAAAGAAGAATAGTCTATAGAAAGAGAATAAAGTAGTATTATTTCGAGCAATTCTAGCTTGTCTGTCCCTTTTTATTTTATACCACTTAAAATAGGTACTATTTTTAGGGGAAGCTTGAAATGGGAATTTGTTAGGGTCGTTGGTTAATTATTAAAAATGTTTTGTTAGCCCTTCATTTTATTTCACCTGGGCAGTTTTTAATTACTTTATTTGGGGTATTATTAACACGAATTTGTTATTCGGTTTCGTTCCCATTAGTGGAAATAGAGAAGAGTTCGTGAGCATTTACGATATTTTCCTTTGGTCTCGGAAATATTAAGTTTCGAGTAACTTTTTGCTGAAAAAGCTCAGCTTGGGGTCACTGCTCGGTCGAATTAAAAATTCTCGGACTCTACCCTCTTTCAGGAGACGTATAAATTGGAAACAACTCGAACCTCCACTGATAAAAGGTCTCCTTATATTTATATAATAAAAACGTAACAGGAGAGTGAAATTTGTTATAAATATATTTCTCTGTCATTGCAAATTGAACGTCAGTTGACTGATGTAATCGATCCCAGATATGTATATTCCAAATTATATACATTTATGTACAAAAATAATATTGATCTTAAAAATTCCCCAAGAAGGAGAAGGGGATGAATAATATTACATAAATTGCATAAAAAATATTTTTGGAATCAATATAGTTGAATGAAGTATTTATCTACTTAGACTACCCATTAATTCGATGCAATTCATTTTCCCATGGAAAATGTATGGAATTAATATACACTGTCCTGTAAAAAGACTGCAAATTCAAAGGACCTTTTTCTATCTACCAGTAGATGAGCATAATCTTCCTGGTATTAGGGGTTAACTATTCCAGTAATATTACACCCTCATATCTAAATAATTTCATTCGAAATTTTTGATTCATTTTCCCATGCATTTTCCCTATAAAAACACCAAATTCAAATGATCTCATCCAAATGAGCAACCATAACTTTCCTGTTACCAAGGATTAGCTATTCCAGTGACACCCAAAATAATTCCAAAATAATTTTCTTCTTCGGTAAAAAGGATTGCTACTCGTTTCTTCAAAAATACTAAATCCAAATCCAAATGATATTCACTTACACTTGTCATTAGACTCCAGAATTGAAAATTAAATAGTAAGGAAAATTCGGTGAACGAACATAACCTTTCTGGTGCCAAAAATAACTATTCCAATGAAGCACTTAGTGGATCATACTTATACCTAAATTATCTTGTCCAAAAATAATTCTTTCCTGCAATACTACTACAAATGATTACCAAATTCGATTATATAAAAATTCCAAATCCAAACCTTAGTGCTCATTAGACTCCAAAATCGAGATTAATTAGTAGGGAAAATTCGGTGAACGACCATAATTTTCCCAATACCAAGTGCTAATTATCCTAATACCATTGTATCTCATACCTAAACCACTTCACTCAAAAATAATTCTCTCCCATAATACTACTACAAACAATTACCAAATTCGATTATATAAAAATCCCAAATCCAAATCTAAGTGCTCATTGGACACCAAAATCGAGATTAAATAAAAAGAAAAATTCGATGAGCGACCATAATCTTCCCAATACCAAGTGCTAATTATCCTAATACCATTGTATCTCATACCTAAACCACTTCACCCAAAAATAATTCTCTCCCATAATACTACTATAAACGATTACCAAATTCGATTATATAAAAATCTCAAATGCAAACCTAAATGATATCATTAACCTCTTAGGCACGGCGGAATTTTACACGGGGCTGTTTCTCGGTACGGCAGAATTCAACGCGAATTACGTGTAAATGATACGGCACTGCAATGTGTGACGGATAATGCTGTTCTTTACACGAGTACATTGGAATGAAGTGTTTGATGATTAAATTATAATTTTCATTAGTATTTATAAAAATATTTATTTAAAAAATCTTTTAAAATTAAGATATGATTTTAACGCGCATTTTAACTTTAAAAATTTATTCTAATAATTAATAGTACATTTCAGTATGGTACGTCTTAAAACACACAGAGGTGGCATCCGGGAAAGCCACTATAGTGGTGTTCAGTGCCTAAGAGGTTAAATTCCAAAATTAAGATTAAATAGGAGAAAAACTTCGGTGAGCGACCATAACCTTCCCGCTATCTTCCCCAGCTACCAGACGCGATATTTCACGTCCCTCTAATCGAGCGAAGGAAGGAAGATTAGATCAACCCCCATAGCCGCACGCGTGTAGGGCGCATACTCAGGGCCGGCGTGGATCTTCTTCGCTCCGTCGGGGTGACTCAGCGGCGGTTCCATCCTCTCTCGACAGGCCACTCGTCGTGCCGGTGGGCGTCTAACAGCGGCGCTCAGTGCTGAATTAATTAACGTCGTTACGTTACGCGCGCCCGTCGCGCCGCTTTGATCGCGAAAACACGCCGGTGCACGCGTTCTGGTTGTTTGACGCTGCAGATTGTGTCGCGTGCGCAGCCGGAAGCCGTGACTGCCCCCACGCGGACCGGCATCGAAGCTAATGCTGTCTTCTATCTCTGTGCTCCATGCCGGAGAATCGGACGAGGCCTGACGTTCGCAAAAATCGGAATTAAAAATGGCAGATCGATGCGACCCGAAGATACACTATGATCCTGACGTTTATAGATGACCTTGATATTAAAATTACGAACTTGCTGAATTTTTGTGTCGACAGTGCCGTAGCTACGCGTAATCCGAGAAGCTGACATATGTCTACAAAAATAACTAAGTATAATTTTGCTATAAAATTTCGAAGAATTGACAGAGTTTAGGGAATTTTGAAAATTTATGATAGTTGGGAAATATCTTAAACTGGAGCCTAGCTTTTTACTCGGTATCGTTTCCCGAAAGTTATTCCTTGGTAAGCGGTACCTGAGCACAGAGACCCTGTCCTTAAGAGTCTCGCAATGAACGCCCTATTGGCTGGCTTCTGTATCAAAGATACTTCTTTCTAACATAGAGCAAAAGCTACTCAGGCTATACCAGTGTCTTATAAAAGGGAACTCTGATCGGTATACTAAATTTTAATACCCTATTTCCACGATATTAATTGGAGGCTATGAAAATAGGTACAAAGGTGAGTACAACGATGTATTTGAAAATGGAGCAATAGTAGAAGAAGAAAGAAATATATGTACATACATAGGTACATAAGTATATGTAATTTATAATATATAGTACCGACCACTGAGCCTTGACTGTTGACCAACCCCTTGGCACCATCAGTTAGACACATAGGGGAAGATTCGTCTGATCGTAGGGTAAATCTACAAAAGAGCTCACAATCGATCATACGATCTATATATGAGTCGTACACTGCATGAATCGATTAACTATACTTTTTGAAAAATCTTGAATTGTCAAGTGTTAAATTGTCAAGTGTCAAAGTACTTAGTATAGTCATAACTTTTTATACTGAAGATTTTCAAACAGTGGAGGTAATTGATTTGTGCAGTGAACGGGTCATATAGCCGATGATGGATCGAAGATCGATGGAAAGTCACGATCATTGTCAATTTTGTTAATAATTAATCTCTTCTATTATAACCAAGAATTTCTAGATATTTCATTTTCATTATAAATTTATGTTTCTATTAATTTGTTATTAATAATAAATTTCGTAATTTATACATTTTGTATAAACTATAACTGCATTCGCACTTCCATAAGAAAAGTTCCCATGACATCCTAAAATATCTTTATTTTCTCTGTATTTTTGGCTAAAGTGAAGTACCACAGGTGCAAGATTCATTCTCATTTTGAAAATTAGGTGGGAGCTTATTTTTCAACAACTTTATATTAAAATTATGATCATCCGACTATAGTATTCTACTGTCAATTCCACATAAGCTCAAGTGACTTAAGATTCTTCTACCTATTTATTATTTATTTCCTTTATATGTTCACCTGTCAATTCCTCACTACGCTATTTTATAAAACGAAAGTTAGATGAGAACTTATTTTTCAGCAATTTTCTATTAAAATGACGATCACTATAGTATTCACATTTGGACGAATCAGTGATTCTGTCAACTGTCAATTCCCCATAACCTCACCTGACTTGCAATTCTTCTACCTATTTATTATTTATTTCCTTTATATATTCACCTGTGAACTCTTCACTACGCTATTTTATAAAACGAAAGTTAGATGAGAACTTATTTTTCAACAATTTTCTATTAAAATGACGATTACTATAGTATTCACATTTGGACGAATCAGTGATTCTGTCAACTGTCAATTCCCCATAACCTCATCTGACTTGCAATTCTTCTACCTATTTATTATTTATTTCCTTTATATATTCACCTGTGAACTCTTCACTACGCTATTTTATAAAACGAAAGTTAGATGAGAATTTATTTTTCAGCAACTTTCTATTAAAATGACAGTTACGATCACCCAACTATAGTATTTACAGTGATTCCACTGTCAGTTCCCCATAACCTCACCTGACTTGAAATTCTTCCACCTATTTATTCCTTATTTCCTTTATATATTCAGCTGCAATCTCCTCACTATACTATTTTGTAAAATAAAATAAAATAAAATAAGATAGTATAACACTCTAATTGTCATCCATGCACAGTATACGTAGTAACAGTGTAGGTTCTTAACGTGGCCTAAGTTCTACCAGGATTATGCGTCTATATACTTCCCTTTTATTTCTCTCGTGCACTTTCTTGTAAGCTCATTACCCCGCTGCTTTATTTTATCACTGCGTCGCGAAGGCGAGGAAGAATCCGGTTACAGAGGGTTCAGACGTGTACAGATTTACCGTGTAGGTAGTCTGCATACATTGTTCGCGAATGTAATACACGAATGGGTACACGTGTCGTCCGTCCACGTCTCGCATCTGCTGTCCACTGCCGTCCAGGAACTCACGCGAAGAGACATGTCTGCGGACAATGCCGGTAAGTTCGCGCTCTCGTAGGATTTTCCGTTTCGCAGCAAAAGCGCTGGAAAATAAGGAAAAATCACGGAGAGAGCTGTAGGGCAGATCGACGGATCTAACGTGACTTTCCCGCTCCTCCACTTCGATCTTCAAACTCCCCTGTTCGTTTCCGAACACGGTCTCTGCTACCCTCTGAACCTCTGATCAGCTTCGATCCAGGGAAATTCGAGAGGAACATCTCGTCAGTATCTTCTGTCGAATTGAAAACTCTCGAATTTTAAATTCTTTTCGTTTCACATTTTATCCTAAAAAAATTTAATCGCTGAAAGAAAAATTCTGGAACTAGTTATCTTTTCTGAATCGGTACCCCTAGTGTTAGTTGCAAGAAACAAAAGGGCTAGGAAATTGCTGCAAGCATAGAACATCAAGCAACGATGTAATCGACTAAGTTGCTTGACAGAAATTTAAAGAAATTCGAAAAACGAAGTTAAATTTAAAATTTTTAATATTAATTTTAAATTTTAAATTTCGCGTACCTCTCTTCACCCAGAGGATCGATACCAATATTCACCCTCAGAACCTCTGATCAGCTTCGATCCAGGGAAATTCGAGAGGAACATCTCGTCAGTATCTTCTGTCGAATTGAAAACTCTCGAATTTTAAATTCTTTTCGTTTCACATTTTATCCTAAAAAAATTTAATCGCTGAAAGAAAAATTCTGGAACTAGTTATCTTTTCTGAATCGGTACCCCTAGTGTTAGTTGCAAGAAACAAAAGGGCTAGGAAATTGCTGCAAGCATAGAACATCAAGCAACGATGTAATCGACTAAGTTGCTTGACAGAAATTTAAAGAAATTCGAAAAACGAAGTTAAATTTAAAATTTTTAATATTAATTTTAAATTTTAAATTTCGCGTACCTCTCTTCACCCAGAGGATCGATACCAATATTCACCCCTGGACCCTAGCTTGAGAAGACAGAATCGTGGTAGTGAAGGGTCAAATAGAATCAAGGGGAATCTTCCACCCCTACTGGAGAGGTCCACTGCACCCTATGAAACAGGTGCTCGAGGTTCAAAGGCACGCGAGGGCCCGGGTCCCTAAATGAGCAGTTCGTTGGACTTCGTGGAAAGTTCCATCGGACACTGGGGGGAGGGGGTGGGTTCTATGAGAACCAAAGTAACGGTGATCGGTGGTCGGGGAAAAAATTCGCAGTTAGGCCGTGGAATTCCGGTAACTTGGCTCGGAAAGGATGGTCTGGCTTGGAGTGGTGGGAGGACCTTGCAACGGGGGGTGGTTTCCACCCCCGGCGGGAAGCGGCCGTTCGAGATGGCTGATATTTTCCACGAGGGGTACTCGTGACTTTGCCTTCGCTGGGGGCACTGCCGATATCCTTTTCTTCCATCTTCCTCCCCCTTTCTCCACCCCCTACCCCCGGCTCCTGAGTATACAGCTGTCTCTCTGGCCGGAATCTGTCTTGGTCTTCGCTTCAGCGACCTGAATGATAAATGCTCGCGCGGGAGTGGCCGGTGAATTAAAGGCCGGCTTATAATTAACTGCTGTGGAAGCAGCCGGTTTCGCCGTGTAAACTACACGTCGGCATTTCGACGAGACCCGACGATTCCGGGGCTTTTGATTTTGTTTGCCGCGGCCGGACCGCCGGCCGGGTATTCCTGTTGCTAATTTATCCCCGTCGAAACGGCCTGGTCGCGGACGCGCGTCCTCGAGCATGGAAAATATCCGGGGATGAAAGATCCCACGAGTAAATTTGTGATGAAATTTTCCTCGTTCACCGAAAATGCCTCGAACCGGGGCCCTTTTATTAGCGGGATTCGAGTAGGTACGAGACTCAATATTACTCTGGTGCATTGTTTTATCTTTTCTTTGATATTCTTGCACTTAGTATGAAGCAATAGTCACGTGGGATAGTTAGTGTACTCTTTTAGTGTTATTTGTTATCAGGTTTGTTGGAAAACAGTAAATCACCACGAACGGGGACCTTTTACGGGATTGGAGTCGGTACGAGGTTGAGTGTTACCTTGGTGCTTTGTTTTATTTTTTCTTCCATGTTCTTGCAGTTAGTATCGTCCGAATCTTCTTGTCGACCGTATGAAGAATTCAGGCGAAGGTTTGCGTCGTTCTAAGAACGTAAACTATTTTTGAAGGTTTAAATATAATTTAATTACAATATATCTACAGCGATGTACAATATGTCTTAGCGATATGCGTCCTACCGTGGTGTCGTTTGTGTTGTTTTGATGTTTGTACTGTCTGTCGTCTTGGTGTCGTGTATTTTTATATGTTCCTCTGTTGCTGTTATTGGCTGTCGAGATGTCTAAGTGGTGGGTGTGTTTTTTCTCCTATTGGCGGCGTGTTCGTTGGAGGGATGGGCAGGGGGTTCGGAACTGGTGGGTGAAAGTGGAAGTTTAAACAAATTGTTAATTTGTTTAGGTTTGGGAAATTCTAATTCTTTTATGGGGGTTGACTCGGGGGGTTAGTTTCGGAGGTCGAGGTGTCCGCGAATTGGGAATGAACATATAGAACAGTAGTCACGTGGGATATTTAGTGTACTCGTTTAGTGTTATTTGTTGGCAGGTTTGTTGGAAAACTGTGGATTTGGTTTTATTAGTGTGAATGCAAGTGTGTGAGGTCGAGTAACAGCACGAATGTAGATATGTATGTTTTTAGAAGTGCGAGTGGAAGATCTAGAATGCATAGTGTTGTGCAGTTCCTATGGATCAGAGTCAATATGTTATAAGGAAGTTCAGTTTGTTATAGGAAGCGTGAGAGTGAACAATTACGATAAAAGACGTGTGTAATTTATAATTTTATAATAAATGTACTATTGTTGCACAACAAACTCTCAAAAACAACAAAATGCCTCGAACAGGGCCCTTTTATTAGCGGGATTCGAGTAGGTACGGGGTTCAGTGTTACTCTGTTGCTTTGTTTTATCTTTTCTTCGATATTCTTACAGTTTCTATGGAACAATAGTCACGTGGGATAGTTAGTGTACTCTTTTAGTGTTATTTGTTATCAGATTTGTTGGAAAACAATAAAATTCCTCGAACGAGGCCTTTTTATTAGCGGGACTCGACGAGTAGATACGAGGTTCGATACTGTTACTCTGGTGCTGGTGGTGTTTTATTTTTCATCGATATTCTTGCAGTTCATATGGAACAATAGTCACGTGGGATAGCTAGTGTACTCTTTTAGTGTTATTTGTTATCAGGTTTGTTGAGAAATAATTTTGATACTCTTACAATTACTGTAAAACATTAGAAATTTTCTTTGAAACGAAGAAAGTTTTATTGGATATTTAATTTTGTGATTCTTTAATCATTTTAGGGGTAGTTAGTGTACTCTGATGTTTTATTTTATTTGTTGTCGGGTTAATTGGAAAATAATTTCGAGATTCTTGAAATTGATGTAAAATAGTAGCCATTTTCTTTACAACCAAAGAAGATTTCCGATTTCTTTCATGATTTTAAATTAATATAGATTATTAATATAGAATAGTAGCCATTTTCTTTACAACCAAGGAAGATTTCCGATTTCTTTCATGATTTTAAGTTAATATAGATTATTAATATAGAATAGTAGCCATTTTCTTTATAACCAAGGAAGATTTCCGATTTTTTTCATGATTTTAAGTTAATATAGATTATTAATATAGAATAATATAGAATAGTAGCCATTTTCTTTACAACGAAGGAAGATTTCCGATTTCTTTAATAATTTTAAGAGTAGTTAGTGTTGCTATGGTGTTTTATTCAATTCATTGTCAGGTTCATCGAAAGTAATAATAATAACAATATTTCATTTCCTTTGAAACTCTTTCATTTGTTATTCTCTTTGATAATTTTAATTATCTTTAAGATTCTTCTGCTTTTCTTCATCGTTCATTTTCTTCTTTCGCTACATTATTAAAAATACAAACGTAACTATTTATAACACGGAAAATTTTAAAACGAGAGATAGATATTTTCTATGAGATAGTATAATATTTACAAAGAGCAAAAGTACGAAGTGATTTGAGGAATTCAAAGCTATCCATCTGAATCTAATCACTTGGAACATTTCAAATGATCATTCTCACTGACTCACCCTACGTAACACTAATCGACATCCGTCCATAAGTACTTAATTGAAATAAATTTCCATTTCTCCTTTCCTGGAGTCAATCAAATTAACAAACTAATCAGCCATTGCAAGAACTTATTGCAATCTTCCTCCCAAATTAACCAGCAAAAATTCATTTTCTATATTCTACATTTTCTTTCTATATTCCTCTTAGGGGTGCGAAAAATCCCCCCACTCCTTACTATTCTACGAAATCTATTTTCCATTCCCCATTTCAATTTTCTCCGCTATTTTTAATTTCCTCTCACACCAACGATTTCCTCTGATCGTCTCCAATTACACCCCATAATTTATATTCCCAAGTGTATACTACCCCAGTGAGCTTGCACAGCGCAGACGAAATTTGCCGAGGTTAAGAACGCTCGAGTCCCACTGGTCGGAATTTTAATAAGAAAAATCTACGCGCCAGGAGCGTCACGAGCAGGATAATCGGGGATGGAACGACTCACGCGCCATTTGCGAATTCCGTGCGCGAAATTCCCACGGTCGTTCGAGAGTTTGACGTTCGCCCTTGCGCCCTTTGTGCGTGGGCGAAGGGCGAAATAATCGAGAAATAAGGAAAATTCGACGCTCGGTTGATTGTCGAGTCGAAAGGGTCAAAAGGTCAGAAGGAGTCGAGCGTTGCTTCCGTTCTCACCCCGTTTCAACCCCCTTCCCACCACCTCGTTACACCCCCTGTTGACCATCGTCTCTCGCCACGGCCAAGGTTTCTCCAAACCGGATTTGCCTCTCGGTTTTGTTTTCTCTTTTGATGTCTGCCTGTAATTGGATTCGGGATTTCGACGGATGATTTCGAGATAAATCGATTACAGCCGGAGGAATCGTGATGTAAGGGTGCGGGGAGAATTGGGTGAGTTTGCAGGACTTCGTTTTTCAAGTTTCTTAATCTAATCTACACTGCTGAGGGTGCCAGCGATCCCGCTATCGCGTGTCGCGATATCCTTAGGGTGTTTCATCCCCTTCTTTCATACCCCTGACATTATTCGATCGAGTTTGCGGGTTTTATCTGGAGAAGAATCCTTTTAAAGTTCATTTCAGATGGTTATATTTCACGTCGACTTTGGTTACAAGGATCGCGAAAGAAATTAATGCGAATATTTTTCTTTTCCTTTTTGCCAGGAGACACCTTGAGGAACAAATAATTCGTTCTGACAACGGATCATGAATCATTGGATCAGGCGTGAGAACCTGTGAATTATTGGATGAGTAGTCTAACTAGCCCATGAACTTCATCTCAACTTGTCCATACATATTTCAACGAAGGAAATTAATGCAAATGATATTATAAAAATTGGAGGGTGTTTATTGGTAACGAGAATATAAGAATGTGAGAGTGACAATGAAGTTACAAATTCTTAATTACAATATTACAACTATGATCGACTTTGACTTTTAACTTTACAACTTAACTCAACTCAACGACAACTGTGCCTGTGATTATGAAAGTGGTCTAAGACACTTATATTTGCTTCTGAAATATTAAAAGCTTCGGGCTTTAAATACGTGATAAATAATAAAATTAATTGCGATGAAGCTACAAACTCAATCTAACGACTCAATTCTTCACTGTTTTGTCGAAAATAAATATATTTCATCGTAATATAAATGAATGCAACACGAAATAAATAATAAAATCGTTCCTCTTATGTCGATGATTTAGACCACTTTCTTAATTATAGGCACTATTTTCCACTTCAGCTTAATATTAATTTAATATTAACTTTTCTGACAGACCTGGACTTTGCACCTTCGACCCTCGTTTCTTCGGTAACCTTCGTAAAGTTACGTCTACATGATGAACAATGTGCAATACTATAATACTAATATGGACAACTATTGTTTTATATATTTTTTTCCATTCTGACAAAGAATAATAAATCACTGGATCAGTCGTAAGAAGCCTGTAAGTTACCTATGAAAAGTAGCCTTGAAAAGTTACCTACGAAAGTTACCTATGAATGAAAAGTTCATTACCTATAATGAAAAGTCCAATTTTCCAAGATTCGACTTCCAAGGGGTGCTAAAAATTGAACTGTATCTTCATACCTTTATAATCTATAGTATCCACTCACGCTGACATGTCTGTCCCCAACAATTAGGAAGAATCTAAAGTTACCTAATAAATAGACCAATTTTCCAAGATTCTACTTACAAAGTGTGCTAGAAATTGAACTCTCTCTTCGCACCTTTATAATTTATAGTATCCACTCACGCTGACATGCCTGTCCCCCAAAATTAGGAAGAATCCAAAGTTACCTAATGAGTAGTCCAATTTTCTACTTGCAAAGGGTGCTAAAAATTAAACTCCCCCTTCGCACCTTTCTAACCTATAGTATCCACCCACCCTGACATGTCTTTCCACAAAAATCGGTAAGAATCCAGTGAATCGGAATGCTTGAAGGTCTAGTCCACCTCCGTTTAACCCTTTGCACTCGGCGATTTTTTCGTTACAGGGAAATAGTAATTCGAAAATTTTCTACCATAAGTTCGACGATATTTTTAAAACGGTAAATAAGAAATCGTATGCAATTTAAAGCGTAGAATTATTTTGTTTCGATATTCCACGCATCGTTGGGTAATTATAAATTTTTAAATGGCGACTGAGAGGCGCCTCTCGAGTGCAAAGGGTTAAAACTGCCAATCTTTGGTTACAAGATTCGTGATTCCTGGAATGGAAAATATGCAAAGTATCGGTTCGCGGGCTGCCATAAACATGGCCGCAACGAGTCTCCCTAACCTGTACCAACGTTCCCACGGACCTCGGGACAAGCACAAACCCGCTCGAAGGATCTCGAAATCTAGGCTCTCGTTTATTTCCTGACTGACGAGAGAATTTAGCACTTTATTTCCCCCGCTCCATCCATTGCCAGTTTCCGCGAGGCTGTAACAATCAGCGCGCATGAAACAGTCAAACGGGGAAAAAGGGAGGGAAAAAAGAATGGGAAGAACGGGGAAGAAAGGGTGCGGGGGGCTTGGGGGAAAAATAGAGACGGCATTCGCGGGAACGGAGTAATAACCGTGCACGTATGACGTCAAGAAACGCACGACATAGTACACGTTCCCATTAGAGTGGCAATGCCGCACTTAGCCTGGTACACGCTTGAAACAACTCTCTCTCCCTCATCCCCTTCCGGCCGTGTTCTCTCTTTCCGGCCGAAGTTGTCGTCGCTGCCTGGCGTTTCGCAAGTCTCTCCCAAGACGAGCCGCGGAAGTCCCTTTGATTATTCTCGTGTAATTTACCGTGCAAACGATGTTCTGAAATATTACCGTGCTTGCAGACGCAAATTCCGTCGGGGTAGCACGCAGACGACACCGTCGAGACCGCCTCTTCTCCACGCGGAATTACTCGCTCCACGCTTCCGCGCAACCGACTTCGTCGTCGTCTCTTTTCCTCTTTCTCTTCGCCCGCTTTTTAAACTCTCCTCCTTTCTCCCCCCTTCCCCCTCCCCGCGCGTTTTTCCGCGTTTCTTTTTTCTTTTCCCCTCCGTTTTCCTTTTTCACCCTCTCGCGCGTGTCTCCGCCGCGCGGTTCTCACCCCCTCGCGCGATTCTTCGCCGTCTCTCTCGCGTCCTCCTCGCCTCGCCCTCTTTATTTATGGTTCCTCATAATTGGTCCCACGGTCTCGCCCTGCGTTCCGTGCACCCGGTCCTTTTGCTCTTATCGGCCTCCTCTCCCCGGTTTATTCCTACGGCCCTGCTGTTTAGTCGCTTCTTTTTCCCCCCCACTCGCCCCCCCCCCACTTCCGTCTTCTTTTATTATCATTTTTCACCGCGCCGAGCTTCTTTATTTCCCTCAGCTGTTTACGAGCCGTTTCCCTGATTTCCCGCCGCACACGCCCCGCTTTCCAACCCTCGCGCTTGTTAGCTCGCCATTTTCGGCGTCTTTCCCGCGTTCCTTAACTCGATTGCGGCCTCGCCGGCTTTAATTTCCAGTTTCACTACTTTCTTCGCGGCCACTGTCGATTTTCGGGGTAATCTCGCCGGTGTAACGGTGCAGCGGTGTAATTCCCAAATAGTAGTCAGTGTTTTCGCGTCGAATAAATTATATGGTAGTACTTACCTTGTTGACAGAAATTTGGTGGGAAAAATTTGTTACCCCTTTTCCTCGTTTCCCGCCGTGCAACGAAATTTTCGCGTCGTAAAATTCCGTTCTCTCGAATGGATTTGTCGATTTCGGGAATCGAGGGGGGAGCGAGGGGTGAAGGTTCGTGTTTTTACGAGAATTTGAGGACGACAGACGCCGAAAACGTGGCTGTTTTAGCGCCTTCCGTCGTGAATTCACTGATTCTCCGTCACCTTTCGCAAACTCTCGATAATCCGTGCCCGGTTTTCGACTTCTAAAAGCCTTTTTCTCCCCATTTCTTTCCCGCGTCGGAGATGTCGTTCTGTTGGCCCGTTTATTCAATTTTTCTCGCTTCCACCACTTTCAATTGTTCTCGTATTCTACGTCGCGCTTTCACGCCGCCATTTTTATCACCCTTTCCGTTCCTCTTTTATTCAATTTCACCCAGTGCTCGCCCCTTCGGTGTACTTGCCCCTCCTCGCTTATTTCCCTTCATATTTCTCACTCGACGTCTTCGTTTTGTCCTCCTTCGCTTAACTACCCGCCTCTTTCCATTTCCACGAGAAACGTGTATATATATTCACCGGTATGCTCCGGATAACCTCAAAATCGCTGGCAGAGATTCTTCGTGCAAAAACGCATCGAAAAGGAAGAACAATATTTTCTCGTTCGAGGCTTCGTTCCCGAGAGACGCGAGTTTGAAAATCGGTGGGGTGATCACGCGAATAGGCTCACGTGGTACGCGCTTACCCGACGGATTTTGGATCTCGGTTTCCCATGAAACGGGGCCTTGAATGGGAAAATGTTGTTCTTCCTTTTCGACGTATTTTTGCACGTAGAATCTGCCTGTGGCCGGTTGTTGCCGACACTTCTACGATTTTAGAGATATTCCGCATTTTTGTCCGGCTGTTTCTCCCTCGTTCCTATAAATATGTATATAATCTCGCGTTACCTCGTCGCGTATTCCACGTACAGAAGCGCAGGCCAGTAATCCCTGGCGAATAAATCCGTACAATCCGGCCGCCGTTTCTTCCCAGCCCTTCCTTCCTTCCTCCATTTCCTGCGCCTTTACTCTGTCCCACCCTCCCGTCCCTTTTTCTGCCCCCTTTTTTTCGGACACTCGACGAATTAACGGCAGGCACGGCGGATTAAGCTGAATTCGTCGTTAAGCGAGCCTCTCGAAAGAGCTTCGCGGCCAAAGGACTCGGCGAAAAAATGCGCCCTCTTTCTACCCTTCAGCTGAATTCGAATCGACCGGGATCCACTTGGGTGCCACGGAATTTCGACCATTCAGCCCCCGATTGCGATCTCATCGAGACCTATTCTTCGCCGGGATAAGTACCATCAGAAGGCCTTTTCTCTCCCTCTCTCTTTCTCTCTCTCTTTCTATCAAAGGCGTCGACACCTGCCCTAAACATCGATGGTTCCTTCGTTTTGCTTCTCCTCGTTTTTCCGTCTTGTTTCGGGGGATGGAGAATCGAGGAACGGAGTCCTACCTGCCGGGACCTCTCGAAAGGGATGATTTGGATGCTCTTTTCCTGGCCTCTTAACCCTTTGCTCGTAGGTTTAAAGGGATTTAAATGCAGATATTTTGTTTCTGCGTTTCAACGAGTTAAATTAAGTTTGCGAGTTATTCCCTTTTTTTGACGAATGAGAGGGTGAAGCAGTGCGCAAAAATTTGGACGATTTATTTTTATAACGTTCCTCTTCAGTCATAAAGAACATCCTTAATTTCCTTTTCCCTTTTTCAAAGGGGATGGGTAAGATTATATAAATATAAATTTAAGAAATCGCACTTCAGTTGTGGCAAATAAATTCCTAACGTAGATTAAAAATATGTTACTTACTGAACGTAAATAATATCTTATTAATTGTAAAATACGTGTTCCCAACGAGAATTACGAAATCAAGAAACACCCTTAAGATATAATATAAAATAATTATAAAATACTGTGAAATCATTCAACACCCTGTATCTTAAGAATTATTAGCATCTTTATGGTCAAAGTCTACCCTATTTCAGTCAAAAATATATAAGACTCTACTAAATACCGGGTGGCCTCTGAAAGACTGTATCATATAAACAGAAGTAACTTCTATAAACACGCATTTAATTGTATGTTCTTCTAATTTTTTATTATTTTACTTGGAAATATGATTAATAGATTTTCCCAATGTTACGTGTGACAAACATCCCTCGAATGACCACTATTTTCCTTTTATTCCTTTTCTCTTTAGTCCTGTAGTCATAATGAAAATTCTTAATTTTCTTTTCTTTTTTCTTTTTTTAGAGAGGGAGGGTAATATTATTTAAGAATTATTAGCATCTTTAGTGTCAAATTTTACACTATTTCAGTCAAAAATATATTCCACGCCGAATATAATTAACACTCTACTAAATACCGGGTGGCCTCTGAAAGACTGTATCATGTAATGCAACAAAAATAACTTCTGCAAACACACATCTAATTGTATATTCTAATTTTTTATTATTTTACTTGGAAATATAATTAATAGATTTTCCCAATATTACGTGTGACAAACATCCCTCAAATGACCACTATTTTCCTTTTATTGCTTTTCTCCTTAGTCCTGTAGTCATAATGAAAATTCTTAATTTTCTTTTCTTTTTTCTTTTTTAGAGAGGGAGGGTAATATTATTTAAGAATTATTAGCATCTTTAGTGTCAAATTTCACCCTATTTCAGTCAAAAATATATTCCACGCTGAATATAATTAACACTCTACTAAATACCGGGTGGCCTCTGAAAGACTGTATCATGTAATGCAACAAAAATAACTTCTACAAACACACATCTAATCGTATATTCTAATTTTTTATTATTTTGCTTGGAAATGTGATTAATAGATTTTCCCAGTATTACGCGCGAAAAACATCCCTCAAATGACCACCATTTTCCCTTTATTGCCTTTCTCTTTATTCCTTTAGTCATAAAGAAAATTAATTTTCCTTTCTTTTTTTTTTAACATTACTTAAGAATTATTAGCACCTTTAGAGCCAAATTTCACCCTATTTCAGTCAAAAATATATTCCACGCCGAATATAATTAACACTCTACTAAATACCGGGTGGCCTCTGAGAGACTGTATCATATAAACAAAAATAACATCTACAAACACACATTTAATTGTATGTTCTTCTAATTTTTTATTATTTTACTTGGAAATATGATTAATAAATTTTCCCAGTATTACGCGCGAAAAACATCCCTGAAATGACCACCATTTTCCCGCTCTCGAAAATAAATAAGTCACGACTCTCTCGAACTCCCTTTCAGTCGTCCAACGACCACCCCGTGCGAAGATCGCGCACGTATCAGGATCCGCGAAGACTTAAAATTCCGCGACGGTAGCACGCACCCATTCGCGAATGCATCGCGAATGCACGGCGAATGCGGAATAAACCACTATCCCGCGATTTCACTCCGCTTCGTTTTCCCGCATCGCAATCGCACCTTGTCTCGACATCATCCCCTATTTCTTCCGGTGCTTTACGTACCACGAAGCGCGCGTCCCGATCGCGGCGATCTCTTAAAATTCTCCTCGCGTTTTCGCCGTCGTATTTTATCAGAAACGAACTCCCGTCGTAAATCCGGGCGTCCTCGTCGTCTTTCCGCTCCGAACAACCGCTTATCTCCGTCCATTTTCCCGCCGTTTCCACCCCCATTTCCGCCCACCCCGATACGTCGATTGTTTCCCGTCGCAGTCGACAATAACTCGATCGCAATTTAAAAGTCCCCCGCCACGTCTCCATTCCTCTGGAGCGCGCAACCACCCCCCGATATTTATTCCTAAACACGCACCACTCTACCCCCTCGCCCGTGCAACCCAGATTTTCGGTACTTTCCCCAAATTTTCACAAAGAACCTGAACCTGGACCTCGCACCTGCGTCAGACAGAAATCCACCGATTCGTCGATTCGAAACCTCGGTGTCCGATTAATCCACGATATTCTTCTGCCAGATTTCCACCCCCACCCTCCACCCCCCTCGCAGGTTCCCCAGTATCCGTTCGCTCCTTTTACCACTTCCCGAATATTTAATCTGCCGCCGAGGCTAGGATAAATCGTATCCCATTTCCGCCAAACACCACCCTCCCACCCCTACCCGGGATTAAATTTTCACCCCCGGGACAACGGCCACGGTTTTCCACGGACTTCGCCGCGAATTTTTATCGCCTACCTGAGCTTAAAGCGTTATCGATTATCATTTGCAATGGAAATTCGCCCGTCTGCCTACGAAATTCCGCAGGACGTCTCGACACCCCCTCTTTCCTTCTCCCACCCTCGTTTTACGTTTCCGCTCTCCGTCTCTCTTTTTCGCGAATAGAATTCGCTCGGAGAGACACGGTTTTAATTCCGCGCTCGTAACTCTCGCGATCGAAATTTCGCGATTTTCGGAGCAAGGGGTGGCCCCGCCATTTTTTCGCAGCATTTCCCGCGCAAGGGGGTTCAATTACGAACCGCATCGATTTTTATTCGCGACAGCAACACGCACTAGTGGGGAAGGGGAGAGAGGGGTGGGATTTTGGATGCGGGAGAAGGATGTTGGGGTGGTTCTTCGTCGATCGAACGATCGTGATTGCAATTGCTGCCATTGTCGAGGGGTGGTGTTGTTGTTCGAGGGTAATTCACGCGTAAGAATCCCGCGACGGGATGATGGGGCGAGAGGGGCGGCGAACTTTCGACGAGGGTAGTTTTTACGAGTTGACTGTGACGTCGCCGGGAAATGGACTGGAAAATTAGGTATATAAATATCGCGGATGTCAGTCTTATGTCTTTTGTTGGTACTTGGTCTTTGAGATCGCTCGCAGTCTCAGCTCAGAGGAAGTGGGCTTGTGTGATCTGTGGGTCTTGGATAGCCAAATATTTGAATTTTTTAAATTCGGAATCTCGGCGGGAACCATTTTGTTTGCGTGTAATTTTCTTATCCTTGTTTTTCTTCATTTGTTGGATTTTTGTATTCTTTGGTTACGTGTAATTTTCTTATTTTTATTTTTCTTAATTTATTAGATTTTTGTGTTCTTTGGTTACGTGTAATTTTCTTATTTTTATTTTTCTTAATTTGTTGGATTTTTGTTTTCTTTGTATTTTATATGTTTGGTGTATTTTGAACAGCGATGGATATTTGAATTTTTTAAATTTAGAACCTCGGTGGGGACCATTTTGGTTGCGTGTAATTTTCTTATTTTTCTTTTTCTTAATTTATTAGATTTTTGTATTCTTTGTATTTTATATGTTTGGTGTATTTTGAACAGCGAGGATATTTGAATTTTCTAAATTTAGAACCTCTGTGAGGACCATTTTGGTTGCGTGTAATTTTCTTATTTTTCTTTTTCTTAATTTGTTAGATTTCTGTATCCTTATGTTTCGTGTTTTGTGTATTTTGAATAGAGCGATATATATTTGAATTTTCTAAATTTAGAACCTCAATGGGGACTATTTTGTTTACGTATGATATTCTTAATTTAATGTAGTTTTATATACAGTTTAATTTTTGTTTTATCATTTTATAGTAAATTACTATGAACTTTGATAAATAGAATTTCTCTGAAGGCCATTTTTGTCGTGAAGAATTTCCACGATTTTGTATATTTTTAAAAATTATTGGCGTTGAATGTTCTTTCCTTAAGTCGTGTTCAATATGCTCTCTCCTTAGTTTCATGGAAAATTGCGAATGAATTTTCATGGACAGAATCTCGTTGACGATCGTACAGAATTTTCTTGATTTTCTGCATTTTTACAAATTATTACCGTCGAATATTCTTTGCGTAGTTTGCTGATAAATTAATAATGAATTTTTATCGAAGCGTCGGGTGCACTATGGAAATGCGAAGGGTGGATAATTAATCATTTTATACGTGATTTCCGAACGCTGAAATAATTATTGCATTTTATTTATAATTCCACGGATAGCGAAATAATTTTATAAATTAGAGAGAAATTATTTTATGCGGTTATATAGATCAAATTTATTCGAATAAAATATGTAAATCGGTCGTCTTTCGTTACCATTGCGTGTTCCAGTTTCATACAAATTCATATATGATCGCGTGACATTTTCTTAGGAAGTACGAATACGCGAAACTTTTGCATCAATTTGCACAATCCAATTCTGATACGATAAAATTATATTTCATTAATAATATGCAAAGTTGTGGGAGGTATCAAAGTCACGTGTCACAGGGTATCAAAATGGCCACATCCATCATTCCCATATCAAAATTCCAGAATTTAAATTTCATAACTTAGAAATAATTTAAAATTCCATTTATAGTATCCATCACTCTCTTAATACAATTATTTCTTCGATATAATTATTAATTATTATACATACATGCAATTATTAATAAATATTAAATATAATTAACATAATTAGAATTAAATATTTTTAAGTCCATGAAACTTAGGTACATACATGTTATATTTTCCACAAAAATAAATAATTTCCTCTGTTTAAATTCGTTGAATTAATTCACAAAATCTTTCTCGAGATTAATATTTTTGGAAAAATATTTTTACACGATAATCTGTTAGTGGTGGATGAAATATCGATAACAACAAGAACAATTCTTTATTTAATTACAAAAATGATCAAATGCTAATATTAAGTTTAAATATAATTAATTTATCACAATCACATGCTCACACCTCTTTTCACTATTAAAACCCTACTGTAACTGACCTATGCCAAACCACTCTCGTTTTCTTCTTTCTATTTTCATACATTACATGAACACACACAATTCACACAACACCTCAATCATTACATGCGTACTTATTTGAGCCGTTCACTGCACAAATTGATTAACCCCATAAAACAAAAATTAGAGAAATGCAATGAAATAATGTATATTGTTTTTTAAAATTCCCTTTATAATTTAAATCGAAATAAATATTGCATAATGCATAAATACAAATGCAACTTTCATCTAACGGTATATAAAATTTATAAGAAAAAATAGCCAAAGTGTAATCGTTGGTAATGTTACCATTTTTATGTTACTGGAAGAGTTAATCGATTTGGCAAGTGAAAAAGTACTAAATTTAAATTTTACTAAATTTTACTTAAATTCTGATAAGACAGCGCTAAAAAATTCACCGTTATCATTCGTGGCTTGCTAGTGCATTTGAGTTGCATTATTGCAACGATTTACATTAGAGTACGGAGTTAATCAAAGTGATCTCTGAAATAAATTATTTATTATTCAGTGGCCAACAAATTTTCGTCGTTTAATGGTGTTAATCTTAATTATCAAGGAAAATTATTATAAATATAAAAATATAAAAATATAAAAATATAAAAATATATAAATATATAAAAATAAATATATGACTATACCAAGTGCTTTGACACTTAAATTTAAAATTTTAATATTTTATATTTATAATATTTAAGATTTTTCAAAAAGTGGAGTTAATCGATTTGTGCAGAGAATGGCTCATTTTTCACAATAACTTGAATCCATTAGATATTAGCATCCCATACATACTTGCCCCCCTCGTCCCTTTCTCACAGACATCGCTCCTTATAATGCCAAATAATATTAAGTTCAATTAGTCATAATGAAACGAAATAGGAAATTAATTCTTTTTTTCCACTAAAAGAAAATGAAATAATAATAATAATAATAATTTTTAAACAGGAAGACTGGTTTCCTTTAGAAAAATTGGTTAATCACTGTACGATTAGGCTACCTAACCTCAAGTTCAATCGTTATACATATGTTTTGAATCATTTTGTGAGAGGAATTTAATATTTTAGGCAAATAATATTAACTTCGATGAGTCATAATGGAACGAAATAAGAAATTAATTCTTTTTTCCACTAAAAGAAAATGAAATAACGATAATAATAATTTTTAAAAAGGAAGACTGGTTTCCTTTAGAAAAATTGGTTAATCACTGTATAATTAGGCTACCTAACCCTGTTTAATATTAATCGCTCATTGACGTCTTTATAATATTAATTAATCCTTAATATTATTATATCAATTCATATATATTCAAAATCTATGGTAACCATTACTACTAATCGTCACTCGCAAACAAGTTCGATCTTCGAACGGTCGTTGACTCTTCCTCGAGATCCTGCGATCTCACGGGCCACGCCGATTCGTCCATCCGGATTTTAACTTGCGTTCGGATGCACTCGAATTCGTCTGTAATGCACCCAACCATTTGTCGAGCAGGCGACAACAACCGTTTACCAGTCACGCTCGCAAACAGCTAGTCGACGAAACGCTTTGCAGGTTTTTACCAGCTTTTTCACGGCTCGTCCCCTGGCCCGTCCGATATAAATCGAGCCTCGACGCAATTAATTCCCTCCGACAGGCCAATATTCCCATCCTTCTCAAATTTTTCACGCTGCCCCCTCCTACCTTGGAAAGTAACCAAGAATTTTTGATTCCTCGCCCCTTCGCAATCAATATTGCTCCATTTTGTCAATTACCGTTCGAGTTCTGTCTATTTCACGTTGATTCAGGAAAATTTTTCTCGACTGTAGTTACTTCGTTATGGCTCCATTGTATAATTCGTCAGGGAGTGTGTGAAATGTGATTGACAGAGGGATAGGTTGAGAAAATACTGGAAACTGTTTTGTAAATATTTTCCAATATTGAAAATTAACTATTTTCTGAAATATTTATGAGATTAAGCATTTTCTTCGCTGCCTTTTCACTTTCTATTTTCTCTGGTACGTGTATAGTGATCACAAGGTCTTGTTTAACTGTGTATTATACGTATTAACGAAGGAGTATAACTTTTAAGCCTTACCGCTGTCCCGGGACGATGTTGCACGTAACTCACTAGCGCCACCACGGCGCATATCTCTGTGCATATCTACAGTAGTGTATATAGCCATCTATACAGTACTACAGTCAATAACCAAATCTATTCACCAGATTATTAAACCTATAGGATTTTAATAACCCTATGAATAGATCAGCTATCGATTCAGATCCAATTGCAGTAGTATATATAACCATTTTTCTATTATATAATTAATTATCTTTCGAGATATTTACGAGATTAAGCATTTTCTTGGCTGCCTTTTCACTTTTTATATTCTCTGGTACGTGTATAGTGATCTCAAGCTCCTGTTTAACTGTTCATTATACGTATCAACGAAGGAGTGTAGTTTTTAAGCCTTACCGCTGTCCCGGGACGATGTTGCACGTAACTCACTAGCGCCACCACGGCGCATATCTCCGATACACGTTCATCTGTTTATCCTATGTACCTCGTCCAATTATTTTCTAATTTTCTCGATATAATCTTGGATTTTTCTTCTCATTGCGTGTCTTATATTGCTCTTGCAGTACCATTTTCACAAATCTTTTCGCAACACATGTAATTATAATAATACAGTACTCGTACAAACTTCTTTAGATTAATTCTGGATCTTTTCAAGCCAGTTTTTAGTCGAAACGAAAATTCCATGGGACCATGTTCAGGCATAATTCTGGAAGAGCTAAAAGAGTAGCATTTATCCGCTACCAGGCTCCACAGAGGCTTCAGATAATTTCATTATCTTAATAAGCACGCGATCGTTTCGTTTCGTGCTAGAACGCTGTTTTAGAGACACTCGTAATGGCCGAGTCTAATGGCTACCAAACGCAGTCGTGGATTAAATTGCAAGCCAAGCGGTCACTAGACACGTGAACCGCCATGTTGCCTCGATCGTCGGCTGAAAGCCGTTTTCGAGCTAGATTACGAACCGATCGATGCTCATCGAGGATGAAAAGCGAGGTTGTTCGAACGATTCCCTTTTGTTACGCTTTTTCCTCCGTCCCTGTGTCGTTTGAACGCCTCCACTTCCATTTCTTCCTCGATTTTACCGCGTTTCTCCTTGTTTTTCAGCGGACCTCGAGATCTCTTTACGGGATCCTCTTTACGGTTTCGCTCACTTTGCGGCCTGTCGTTAAAATTTTACGCGTTACGTGCTCCAGATTTTTGTAACAGCTCCCGAGTTACATTTCCTTGTTTCCCCTGTGCTTTATCGATGGTCATTCATCGATGGATCTCGCTGAAGACCTATGCCTCGTGCGATCTTAGGCTCCAGTAGCTCGACGAATGCTAATTAAATTGAAATTTAACGACGTTGGGAATTTCTCCCACTGGTAATTCTGACTAGGAAGTTATTCCCTTTTATTGGTTTTATTTTTCTCGGGTTACAGTGGTTCTCATTTCGTGTCACGATTTTAATTTTAAGTCGTTTGCGAATTCGGTTTTGGATTTCGGATACAGGTGCATGTTGGGAAAAATCGTGGAATTTGGGTGTATGCTAATGAGTGTTCTGGAAATATGTTACACGGTTCAACGTTCTGTAATTCTGTTCTCGCGTGAAGAAGAAATTAGAATTCGGTGAAAATCCTAGCTTTAATTCGGGGATGAGGAGCCAGGATAATTGAACCATTCACAAGTCACAGTGACTAATTTCATTCTTGAAATTCTTAAATATTTAAACACCGACGCGGAAGGTTCGTGCTGAAATTTTTATGTGTAAAACAGATTTGTATTCTTCGTTTCGTGGAACGAATCGATTCGACGATTGAGCGATTCACCTATCGATCTCTGAAATGCGAAATATACTTCTTAATATCGTAATATTAGTATCATTCGAATAATATAATAAAAATACAAGTACCTTCGCAATTTAGAAAAATAGGATAACAGAAAAAAAGAAATAAATAATGAATAATAGATGAATAATAGAATAATAGATAATAGAATAGGATAATAGAAAAAAAATAGAAAGAAAATAGAAAAATAGGAATTTATATTATAAATAAATATAATTGAAATACAGAATAATCGCAGAATCACCGAAATATAAAATATATTTCTTAGTATGATAATATTAGTTTCATTCGAATAATATTATAAAAATATAAATACTTTCGCAATTTAAAAAAATTGGATTTATAATTTCTATTATATAAAAAATTATTATAGCAAAATAATTTAAATTAATTGAAATACAGAATTATCACAAAATCACTGCAATACAAAATATACTTCGTAGTATCATGATATCAGTGTCATTTGAGTAATATTTTAACAATATCAGTAAATTCGCAATTTAAAAAATTCGCATTTATAATTTCTATTGTATCATAAATATTATAGGAAAATAATTTGAATTAATTGAGATACAGAATTATCACAAAATCACTGCAATACAAAATATACTTCTTAATATCATATTAATATCATTCGAATAACATAATAAATATATAAATACCTTCGCAATTTAAAAAATTCGCATTTATAATTTCTATTGTATCATAAATATTATAGGAAAATAATTTGAATTAATTGAAATACAGAATTATCACAAAATCACTGCAATACAAAATATACTTCGTAGTATCATGATATCAGTGTCATTTGAGTAATATTTTAACAATATCAGTAAATTCGCAATTTAAAAAATTCGCATTTATAATTTCTATTATATCAAAAAATATCACAGGCAGATAATTTAAATGAATCGAAGTACAGAATTATGGCAACGATGATCAAAAGATGAAAGCATTGTTGGGCCGATTTGCCTCGCGAAACGTTTCACAATAGAGGGGAAAAATCGGAACGAGATTTCGCGAGTTCCTCGCGTTTTCTTCCCCTTCTAGGGGAAAAATGACGGGGTTTGTTTGGCCGAAAAGAAAAATAATCAGCCGCGATTGTGAAAACCGATCGATCGGAATGAAATCGGTCGGAAGGACCCATTGAAATCGTGCAGGATTCCAGCGGCGCGTGTTCGCCATTGTTCCGTGGGCTTAGAGTGCCGCGGAATACAAATCGATCGTTAACGCGATCGACGGATCTCGTCGCGACGCCGTCCTCGAAATCCCGTCGTTGAATTTCGACTAATCGCTCGCCTCGATACCCGGCACGCTGCCTGTTGACAGCGAGTTGCAGCCGGCATGCAAAACAACAAGGAAATCGCTGACTTGGCCGGAGGAAATGGCGAAGAATTGCTCGTTCTCTCTGTCAGCATCGACCATCGCTTTTTTCCTTTTCCTCCTTCCTTTTTTGCCTGCTTTCAATGATTCTTCTCCTTCCTTTGCCTCTCTTGATATTTTTTCGTTTTATGGTATTAATTCTTCGGAATTCCTCCTCCAGCTGGACTCGAAGCTCTATTTTTCTGCCATTTTTAAATGTTTCGCAGGTTTCAAATGGTACCCCTATTCCTTTTTCTTTGTATTGTTATTCTTTATGGTATTATCTATTTCTTGGAAGCTTTTCGTAACGTTAACCAAGATATTTTATTTTTATTTAAATTCTTGTAGTGTCTTAAATTTCTCGTAGGCTTTGAATTTCATTTTTCCATTTCTTTTTATATTATTTTTATTTTTTATGGTATTACCTACTTCTTTGGAATTTTTCATAGCACTGGGCTCGATATTCTATTTTTTTTCTATTTTTTTTTCTATGTTTTGCGGATTTTAAATCATACTTCTCGTACCTCCTTTTCCGCTATTTTTATTTTTTATGGTATTATTGTATTCTTGGGAATTTTTCGTTCAGCTGGACTCGACGTTCTATTTTTCTGCCATTTTTAAATGTTTCGCAGGTTTTAAATGGTACCCCTATTCCTTTTTCTTTGTATTGTTATTCTTTATGGTATTATCTAATTCTTGGAAACGTTTCGTAATATTAACCAAGATATTTGATTTTTATTTAAATTCTTGTAGGTTCTTAAATTTCTTGTAGGCTATGGATCACCCTTCTCCCATTACTTTCTATATTATTTTTATTTTTCATGGTATTATCTAGTTCTTTGAAATTTTTCATGGCACTGGGCTCAATATTCTATTGTTCTTCCATTTTTAAAATTTTTTGCAGGTTTTAAATCATTCTTCTCCTGCTTCTTTTTATATTATTTTTGCCTTATATGGTATTACCTTTTTCTTTGAAATTTTTCATAGCACTGGGCTCGATATTCTATTTTCCTTCCATTTTTCAAATTTTTTGTGGGTTTTAAATCATGCTTTTCCTACTTCCTTTTTTGTTATTTCTATTTTTTATGGTATTATCTTATTCTTGGGAATTTTTCGTTCAACTGGTCTCGATATTCTACTTCTCTTCCATTCTTTACATTTTCTGTAGGTTTTAAATCATCCTCCTCATATTTCTCTTTATGTTATTTTTATTCTTTAGGGTATTACCTATTTCTTTGGAATTTTTCGTGACGCTGGACTCGATATTCTATTTTTCTTCCGTTTCTTAAATTTTTCTTCTGTTTCTTTTTCTGTTATTTTTACTTTATAGGGTATTACCTTTTTCTTTGGAATTTTTCATAGCACTGAGCTCGGTATTTTATATTTTGCTTCCAATTTTTTAATTTTTTGTAGGTTTCAAATTATTCTCCTATTTCATTTGATGTTATTTTTATTTTATATGGTATTACCTAATTTTTTGGATTTTTCTGTGGGCATGGACTAGGTATTCTATTTGTTTTTACTATTTTTTAGATATTTTGTATACTTCGAATGATTCTCCTCTTTTTTTTTTTATGTTTTGGTACTTTTATGTTGTATGATACTAATTCTTTGGAAATTTTTGCAAAACTGTTCCCTGTATTTTCTTTCCTTTAATATTTGTTCTTTAAAATAATTTAATTAATGGGTTACATATTTCATTCTTCTGCCTGGTATTTCTGTGCTTTACGTTATGAACTTTTTGCAGATTTTTGTTATAGCGTGTTCGATATTCGATATTCCAGTTTTCCCAATTTTATTTTGATAGCAAAGATTAATCGAATAGAAATAATTTTTCTCTTTTACTTTTTATATTCTCTAACATCAATTTTTGCCATACTCCATTCTTCTCTATCTGTAATATTGTATAAAATAAATCATTTTATATTCAAATTTGATTCAACACTCAGCGAATTAATTTTGGCAGATTTTTAGTTCCCCATTGGGGTATAGGAAATTTGGAAAAAATAAATTCGCCATAAAAGAGAACAAAATAATAAAAATTCACTTGAACTCGATACCAGACTGTCACAAATATTCTTAATTATAAAAATACTGTAAACCAACTTCCAGTGAGTTAATTTTCCGAATACAAACGAATTCTATGAAAATACCAGTCTCTAAACCTAACCTGCACCTCGAAAAATCAATACACAGCGATATTAATCACCAGAAAATTCCAAACATCCCCCACAAGATCCAACGGAACCCCTCCCACGAGCTCCAGCCCCAAATCCCAGTATCCCCAAACTACATTACACCCTGTTCACCCGGTTTTATCCACTCCGCCTTGAAACCGAATCGAAATATTTCGCCAACGAGAATTACCATCCCCGTTCGATAAATTTCTTCGCGACGTCGCGTTCCTCGAAATTTATACTGGGCTTTTCGTTTCTCCCCCGGTCGCTTTCCTCGTTAAGGGGAGGAAAAAGCGGTGGGAAAAAGGCTGGCCCGGCTTGGAAGACATAATGCAACAAGATGCATAAACTCCCGGCCCATTAGCGCTCCACTTTTGCTCCGTTAAAGCGAGGAATATTTAATGAATTCCCGAGCTTATTACGTGACGCGGCTCTGTCACTGCTGCGACTCGCGAACACCCCTTTCATGGGCGAATTATTTGAATTATTGCCCTGCAGCACGGGCTGCCGGGTAAATTTCCTGCGGCGACGGTGGCGCCGCGTGACGAGTCCGGGCTTTCGAATCTATACTCCATTCAATGGGACGAGATACCGAGTGCGACGGTGACGCCGCGCGAATCTCCTGCGGCGACGGTGGCGCCACGCGGTGAGTCCGGGCTTTCGGGTCTATACTGCGTTCAACGAGGCGAGGTACCGAGTGCGATGGTGGCGCCACGCGAATCTCCTGCGGCGACGGTGACGCCACGCGGTGAGTCCGGGCTTTCGGGTCTATACTGCGTTCAACGAGGCGAGGTACCGGTGCGACGGTGGCGCCGCGCGAATATCTTCCGGCGACGATGGCGCCGCGTGAATTTCTTCCAGCGTCAGTGGCGCCACGCGACAAGTCCGGGCTTTTAAACCTATACCCCGTTCAACGATGCGAGGTACCGAGTGCGACGGTGGCGCCGTGCGAATCTCCTGTAGCGACGGTGGCGCCGTGCGAATCTTCTGCAGCGACGGTAGCGCCGCGCGGCGAGTCTTGGCATTCGTGTCTATACTCCGTTCAACGAGACGAGGTAGCCAATGCGACGACTGCACGTGACGATCACGTGATCAGATCAGGGCCGTCTTCACAGTACCCGGACCCAACGACTACGTAAAGCTCTTTCTTTAGAACATTGAAACAGTGTAAATTCTGAACGTTCTTTCAAGAGCTCACAATAACCGAGCAACTGTCGTTCCAGAAGCTCAAGGGAATAGACCAGTAACAGCAGACCACTTAACTGATCACACAGGAGTTAATATAAACGTTGGCATCTCTTTGGACGGAGTATAGACCGGTCTCCTCGAGGATTCCTGCGATGTTCCGATGTTCTTCGACTTTTGCAGGCTACTATGCTCGGCTGTTCCTTATTCGGGATGAAAATTGCACGAGAATGTCGAGGAATAGCGTGCGGGGCTGGAGTCGAGCCGGGGTTCTCAAGGAGATGGGTTTCGGGGAAGAGTAGGGTGGGTTATGGGGTAATTCTGACATGAAAGTTATGGTTGCTGTTCGGGTTGAAGTTGGTTAGGTAAGGCGGAATTTTGAAAGCGAGGTAGAATATTTTTGCGAATGGAGAGTGGTATTTTATTGGATGTAATCAAAAATATTGTAAGTATTGTAGATAGTCTGTATTTTTAATCATCTGGTGTGTATATATACCATGTCTGAAATTGTATTTTAAATCTTTTTGCTTTGGGTTCGAAATTCTTGTCGCTTCAAAGTCGAGAGTATTTAGAATTTAGAATTTAGAATTTAGATTTGGATTTTAGAATTTAGAATTCCAACTTTATTTTTGGATTTTCGAATTCAAATTACAGATTTGAATTCTATAATTTAAAATTCCGACTTCATATTTGGATTTTAGAATTCAGAATTTGGAATTTAGACGTGTATTTCAAGACTCAAGACTTATATTTGGATTTTAGAATTTGGAATGTGCTTTTGAATTCTAGAATTTTTAATTTGAAAATTATTTAACACTTTTCACACATAAGATACCTATACATGTATTTAACACCTGATTTACCACGACCTGAAAAGCCGTTCTTAAACTTTTGATTAACAATGGAACTACCAACGCAATCAAAATAACTGGTCCCCGAATTTTCCTTTCTGCAATCACCGAACACATACACCTGCTTTAAGAATAAAATTGGTATCAACTCATGTAATCAATATAAAGTAATCAGTCTAAGTAATATAATAGTAATCAATATATTCACTCATATTCAAGTATAATTTGAAATTACTATAATCTGTGCACGTTATAATTAGGTACCCATAAAAGATCGGAAGTTGTGTGTTAAAAATTCCATTTTTGAAATGGGTTTATTCACCACATAAGATACCTACCACCTTCTCTGACCCAATAATAAAAATAGTCATACTTGTCTGAAACCGTTTTCTTCTAAACGCTTCTCTTTAACTCCCCTAATTTTTCAAATTAATTATTTCTCACTCGCTGCATATGAACATCATAATTCCTTTATTTACCTTATTCACTACAACCTCGAATAGATTTTCCTACCTACACTCCCAGCTTATTTACTGCAAGTTCAATCTACTTCGATTCGCCCACGATTCCATGGGGGGAAAAAAGGCTGACGAGCTTTCGAAAGCACCTAATCGCGTTCCTCGAGCGGCCATCCGTGAAACACGGGTATCCCGATCGTCTCGACTCTCTTCTCCCGATAATCGCAGACCATCGACCGTGCGCGAAAAACGTATTATTCCTGGATGATAATTTTCGAGAACCCCGGAGCGTTCAGTCGAGAAGCCACGAAGAAGAGCGTGTATCGAGGAGCCGTAGAGAGGTCGAGCAGGAAACCAGGCCAAAAGTCGTAACTCACCGGAAAGGGACACTTTCCAAGGAAGTTGCAAAGCGTGTATCGTAGTAGCTATATATTTATTGTTAAAATTAGTTCATACAAGGAAAGCGGTTGGTTTAACAGTGGCGTGAGTGTGTATACGTGAAAAGAAAAGACAAATTCAAACGACTTTCCTAATGACTTTCTCTGACCTCTCGCTAGCGAGCTACAACAGTCCCTTCTCGAGAGAATCTTCCTTCGTTGTCTGTAATTTTTATCTGAAAAAGCTTCTCACCCCTTGGATTGCAGAAAATATTTCAGACCCATCGTATGTACTTGCTGCTAGTTTTTAGTAATTATTTCTGAGTTCTGAGTTCTGAGTTCAGAGTCTTTAGTTTTGAGTACTGAGTTCAGAATTCAGAGATATGAGTTTTGGGTTCTGAGATCTGAGTTCTGAGTTCAGAATTCAGAGTTCAGAGTCCACAGTTCTGAATTTTGAGATCTGAGTTTTGGGTTCTGAGTTCAGAGTTCAGAGACCTCAGCTCTGAATTCTGAAATCTGAGTTTTGGATTCTGAGATCTGAGTTCAGAGTCCTCAGTTCTGGGCTTTGAAATCTGAGTTCTGAGTTCAGAGTTCTCAGTTCTAAGTTCTAAGATCCGAGTTTTGAATTCTGAGTTCTGAGTTCTAAGTTCAGAGTCTTTAGTTTTGAGTCCTGAGTTCAGAATTCAGAGATATGAGTTTTGGGTTCTGAGATCTGAGTTCAGAGTCCTCAGGTGTAAGTTCTGAGTTCTGAGATCTGAGTTCTGAGTTTAGAGTTCAGAGTCCACAGTTCTGAGTTCTGAGATCTGAGTTTTGGGTTCTGAGTTCTGAGTTCAGAGTCCTCAGTTCTGAATTTTGATATCTGAGTTTTGGATTCTGAGATCTGAGTTCAGAGTCCTCACTTCTGGGCTCTCAGATTTGAATTCTGTGTTCAGAGTTCTCAGTTCTAAGTTCTGAGATCCGAGTTTTTAGTTCTGAGATTTAAGTTCTGAGTTCAGAGTTCAAAGTCCTCAGTTCTGTGTTCTGAGATATGAGTTCTGAGTTCAGAGTTCAAAGTCCTCAGTTCTGTGTTCTGAGATCTGAGTTCTGAATCTTGAAATCTTACATCGGAATTCTTAGTTTTCATTTCTCAGCTTTCAGTTCTTAACTCTCACTTCTCAGTTCTCAGTTCTGAGATCTCAGATCGGAGTTGCCATTTCTGAGATCTGAGTTTTGAGTTCTGAGTTCTGATTTTCGTCTTATCCACACGCTTTCGCTTCTTTCCTCTTTTATAGCCCGTTTCCCGCTCAGGGTGCTTAAACCTACGATACCATAGTATCGTCTTCTCGCGATCGAACGTTCCAAAATTAATATTTTCCCTGGTAACGATTATTAACCGAGGATCCGTTCACCCGATGTTCCACTATCCTCCCTTTAACCTCCCTTCCATTTTCGCCCCGTTTATTTTTATTTTTATTTTTATTTTTCTCCCTTTTTACGAGGCTCGAGATTAACGACGCGCCATCCGACGTGACACGCGCACAGCGACATGATAAATCGTTGTCGAACAAGGAGCAATAATCGCCGGGACTAGCCACCGAAATGGCAATTTACCCGCGCTATTAATTATCATGGCTCGGCCAGCGGCGTCGATAAATATTGTTTCTACGCCGACGGACTTTTGCAACGTCGGTTTCGCCATTTGAAAATTGACTATCGGGGCCGCAGAAGGGGTGGCGGCTGGCGAACTCGATCGGCCAGACGGGGATGGACCGTGTATCGCGAGCAATTTTTCCGCTTTGCGGCTCGCCCGCATTCCTATAACGAGTTTGTTTAATCGTTCATTCCCCGTTTTCTGCGCTAATTAACGAGACGCCAAATGTTTATTATACCACGATTTGCTATTCCTCGTTTTTCCTAGGGGAAACCTTGACACTTGAAAATTTTCGAATTCCAAGACCGTTTCGTACACGTCTCTCTGGATTTGTTGTAATAAATTCGTTTAGTCATTATAATTAATATTGTAATTATAATTAATAGTAACTAACAATTTCGATGTAATTCTTCATTTTTGATAAGGGAAATGACTGTCGAAAATTTCTAAATTTGCAGATTGTCTTCGAATTACTATGATAAATTTGTTTAATCATTTTGTATTATAATTAATTGTAACTAACAATTTCGATGTAATTCTTCATTTTTAATAAGGGAAATCACTATCGAAAATTCCTAAATTCGCATATTTTCTTCGAATTACTATAATAAATTTGTTTAATCATTTTCTGTCGTAATTAACAATATCTGACAATTTTGATATAATTCTTTATTTCTTGGTGGACTAAATCTTCATCAAAAATTTCTGAATTTGCAGACTGTGGAAGACACCCGGTATATGTCTCATTAAAATTCCTATAACGAGCTTGTTCAAACGTTTTGTACTGCAATTAATAATATTTCTCAGGTTTAATATGATTCTTTATTCTGGGCTGCCGAACAGGTTTCATTGGCAGCCATCTTGGTAACAAATTTTCCAAGACGTCTCATGTTTATTTCATAAATATCGTTTATTTATTTATTTTGTATCGTCACTTTTTCACGCGTAATTATTCAACAGCAATAGTAATAATAATAGCAGTAATAACTAATTAATTATTTTTTATTGGAATAAATTCTGCTAACAAATTTTTGAAGACGTCTTACACGTGTCCCATAAATATTCTTATAACGAATTTATTAAATTATTTATTTTATTTCGTCACTTTTTCCATATCTAATTATTCAACAGCAATATTAATAATAATAACAGTAATAATTAATTAATTATTTTTTATTGGAGTAGAACCTGCTAACAAATTTTTGAAGACGTCTCACACGTGTCCCATAAATATTCGTGTAACGAGTTTATTTATTTATTTATTTATTTTATATTGTCACTTTTTCACACGTAATTATTCAGCAGCAATAGTAATAGTAATAATAATAACAGTAATAACTAATTAATTATTTTTTATTGGAGTAGATCACGATAAAAAATTTTCTTGAATGTGTCACACTTGTCCTATAAATATTCGTATAACGAGTTTAATTATTTATTTATTTATTTCTTTGCTTGTTTATCTATTTATTTATTTGTTTCGTATTATAATTTACGACACGTAATGCACGACAGAAAATATCGGAAGCTCATATAACCCGGTTCACTCTCCACTCTCCACTCTGCATCGCAATTAACCATATATAAAACAGCTACTTACATAATATCTCTCAGTTTAAGAATTCCCTTTATCCCCATACAGCTGAACGTTGCTGGGAAATTTGGAATGTTCGCGAACACCGGAAAACGCTCGGCGCGCCCGTTTATGCGAAATTTCTCTTCGCGTTTAAGCAGAGAATTTCGACGCTCGAGATATCGCTAATTAAGTTTCCATGCCGCGATTTCCATAATTTTCATAGGATCTCCGCGGCGTCGAGGAGGGCACACGAGCCAACCGAACTAATTCCTCGAGTTCCGTAACTGTAATGAACAGTAATGCCACTAGAACCGATCGTGTGCCGTGATTAAATTAACGAATTGCGATCCAGTAACGATCCCCTCAAACGACCACGAATCCACCATTTATATTTATCCGTAAACAAAATCCCCGATTTTTCGCGAAATCGCTAATCGTCGAAGAAAATCCAAACACAGGGCCGTATTCATCACATGCGAAACACGTCCTTCTGCTACGAACCCTTTGTCAGAGTTCCTGATCGATGGAATCCAAATATCTGTCGATTGCGAAGGCTCGAAAAATCCTAAAAAAAAGACAAAAACAAAAACAAAAAAAAAAGAAGAATTATGGCTGCGTAGTTCGCAGCTTCGACAAACAATAAAACAATGGAGCAAATGGGAACGTGGGTGCACGAGGTTATCAGCCCGGCTGCAGCATCCAAACAACGCCACTATGTTTTTCACTCGGAAAAACAGCATTTACTTTGCGACTATATTTCCCCGACAGAAACTTCGTAAAAACAACCCCTTTGAAATGGCCACAAATCAAAAAGCAGACTGACTATCGCGCGACACGTGGTGCATGTCGCCATGGGTCAAGCATCGTGGCCGCCATTTTTTAAATTTCCTCGTCTGTCAGTTTTATTACATATTTTTGTTTGACAGAAAGGGTGAAGAATCGGTGGGTTTGCTATGTAGGTGAAGGAATCTTAAGGGGTGTACTGAGGGTGGAAAAATGGCGGACGAAGGTTAAAGGCTGGTTTCCATGTAACACAGATATCGTTAGGCAGGGGAAAGCACGGGAATGGGAGTATAAAGGATGCACGTTTCGATTTCGGTGCAGCGACGGTTGGTTCATTGTCAGCTGTCATAGTGGCAGGATAACGCAGGTCGGGAACCTAGGGGCACCGCAATGCAGGCAAGGCGTTGTCAGGGGCGACCCTAGCGACCATAAAGCCTGATTCGCAGTGAGAGGACGAATCACCAGCGTGTTGAGTCCATCGATCGTTGATTTTCACTGCTCATGGTGACTTCGAGCTCAGGATCACTTGGATCTTCGATCCCCATAGCGATTATATCGGACTTATTGAGAAACTTTGGATTAGGTCAATTTTGACAGCTCTAGATTCTCCTGAATCTTCGATTCCTGATAGCGATTGTGCGTTTGTATATTAATTTTGACAGCTCTATATTCCCCAGAAACTTCGATTGCTGATAGCGATTGTGTATTTGTGTATTAATTTTGACAGCTCTAGATTCTCCTGAACCTTCAATTGCTGATAGCGATTGTGTGTTTGTGTGTTAATTTTGACAGCTCTATATTCCCCAGAAACTTCGATTGCTGATAGCGATTGTGTATTTGTGTATTAATTTTGACAGCTCTAGATTCTCCTGAACCTTCGACTGCTAATAGCGATTGTGTATTTGTGTATTAATTTTGACAGCTCTAGATTCTCCAGAAACTTCGATTGCTGATAGCGATTGTGTGTTTGTATATTAATTTTGACTTTTGGATTAGATCGACTTCGATTGTTACAGGTTTACCTGAATTTTCGATTACTGCTGACGATTGTGCGATTTTGTAATAATTTTCACTTTTGAATTAGGTTCAAGTGACTGTCAATAGTGATTTACTCGGATCTTCCGTTCACAATGACTATCATAGGTCGTTGTACTAATTGTGAGCTTTGGATCAGGTTAATTTCGACTGTTCCGTGTTTACCTGGACCTTCCAACCCCCAAATTGCGATCATATTTGCAGTGCAAATTGTGAGTTTTGGATCAGGCCTGTTCAATCTCCTGTGACAGCAGATTGCGTTACGTGGATGTGGTTTTCTCGAGGTTGTTTGGTGACAGAGTGTTCGAAAATTGGATTTTCGAGTTGACGAAGGTAGATGTGATGGAGTTTGGTGGTTCTTTACGGACGATTCATCGTCCACATCGATCGTCCCGAGTATGAGGAACGAAGTGGTTCTCTCTTTGCTCAAGACGGAAGTTGATAAAATAAACTAACTTTCCCTGAACTTGGATCCACGTTTCTATTTATACACCAGCGTATAGACGTAGCTTACAGAATCGATTATAAAATGTTTCCGGAAATTATATCATCCCCTTCTTGTCGTCTCGAAATTTCGTACCCTACACGGTGTCAATCGAGCTAATTATCGATACCTGTCACTCTGTCGCGTTTAATCGATTAATATCCATGGTCTAAGGAGATGCATTCCTTTCCCAGTCTTCCAAATCTTCCATCCCGTGTCACGATTCTCGAAATTATGCGTTTAATTATGAACACCGTGATTACGAAGAGGTTCTCCTCTGACGGAGAGCTCGCGGGGACCCATGAATTTATGAAAGCCCGGGATTGAGCATTTAAAAATGCATTCCGACGAAACCACGTGTCCTCCAATTGTGAATTCTATGATAAACTTGTCGCTTCCATTTTTTTTCATTTTTTCTCCCACTCCTATTCGTCTTTGTAGTAGCACGAATATCTAGGATGGATGTCTATGAGAACGACGAACAGATTTGAACAATTATCGATGATGCGATGAAGATGAACGAGTTCTTGGAATATACGTGGGATTTTTGGGATGTGTATGTGTAGTATGTACTGTGTGTATGTGAGAGAGAGAGTGAAAAAGTGACTGATCTACGAGGCAAAGATATTTATGGAGTCGTGCAGTGATTCGGAACAACAGTGGAAGAAGAGTCGTACTTCTGACACTTTTGAAATAATTCTTTGACATCCCTTTGGTATATCCATGCATACCACACGCTTGTACTACACACTCCACGTAGGAAAAGCGTCCAAAAATTCCACGTGCATACTGGGAACTCATTTGTTTTTCTTGCACCACTCATAGTTTATTGCACTATTCCAAGTACTCATCAATTGCACTTTGACAATCACTAGGTCTACTTACCCATATCGCAAATGTATTTTAGAATCTAACACCATTTTTATTGCTAATCTCACATCTCTATCTCTCTATCTCTATCTCCCTCCCACATCTCGTCAATCGCGTTGACAATTGCCCATGTCACAAATATATTTTAGAATCTAACTCCTTTTTCTTTACTAATTTGATCGATTCCCTACATTCCCATCCTGTGATGCGTTACAGAGTCGGAATTACTCTTCTGGTGGCTATCCGTGGTCCTAGATTTAATAATTCGTTGACAATCACCCTTGTCATAAATATATTTTAGGGTCAAATACCTTTTTCTTTGCCAATCTTATATCTCTATCTCTCTATCTCTATCTCTCTCTCATATCTCGTCATTCACGTTGACAGTCACCCATGTCACAAATATGTTTTAGAATCTAACACCTTTTCCTTTGCTAATTCGATCTAGTCCCTGCGTTCATATCACGTGTGTCGTAACCTTGTCAGAATTACTCTCTTGACAGCCACCCGTGGTCCAAGATTTAACAATCCGCTGCCAATCACCCATATCACAAATATATTTTAGAATCTAGCGCCTTTTTCTTTGCTAATTCGACATCCTTACTTCCCTATCGCCTGTCTCTCGTTACCTTGTCGGAATACTCCTTTGACAGCCACCCGTGGTCCAAGATTTAATAATTCACTGTCAATCACCCATATCACAAATATATTTTGGAATCTAGCGCCTTTTTCTTTGCTAATTCGACATCCTTACTTCCCTATCGCCTGTCTCTCGTTACCTTGTCGGAATACTCCTTTGACAGCCACCCGTGGTCCAAGATTTAACAATCCGCTGCCAATCACCCATATCACAAATATATTTTAGAATCTAGCGCCTTTTTCTTTGCTAATTTGATCTAGCCTCTACGTCTACATCACGTGTGTCGTAACTTTGTCAGAATTACTCTCTTGACAGCCACACGTGGTCCAAGATTTAACAATCCACTGTCAATCACACATATCACAAATATATTTTGGAATCTAGCGCCTTTTCCATTGCTAATTCGATATCCCTACGTCCCCATCGCCTGTCTCTCGTAACCTTGTCAGAATTACTCTCTTGACAGCCACCCGTGGTCCAAGATTTAATAATCCGCTGTCAATCACCCATATCACAAATATATTTTAGAATCTAGCGCCTTTTTCTTTGCTAATTCGATATTCCTACGTCCCCATCGCCTTTCTCTCGTTACCTTGTCGGAATACTCTTTTGACAACCACCCGAGGTCCAAGATTTAACAATCCGCTGCCAATCACCCATATCACAAATATATTTTAGAATCTAACACCTTTTCCTTTGCTAATTCGATATCCCTACGTCCCCATCGCCTGTCTCTCGTAACCTTGTCAGAATTACTCTCTTGACAGCCACCCGTGGTCCAAGATTTAACAATCCGCTGCCAATCACCCATATCACAAATATATTTTAGAATCTAACACCTTTTCCTTTGCTAATTCGATATCCCTACGTCCCCATCGCCTGTCTCTCGTTACCTTGTCGGAATACTCTTTTGACAGCCACCCGTGGTCCAAGATTTAATAATCCGGCGCGGGCTAATAATAAGTCGAGGGGAAATAAACGAGGGAAGAATTCTCGCGGAATTTTCGAATCTTAGCTCGAACTTGAATCGCCGATGCGTGAAATTCGTCCGATAGTCTGGAAGAAACTCCGCGATCGCGATCGCTTAATGCCCGAACGCGTTTAATTGGCAGCGGGTGGAGGGATCGGCGAGATTCGCCTGCGATCGAGGCTGACCTGGCTAATAATGAAATCGCACTTTTCCTTCGTTTAATATTCGAGTTAATTTGCAGCGCTTAATCTTGCCGGCAGGGCGCCCGATGCCCGTAAAATCTGCGATCCATTAATCTTTTCGGGCGGAGGGTGGAGCGCCGCTGCCAGGGGGTGTTCCGGTGCTTCCACTCGTCCGAGAGGAACCTTAACGCACCATTAAAACTTCGACACCTAATTACGCCACTCGCGAGCGCTGGAACTTCTTAAAAGAGGTCTGCATCGTAAATTAGTTACGTGGACCACGCCTTTGCTGCGCGATCGCCGATTAAATCGCTGGGTCGGCCACGGAAGGGTCGTGTTTTTCCTGGAGATGCTCGAGTCCTTTGCATTCCTCACTTGGGTCGCAGAGAAAACGAATCGTAGGATGAAATCCAACAGGGTGGTGGTAGAATACTCGTCTACTTTCGTAGCATGAACGTCTCTTGACATAAGTTAGATAGGCCCTGAGACGTTGTTCATATTCCTTTTCGAGATTTAAATATCCAAGTCTTTTATGTCATAATTGGACGTAATTCGATGAAAGAAGGTATCAGAAGGTAAAACCCATTTAGATGGTGCAAGAATACCAGCCTAGTTGTGTATAATGAACGCCTCTTGACATAAACTAGGTAGATCCTGAGACGGTGATCATGTTCACCTTCGAGATCTATCTATCTGAGTTCTGTGCATCATAGTTGGACATAATTCGATGATAGGTGCAATCCAACTGCATGATGTAAGAATACCTATCCTCTTTTGTGGAGCAAATGTCTTTTGACCTGAAGTAGACAGGTCTTTACACTGATTAGGTTTATGATGGTTATTTAACGATGGAAGATTGGAATTGTGGATGTGCTATCATGTGTTATCATGCTATAAAAGAATCTAAATGCAGATGTACTGCCAAAGTTCCACTCAAAGAGTGATTATACAATTTTTTGACAGATTATTAAAATCACCACTTGGTACGTCACTGAGCGTTGCAAACATTGGGTAACTATAGTTGGCACACGCTAGTTATTAAATATTAGGTGTCTTTATCCACAGTTCTTGGTACGTCACAAACATTGGATGACTATAGTTGGCACACTCTAGGTATTGAATACCAGGTATCTGTACCCATAATTAGTTAGCCTATAGATTAAGCCCTGGATGTTTGACAGACACGATCTTAGGTGAATAGTTAACCTAATCGATCAGCCCCATGATACAAAGAACTGGCACATTCGTTCTCCTTTCATTCCCAGTGTCCACCCGTCGAACCAAGATGAACCCATGCCCTGTCAAACAAATTTAAAACACCTTACCCTCGGTGTCAAGATTTTATTCTAAAGAGAACATGGAACTTGGCAAACTCTAATAATATTTGGTCTAATTTGCAGCACTAAAATGTCATTTACAGTAATGTAAAAATAAAAATGATCTCCTTTCTATTCATTCCTAGCTCAAGCAGCTATAAACATATTCCGTGACAAATTGCAATCAATTTAATCTCGCAGCGCAAGCTACGAGACATCTCGTGAGTTAACAAGGAACAGTGAACAGAATCAGCATCAAATGCGTTCCGCTCATGTGAATTTTTATCCCTGCCTGTTTCTATTTCGCCTCAACCTGCGCGTATACTTAAAGTAATTGGAGGGCGGGGCGACCAGCCTATCAGGGCTCTCGAGGCATTGGTAATTTCCATAATCACGTTCGATAACCGGTCATTAGAAAATAGCCAATAACCGATTCCATAACTCCATTTCCACGAAGGCAAGCTTGGAACAGTCTCCGTGGCACCACGTTGCGTCTCCATCTCGTCTAACCCCGATCGGGGTCCGTTCTCGGGGCCCATCGGGGACCGTCTTTGACTCCTGTCAATCTGTCTTCAACGATCGTCGAGATTCGTGGTTTTTCGCGAGTCTTCGACTTCTATAAATACAATTTTGTAGCATAAATAAGTTGACAGACTCGCGTCATAAAATGTCATTGTGCTCTTAAGTGTCACTTATTATCATATATTGGTACCATTTTCTTCCACCTTTCAATCTCTCGTATTCATATTCTTGTAATAATCGTATTATTTTGTATACTTTCTAGCATAAGTAAGTTTCCTCGTTTGACAGACTCGCGTCATATAATGTCATTGTGCTCTTAAGTGTCATCTGTTACATTGGTACCATTTTCTTCCCCCTTTCGATCTCTTGTATTCAAATTCTTGTAGTAATCGTATCGTTTTGTATATTTTCAATACGTATTAAACTCTGCGAGCAATTTGAATGACAGCGGGATATTAAATTGGCTAGCTTTCCCGCTGTCCCCTGCCAATCGTGCCATCCTTCCAACGGGGTCCCCGTCAATTCTTAGCAGACCGTTGAACGCACGGTAATCTGTGTACACAGGAACCCTTTCAAGCGAATAGTATCTCGGTTCAGCGACGATTCTCGAGACACGATCGGGCATTGTGCGTGCCAAACCCGGCCACGGCCGAAGGTTCCGGACGCATCGATTTATGCTAATAGCCTCAACTCGTCCCTACTTTAGGCCTGCTGCCGCGCACGCTAATTTCTCGTTAACGACGCGGTCAAATAGAGAGAGCAGAGTCGGTTTAGCGGTCGGTAATTCAACCAGAGCCTAATGATCGAATCGGTGAAAATGCAGCCGACGTGTTGACCGATGACACGCGCCTGTGCCAGTTAACGCGATTACGGTCTTGTTCTTGCCCCATGCTCCCCTGGTCCCCTTTAACATTTGGGCCAGTCATTTGCACGAAATTTCCCACGTTCCAGATGTGCAAAAATGTTCAAAGATGTCTCGCTTGCACGATAAATGGCGATATGTCAGACTGAATTGCGTCATCGAGTAGTATAACGAATGATTTACGCTTTACACTCGCGTTAAACGAAAATTTTTGGATAGAACAGATTTAGTTCTATCCCTTTTTATGAATCATGTAACAAACATGGGTTTCTATGTGGATTATGTTATATGAGGCGTCAGTCTTGCCCTGTCGATCAATCTATTCCTCTTTGACCCTGTTAATGCACGAAAGAGGAAGATCCTGCACCAATTCCCAGCTCCGGCATCCCCAATTTGCATATCCACCCCAGACATCTCGGCTTCGGTATAATTTCATTATAACAAGTGTCAACTCTGCTCTGCAACTATAACGTTAACTCGTTCTTATCACAAATGCAGCAACTACCCGAATCCCTGTAACTTCCGCACGCTATAACCAAATACAAACCAAGTTCGGTAATGTGACCCAAATAATTCCCTGGAATACTTAAATCAGAACCGTTTTAATCCATATACGAGTATATTGTACGATACACGACGATATATACCTCAGAGATGACTCGTTCTGACGTGACAGGCAGCCTTAAGAGGATTTTCCACTTAACTCACTAGCGCCACCACGACCCGTAACTCCGATAACATCGCAAAGTTCGCAAGTGTCGTTGAATCATTCGCAACTTTCATTCGAGCATGTAATCCTGCAATTTTCTTTTTACTGCGCTTCTCGTGCTGTCATACTGTTACACCGATCTAATCCAATCGTCTGCCAATAATGAGAAGAGTATAGACACGACGCTATTAAGCCAATCAGGTAGACAGCGAGTCATCTCTGCACGGTACTTAGCAGTTTAAGTCGACGTGCAACATAATCTCGTTTCACCTAAGTCTTCTGTTTGACTAACCTGGAGCGTTTGCTTGCCGTTTCAGGTCGATCTGAAGCCCCTGCGGGAAGCGGCGATCGCCGTCCCGACGCAGAAGATCTCCGCGAAGCGGAAGGCGGAGGAAGCGGACGCCAGCAAAGACTTGAAGAAGGTGAGTCACTCCACTGATCTTATCTTTCGAAAAATCCTACAATTTACAATTTTCACTGTGGGAGGTCCTCCCCCACGGTGTTTTCGAAGTCAGCTGGTCGCAGGTATACCTCTGTGGCGGCGTAGCTGGAAAGCACGAAAGGAAATGGAAGGGATGCGTTTCATCCCCCGGGCCTGCTAGCGAACTCGTCACTAAGGCCTTCTTCTAGCAGGCCAATCCCAATTTTTCCAATTTAACGTACGTTTAATGCGCCATAAACTAGATACAATAATATACATATAAAAGAACTAAAACGTACAAAGGGTTACAAATGAAAACTTAGACTATGAGATCGATGGCTCCAGCGTTGAAGCACTCGCGATCTAGAATCAAACTTAATTTACCGCGCTTATTGCTACAGGGTAATATAAACTTAAGAACTATCTCATATTAGCATGCAGGTTTACCTATGTATAGAAAAGGCACGAAAATTATACAGCTTTTGGTTTTGAGTGGATAAAGGGAAGGATAAATAAATAAATAAATAAATAGGTAAATAAAATAAATAATTAAATAAATAGGAAGAAAGGAGGAAGAGGGAAGAGGAGGTAGATGTGGTATACATGTGTTTTTATTTATTTACAAATTATATTATACATTACTAGTAATTATGAGGAATCTGAAAAATTACGAAAATTACAAAAAATTAAAATTTATTTTATTATTATTACGAAAAATTGCAAAAATTAGCAGACCCTGCCTTATACTATTGGAAGGACGGGAAGTTATATATATACATAGGATTTAGAGGTTCCACCTAGGAAGTCGGAATCCACCTAGTGGCGAGGGTGAGAATGATGGTCGCTACATCACTCTCTCTGGGACACACGTATCTCAGGGAACAGAAGGAACATAGCTAAGGTACCCCAAGCTCTATTTTCAAGCTAGGCATAGACGGTGCCAGCTCCTCGAGCGTCGAAATTTATATTTCATCTACTCGCCGGGGAATCTCGGTCGTTCTCGTCGATATTCGACGAGGAGAAGAGCATCCCGACGCCGTGACGGGCCGCGTCCTCATTAATCCACAACGGCCGGTCGTCATTAACGAAATAAACGGCCGTGAACCTTGCTTACTTTTGAAACTCCACGCTGGTCCGTCGTAACGGTCTAGGGATTCGCGTCGGTCCTCGAGTGTGCCTTCACCCTCGATCCTTCCTACCCCATCGTCACTTTTATAATTATTTTTCTCTTGCTCGTGCTGGCAGACTTTTGTGTAAGTAGTGTCTCCAAGTGGAAGGGTCGTGGATGGATCTGAACTCTGTTCCTGCTCGCTAGCAGGCAAGATACTGAAAATGACACTATTTGGGGTGTTGAGTAAGCAGTTGTGTGTTATTATAACGAACAATATCTGATGTCAAATATAAAATTATTCCGAGTTAGGTGTGTGTGTGTGTAGAAGTTAGGATAGGTCGATTGGGTGTCTGTATAGATCCTGTTTCAAAATGGAGGACTTTTATCGACCTTGGGAACGATTCCGATGAGGTTGAACAGGGAAAGTTCATTGGCAGACTGGTGTCAAGAGGCTTTGGAAAGTCGACTAGGTCTCTGCTTGGATCCCATTTAGAAATGAAAGACCTTCGTTGTCTTATGAGATATATTCTTTGCCAATTAAATGAACCTAATTTTCATATTTATTTCTTCCGTGAGCGAATCCTGGCTAATTACGACTACCAGTTCAGAGATCTGAAGTTTGCACACGATATTCCATAACTCTAAAGTCACTATGCGTGCCTGCCTGTCATAACCTCAAATTGTTGTTAAGTTTTTGGTCTCGAGAGCATGCATGCGAAATGATTAAAATTGACAGTCCTTGAAAGTAATGAACATCCACGTTCGTATGACAATCTTAGGAACAGGTCTGTCCTGAATAGATGACAGAGACTGGGACGAATCCAGTAACTCTCTTCGTAACTGTCATTTCAAAATGGAAGACTCCTTTGACAACTTCAAGTAACTTTCTGACCAGTGACAGATGGTAGGAGTGACATATAGGGTGTCGAAGAGGAACACGGTAAAGCCAGAGATTCTTCAGGGCTAGTTGTGTTCTTCGGAACACGAGAACTAGGAAAAGATGGATAAGATGTTTAGATAATTCTTTGGAAATTACTCTCGCGGAAGTATCGGAGTATTTGAAGCGCGGTTGCGAGCAATGGCGTCGGCACAATGGAGTTCTAATGCTAAATCGACGTAATGAATTTCTGACGAGTGCCGTTGACGCTGACTGAGCACCGAGGGTGCTCAAACAGAGCAGTTTTCGAGGGTATACGTAGGTCGAGGTATTTAAGTTGGAGAGGAGCGAAACGTGTTCAGCCCTCCGCCAACTTCCGCTCCGCGAAACGAAAAAGTTAACGCGGTCACGAGAAATATATTTATTTTACAGACAAAAGAGAGGAACGAAGGAGGAGAAGTTTCCACGTTCCGAATTGCTAACTTCTCGCGTGACCAATAAAGTTTCCAGAACGGCCCGACAAATTTCTATTATCCTTTTCCCTAAATGTCCTGCCTGGTCCGTTTCGGCATGGAATACTAATCTCGCCGTGGAGAACGTCGGAACGCAAGTTCCAAGTTATCCGAAGTGAATTGATAATTTATAATTATTATACGAATTGCAGATTCAAATTATAGATTCGAATATGTGTATCGACAAGCTCTGTTACACGTGCGATATTAATACGATGGTATAATTAACCCCGAACGGGATTTGATTTCGCTAATTCAATCACACGGAACGCCTTCCGAACTGGACCAGCGGCCATCTTGTTTAATTGGCCGGGCAACGCGATTGACGTCACGATAAATTATAGTATAAACGCAGTTAAACTTTTCCAGTCTACCTACCATTTATAGCCATATTATAGAGACTCGGGATATGTGGTAAATAATAGAACTATTTATTAATTAATAATAATAAGTTAACAATATGTGGGTACACACAATTCAACGACTTAATGATAATTTAGCCTGTTACAACTAATGGCTCACAACTAAAACACAACTAAGAACTCCTCTAAAGAACTGTCTCTCAAGAACTCTCTTCCAATCACTGCTCAATAACCACTTCTCGGTGACTTTCTAAGCTAAAGTTACCTATACACGAGGTGCAAATCCTGCGATACTACAATATCGTGTTCTTCATTATTTTTTATAGTAATTTTTAATTAACGTGACTAACATAATTAACCTATCTTTTTAACCACTGAGATATCGAGGTATAAAGTATTTACTTTCGTCTTTCACTAGGAAGCGTTTCGTCAGTCCTAAGGCGACGTTGCATTTAACTCACTAGCGCCACCACGGCTCGTATCTCCGATAAACGTTGCGCCATTTGCGTGGTAAAGCGTTGCCAATATAAAAAAGATAAGACTGTGTGACAGTTGACAGTTCAGGGTTACTAAAAATGGAGTATTGCTTGAATAAATAATGGGTCATTATTATTAAATAATATTTAAAAATAAGGAACATTTGTTCGTTTTCTATTAAAATTACTTCTTGCCTGAATTTTGGGCCACCCTTTATATATCCCTTATCCATCGTCGAATTATTTTCTAATTTTAATTATGTGATCTTGCAATGTTCTTCTTACTATATATATCACATTACTCGTTTCCACAAATTTTTGGGAGGTTAATGTCATATAAGATCTATCCAAAAGAATTTTCTTCTTTATTAAAATTAATACTCCCATGCCCACCTATACTGGAACCAATTTTAACCCGAAGAAAGGGATGTTTTAGCCATCTCTCTCATTAAAAGATCCAACGATGCCCAATTTGGTCACGTAAGGGTGTAACTCAAAGAAACGGCCGCGTGCAGGATTAATTCCGGAATTACTGGAATTGCGAGCCGGGGGGGACAAACAGAACATGGGGCCGGTTCGACGCGAGCCACGTGAATTTATTTGGAATTCCGGCACGCGTCCCACGTAGATTAATGGCGGATTAACAAAGTGTTCCAAGGCAGGCGGAGTGGTTAAGACTTTAAGCGCTACCTTGAGCAATTAATTTCGAGTGGATCTCGTGAGCCGGCGCCGTGGCGAGCTTCCTCCGACGCTGAAAAAACAAACAGCCCCACTGGTAAATTATCCACTCGCCACCCTCTGTTCTCGCGGGGTAATTACGTCGAAATTAGTGGAAACCCCGCGATCAAAGGGACACGGAATTCTCGCCACCGTGAAATTCCCCTCGAACGGTAGCCTCGCGTAATTTTTCGCCTAATCGTTGGCGCGAATTATTGCGCGGTGTCACGATTCGCGATTATGGCCGAGTCGTTAGGGCAACCCAGGATCGGCAGTCGTGGTAATCGCGTTTATGGTTGTCACGATACACGCGAAGCCTTGACCGGAACTATATAACAGCATTTTTAATACCTACACCCTTAGGCGAATTACTGGCTACTCATTTGCATATTCTCAATAACCTAACCTAACTTAATCTTTTTTTTTTTACGTGGGGGAAATCATAGAAAGATGCCCGACCCCCTCGGAGAAGGGGTGAGGTTATGTGGGATTTTAACCCCCCACCCCACTATTACCACCATACCGCGACAGTGGAGCGCCCTGGACTTCACGAGCCCACGCAATTGCCAGGACGAACCTAACCTAACTTAACCTAACCTTTTTCTTTCTTTTTTTTCTTTTATGTGGGGGAAATCTTCGAATGATACCCCGTCCCTTAGGGGAGGAGACGGGGTTATGTAAGATTTCTACACACTAAAACCCCCACGGTGGCCATCCTCGCCGCTCTGTGGGTAGTGCTCCGGGAACTCTAAACCTAACCTAACCTAACCAGCTTTCACTCTTCTTAAATATATGTATCGTGAAACCGATTCGAATTTTATTCTTCGAATTTTTGTAATGGTTAAAACGAGAGGAATATGAAAATTGTTAAATTCGAGGGAAAAATTGCTGTTATATTTTTATTTCACCCTCTGTATTCACGAGTGCTTGTCGAATATGAGAATCACATGCTACACTTGTCACACGACCAAGATTATATTTAACGTGTTTTAACGTGCAGAAAATTTGAAGAAAATTTTATATAATTTTATTGTAATTAGAATAGAAATATAACGATTAATTTCTTGCATTATCGCCTAATTATACAACATTTTTATAAAATTGTTTAATTGCAATTGACCTCTGTCCGGCTATTTTATTCGCAATAAAATTATGAAAATTCTTAGGATTTATTTAAATTTATTTAAAGCTACGTTAAATATAATTTTATTTTAATACGGGATTCAGGCTGGAAAACTCACGAGTTGGAGTTGTTGTGGAAATACAAGGGGTTAACTAAAATTAAATACCTCCATAGAGCGAGGGGTTGGATATTCATGTTTCATGGAATATTGCAATTTGTTTCATTTTTGATACGAAAATGGTGTCACTCGATGATTACAAAAATATAATAGAAATATAATACATCAATGGAGTGTTAACATTGGTTTAAATAAATAAAATAGATAGAAGTAAATTGTCCGGATAATCGAGATTCCATGGGATATTATAGACCTGTTTTCACGCTTCGTTTCGAATTTTTCGATATTACAAGTTTTCCAACAGACTGGTATAAAGGACTCTATTATTTCGCCCTGTTCCAATATGTTCGGGGAATTTGGAAAGGAAAGACTTTGGTGTCGGGAAAACGGGGGTAGAAGGAAAGGTGGCGGAGTTTGCAGCGGGAAGAAATAAAAGAAGAAGTCGGAGACGGAGTTGGCGGAATCGAAGGACGCCAGGCGTCGCGCGTTAACACGCCGAAAAAGCTGCACGTACACGTCAGGGGAAGCACGGCGCAGCTTGTTGCCGCCTGTTGCTGTGCGACGTCGACGCTATCCGGGCGTCGTCGGCAGAAAAATACGGTAATCCGTCGGGAAAGGATGAAAATCGCGCCACGGTAAATAAAACACGAGCGGGATATCGGATCGCGGTTGTTGGAGAGTTTTCTTCTGTTGACGCTTTAATGACGGTAAGCTGTTTAGGCGAGCCGTTTAAATAAAAGGAAATGCGGACGGCGAGCGACTTTGGTTTTATCAGGTCGGGGACAGAGAGACAGAGGGAAGCTCGAATTTTCCACTCGGGTAATTTAAATACTGGGAATTCGTAACGATTGGGAATTTTGGGGCTTGAGAATTTGCGAACTGGGAAATTTGGAAATTGAGGTATTCGAAAGTTCGGAAATTTGAAAATTCGGGAATTTGAAAGCACAGGAGACTGGAAATTCGGAAATTCGGAAACTCGACAGTCCGCAGATTCGGAATTTCTAAAATTCGAAAATTTAGGAACTCGTTAATTCGAAAATTCGGAAGCATAGGAACTCAGCAATTCGAAAATTCGATAACTCGATAATTCGGTAATTTAAGAACTCGTTAATTCGAAAATTCGGAAATTTAGGAAATAAGTAATTCGAAAATTCGGTAATTTAGAAACTCAGTAATTCGAAAATACGCCAGTTCGATAATTCGAAAATTTAGGAACTCGTTAATTCGAAAATTCGGAAATTTAGAAACTCAGTAATTCGAAAATTCGCCAGTTCGATAATTCGAAAATTTAGATACTCATTAATTCGAAAATTCGGAAATTTAAAAACTTAGCAATTCGAAAATTTAGGAACTCGTTAATTCGAAAATTCGGAAATTTAGAAACTCAGTAATTCGAAAATTCTCCAATTCGATAATTCGAAAATTTAGATACTCATTAATTCGAAAATTCGGAAATTTAGAAACTCAGCAATTCGAAAATTCGCCAACTCGATAATTCGAAAATTCAGGAACTCGTTAATTCGAAAATTCGCAAATTCAGGAACTCAGTAATTCGAAAATTCGACAATTCAAATATTTAAAAATTAATAACATAAGAAATTCGTAGACCTGAACATTGTAAGGCTGGAAAATTAAAATTCGGTGCCATGTCCGACGAGTTTAAATCGGTATACACGCAAATATCGGATTTCGGCGTAGAACAGTGGCGTGACTATCTCCCGAAAAATTTCTTCCTTCGTGTGTCCATCGAATTAATCGTCACGAGCATGTCAAAGTGAATTATAGGCCGGAGGAAGATCCTTTTAACCCGGCGTTCGATAATCCGGCAGGCGCGTGGTATTTCAGCTTGTTAGGGACAGGAACTTTGTCCTTTCACGGTTGAAGGGAAGTTGGGAAGAAAGAGGAGGCTCGAGGACACGCCTAAATGGCAGGATGTCGAGCAAAGATTTCGGCGCCGCCAAAGAAACCTTTGAGACAGGAAAGCAGTTCCTTTCTCCACCCGAGGAAAGTAATTCCTGGAGAACTGGAAGGCTTCCAGTGACTTTGATACTCCCCTCCGTGTATCCGATACTTACCTTTGACATCATTTTTTTTTTTTTCATCCAACATCCTTGAAACGTCGCTCGCAAGCGCGTTTCCGATCATGTTAAATGTCAAAGCTTTGACAGGAAACATCCCTTATCGAACAGAAATAAACAAATAAACAAACATTCCCCTATTACTGAAAAATTTCCGAAATAAATGTATTAAAATCACTCGCGGAAATCAGGTTAATATTTCTGTATCGAGTATAGTATATGCCTTAAATAGGATCAGTAGAAATTCTCAGAAAAATCCTGCGTGGAAATCAACCTTCGTAAGAATCAAAGCCTGCGATACCTGTACTTGACCTCCATAAAATCGCAAAAATCAAAAGTAGATGCAAAATAAGGAAAAAGAAGGGATAAAAGGAAGTTGGAACTTTCTTAGTTTCTCAAGAACAAGATTCTCCAGTGGAAAAAATTATTACACTGAACGGGAGACGAGATTCCATACCAGGGATCCTAAATTTCGCACAGAGATGCAGAGGAGGACTCGACAAAATTTTCAGAGACTAAATTCTTCGTGGAAACCAATCCTCTTGATAATCAAAGATCGCGAACCCTGTACCTGCCTCCAAAAGATCTCAAAAATTGAAAATTAACTTAATTAATAATCACATTGATTACCCCTCTCTTCTTACGCAAATTAATTTCTATGTGCCAGAACATGTATTGAGATCTAGAGCAGGTTTTCATATACATATGGTTTAATTAATCCAATTTATCGTATTATTACTGACTCAAACACTCTTTATAATCGTATAGATTTTTTTAATGGATCTTTTCAAACTTTCAAAAGACAATCAAAGATAATTATTGATTAAAGCTATTCCTTCTGAACAAAGCGTGTATAAGCACGTCCCTTCGGTGTTATATTATGTATAATTTGTTTGCTTTTCTTTTATATATGAAATTTTATTTAAATGGACTACGGTCTGCTTATGAATAAAATAAAATAATAATAGTAATAAAATAAAAGCGAAATGGGAAGAAAAGAAAGGATGGAAGGAAGGTGGGAACTCAAGCAAGAGATTCCATGACAGTGATCCTAAATTACACACAGGGGTGCAGAGGACTCTACAAAATTCTCAGAGACTAAATTCTTCGTGGAAACCAACCCTCGTGATAATCAAAGATCGCGAACCCTGTACCTGGTCCCCAAAAAATCTCAAAAATCGAAAATAAAAGCGAAATAAAGAGAAAAGTGGAAGCTTCTTCGTTTCTGAAGGACAAGGTTCTCCAGTGGAAAAGATTATTTGATCGGAAGGAAGATAGGATTCCATTGTTTGCTTTTCTTTTATATATGAAATTTTATGTAAATGGACTACGGTCCATTTGTGAATAAAATAAAATAATAATAGTAATAAAATAAAAGCGAAATGGGAAGAAAAGAAAGGATGGAAGGAAGGTGGGAACTCAAGTAAGAGATTCTATGACAGGGATCCTAAATTTCACACAGGGGTGCAGAGGACTCTACAAAATTCTCAGAGACTAAATTCTTCGTGGAAACCAACCCTCGTGATAATCAAAGATCGCGAACCCCCTGTACCTGACCCCCAAAAAATCTCAAAAATCAGAAATAAAAACGAAATAAGGAGAAAAGTGGAAGCTTCTTCGTTCCTCAAGGAGAAGGTTCTCCAGGGGAAAGATTATTTGATCGGAAGGAAGATAGGATTCCATGGGAGGACGAGGGAAGTGGAAGCAGTTGGAGCCTAAATGGCGCACAGGGGTGCAGAGGGCCGTAGGCAGCGGTGCTGCGTGGTCGATGTGGGAAGGAGACATTGACTTGTAGACAGAAAGCGTGACTGGCGGCGGCAGGGGTTGCGAGGGGTTTGGCTAGGGGTTGGCGAGGGGTGGCTCGAGGGCCGGTCGATACAGCCGAAAGTCCAGAACACGGGGGCCGAGTGGCGCGAAAATTCGTGCAGATGGAAACATAAGTCGGCCGTGTTGGCCTGGCGGTGGTGGTTGCTCGGCACGCGTGGAACGGGAACGCAGCCGAGGGTGCTTTCTTCGCCCCCTTTCTCGCCGACCACCCTCTCGCTCCTTCCCGTTTATTCCACGCCGCAACTTCCGCCGCGATTTTTCCCCGTCGTGTCGCCTCTACCACTCGCCATCCTTTATTCCGCGTTTCCTTCTTTCTTTCCTTTCTGCTTTTCTCGACTTTCTCGCTTCCCCTTTCTTCCGTTTCCTTTTCTTTCTCTTCTAGCTTACGTTTTCTTCTCTTTTTTTTCTTCGTCTGGGTTCCGTTTTCTTCTTTCTTCTCTTTTCTGTATTTTGTCTTTTGTCTTCTGTCTCCTGTCTCTTTTTCTTCGAAATTTCGTTTTCTTCTTTCTTCTTCCCTGTCAATTCCGTTTTCTTCCGTTTTCTTCTGTTCTTTTTCTTTCTTTCTTCGTCTGGGCTCCGTTTTCTTCTTTCTTCTGTCTATTGTCTTTTGTCTTCTGTCTCTTCTTTCTTCTGTCTATTGTCTTTTGTCTTCTGTCTCTTCTTTCTTCTAGATTTCGTTTTCTTCTTTCTTCCTCTTTGTCAATTCCGTTTGCTTCCGTTTTCTTCTGTTCTTTTTCTTTCTTTCGTCGTCTGGGCTCCGTTTTCTTCTTTCTTCTTTCTTCTGTTTATTCTTTCTTCTAGATTTCCTGTTCTCTTTTCTTTCTTTCTGTTAATTCCGTTTTCTTCTGTTCTTTTTCTTTCTTTCGTCGTCTGGGCTCCGTTTTCTTCTTTTTTCCTTCTTCTTTCTTCTGTCTATTGTCTTCTATCTCCTGTCTATTCTTTCTTCTAGATTTCCTTTTCTTTTTTCTTCCTCCCTGTTAATTCCGTTTTCCTCCGTTTTCTTCTATTCTTTTTTTTTGTTTCTTCTCCTGGATTTCGTTTTCTTCTTTCTTCTGTTTTATGTCTTCTGTCTTTTGTTTTCTGTTTTCTGTCTTCTTTCTTCTAGATTTCCTTTTCTTCTTTCTTCCTCCCTGTTAATTCTGTTTTCTTCTATTTTTTTTATTTCTTTCTTCGCCTGGATTTCGATTTCTTCTTTCTTCTGTTTTATGTCTTCTGCCTTTTGTCTTCTGTTTTCTGTCTCCTTTCTTCTAGATTTCGTTTTCTTCTTTCTTCCTCCTTGTCAATTGCGTTTTCTCCCGTTTTCTTTCCTTTTTCTACTAGCTTCCGTTTTCTTCTGTCTTCTTTCTTTCTTCTTTCGTCTGGGTTCCGTTTTCTTCTGTCTTCTGTCTCCTGTCTCTTTTTCCTTCTACATTTCGGTTTCTTCTTTTTTCCTCCTTGTCAATACATTTCCTTTCTCCATCTTCTCGGTTCCGAATTCTCCTGTCTTCTTTTCTTCCGTCTTCTCTCTTCTTTCTTCTAGATTTCGTTTTCTTTTTCCTCATACTTATTTATCATACTTATCGAAACTCACTCCGTAATTCACGGCTCTTTAGATTAAATTACATAATTAAAAACGTGATTCATTTTTCACTTCCATTCACCGACTGCCTCGTCAAATTATGAAATTTATTTATTTCGTGATTAATTAATTAACCGAATTATAAATTATCACAGTACCGATTTAACATAAAACGTGCACTAAATCGATCATAAATACTCAGCCGAGTAAGCATAAATTAATCTACGATCCACGCGTGATATCCTTACTCGAAAATTAGTCGAAAATTATTTTACTCCCCTAGACGATCTTCGAGCCCGATCAACTTTGGCCAAAAATTCCTGCGCGTATTTTCCCAGCGATAGCGATCAATATCGAACCAATGGACACAGTTTCCCGCGATTATGCTCGGCCCTGATTAACTTCGCGCCCATGTTCGGCCGCTAATGTAAATTTAATTGCGATTTAAACGTTAGCATCGACGGGCCGATTCTAAGCCCCGGCGATGGAACGAGTTCCCTGCGAAATCGAATAAGCGACGTTAATTCACGGTCGCGCGGGCTCGTTAAATTAAATTTGTCGCTGGCCAAGTGGCCGAGCTGCCGTTTGATCATCGTTACGCGACGCCGGCAGGAATTTGAAAAAATCGGATCAACATCGACCCCGTGGCCCTCCTCCCCGGCCTGATTCGATTAAGACCTTTTTGCGACGAGAGATTTCGCGCGAATTCGCTTCGCCCCGGCGAGGACACTCGCGTTCGGCCTGTATTAACCCTCTGTAATTGGAATTTTTGCTGACCAACGGTACTTGCCAGCGATGGAGGTAAACTGGAGCAATGTTATGACGAGTAAGCGAAAATTCGAGAAATATTCCATTCCGCGTTTATTAACGCAGGAATCTTCGTTGATTAGGGGAAAATTGAGTATATGAGCAGGATTTCAGATTCATTTTCCGTGTTGGAATTTACGGTTAAATAGGGTGGATAGGGGGTAATGCGGTAAAATAGAGTGGTTAAGGGGGGAGAGGGGTAAGATAGGTGGACGGGGGGTGAGTGATAATAATATTTTTGTTAATTCTCCGATGATTAGAGTCTGGACTGGAAAGTAACAAAGATGAAATTGAATGTTAGTAATTGATCTAACATTAGATGGGGTGGACAGGGGGTGAGTGATAATAATGTTTTTGTTAATTCTCGAATGATTCGAGTTTTGACTGGAAATTAATAAAAATGAAATTGAATGCTAGTAATTGATCTAACATTAGATGGGGTGGACAGGGGGTGAGTGATAATAATGTTTTTGTTAATTCCCAAATGATTAGAGTTTTGACTGGAAATTAATAAAAATGAAATTGAATGTTAGTAATTGACCTAACATTAGATGGGGTGGACAGGGGGTGAGTGATAATAATGTTTTTGTTAATTCTCCGATGATTAGAGTTTTGACTGGAAAGTAATAGAAATGAAATTGAATGTTAATAATTGACCAGATGGATGGACAGGGGGTGAGTGATAATAATATTTTTGTTAATTCCCGAATGATTAGAGTTTTGACTGGAAATTAATAAAAATGAAATTGAATGTTAGTAATTGATCTAACATTAGATGGGGTGGACAGGGGGTGAGTGATAATAATATTTTTGTTAATTCTCCGATGATTAGAGTTTTGATTAGAAAGTAATAGAAATGAAATTGAATGTTAATAATTGACCAGATGGATGGACAGGGGGTGAGTGATAATAATATTTTTGTTAATTCTCGAATGATTAGAGTTTTGACTGCAAAGTAATAGAAATGAAATTGCATGTTAGTGATTGATCAAAAAGTATGTAAAAATTGGAAAATAATATATATATCGCATCCCCTGTGCCGACAATAATCGTCTGGTATAGTTGAATTTTTGTCAATTATGGGAAAAAGAATTATGGGTAATGGAGATAAAATACACGAGACAGTGATGAATAAATTGGATGAAATTGAGGAAATATAAATATGCATTCGTATAATTGGAACAATATAATTGTACTTTACTTATTATACAATGAATTATGTGGTGTCATAGAGTATCATAAAAATTACAAAAATATTTGGCTGGGGTTGATGAGAATAAAATAAGAATTCGACTAAATTAAATACGATTTTTTCGTAATTAAAATATTCAGTCTTTGTGCAGTATTCATACCTAATTTCATTCTCCAACCACACCATTAACGACTAAATAAAAAATTGAAAAGCTTCGAAAGAAATTTGAGAAATATAAAATTAAAGTTCGTCTAAATAAAATTCAATATTTTAACAATTAAAGTATTCAGTCCTCCTGTACTATTACTCTATGATGTAGTATAATTCACCACACCTATTAATTACTAAGAAAGCAAATTAAATAATTTCAAGAGAAATTGAAGAAAAATAAAAATAAAAATCGAAATTCGTCTAAATAAAATTTAGTTTTTTAGCAATTAAATTAACCAATCTTCCTGTACTATTACTTTATCATTTAGTATAATTCACCACCCCTATTAACAAATATGAAAACAAACTAAATAATTCCGGAAGAAATTGAAGAAAAATAAAAATAAAAATAAAAATTGAAATTCGTCTAAATAAAATTCAATATTTTAGCAATTAAATTAGCCAATCTTCCTGACCTGTTACTCTATCATATCGTATAATTAACCACCCCTATTAACAAATAAGAAAGCAAACTAAATAATTCCAGGAGAAATTGAAGAAAAATAAAAATAAAAATCGAAATTCGTGTAAATAAAATTCAATATTTTAGCAATTAAATTATCCAATCTTCCTGAACTGTTACTCTATCATGTCGTATAATTAACCACCCCTATTAAAAGCTGCAGAACCAAACTAAAAAATTCCACAAGAAATAATACAGAATCGAAATTCGATTTACCGTGATCTCACCCAAAATTAGAGCCAATATACTACTCGTAATTGACACTAAATCTGCCATGACCGGTCATTTTACCGGTCAAACGAAGAAATAAAATAAGGCAAACTTTAGACAAATGAAACACGAGGTGATATTGAAAAATCAATTATACTCGTATTAAAAGGAAAATCGCAAAGTTAGACGACCAAAGCGACAACGTTGAACACGAAATTTTTAATTTAGAAAGTGACCATTTGGGGCCCGGTACGTTTAGCATTATCCTACCCCCACCCCTTGCGAAGTTTAGCAATCACCCACCCCCAGATCCCAAGCCACCATCTTTTCTCAATTCGATCCTTGGAAATCATTAACGATATTCCGATCTCGTCACCCTGATCGTTGGATAATTGCCGCCCTTATGCGAGAGCTTTTCAATTACGTTGTTTCTATTGCCCGGCGTAATAACATCGATCGGTCCTCGACAGAATTGTTTGCACGTCGCGAATTCGTGTTACGCGCGCGGCTAATCGGATTTACATGGGTCGATGTTTCGGCTAATTATTGTCTTAATTAAAACGCGCACGAGCGAGATGCTCGCCGGCATGCAGGAATATTAGGATCCATTAATGTAATGCGCCGTTTGTTCCCTGCGAAAATCGTGCATCCGGCCGTCGTTTCGAGCCTTTAATTACCGCGCTGATTAACAGATATTAAAACGAGCCCCGGTCATGATTTTCACGGGCCTTCTAATGGCTGTCGCGCGTGATCAACGACTTTAATAGAATCGATATTTAGGTGGATGTACCGGACGCGTTAACTGCGCCCTGTTCGATAAAACGCCCCAATTATACGTCCCTGGCTCCTCGAGGGTGGGCCGCTTTTTCCTCTCCGCTGTCTTTTTATTATTATTTTCATTTTGTTCCCGCTTTTTCCCGACACATTCGACGAATAATTAAGTTACCTCGATATCGATAATTGTAACGTATCGGATAACAGTGGCGGCGAAAAATTTCACGAAATATGCGTGGCTTTCATTATATAAACTACCTTTACTTCGTGTTTTATTTATTTTCTCGATTTTTCTAAATTCTTTCTACTTTTTATCCGGATTATTTGCATATTATTTCCCCGATAACTGTACAAAAGCTTCGTATTTTTTTTTTTTTATAAATTTCTTGTATTTTTATTAATTTTGTATATTATTTAACGGTGATTGTAGTTTATTTCATTTCTCTTTTTAATTTTTATAGCTGTTTCGTTTATCTGTATTATTTACACATTTCTTCTAGATAATTGTCGTTTTATATGTCTTTCGTTTTATTCTCATATATACAGGGTGTCCCAAATGAATGTATACACACTTTGTACGATTATAAAGACAGAATATATTTAAATGGATTACAGATTATGGTGGTAGTAAACTATAATTAAAATGTAAAATATATTTACGTTTTTCAAAGTCTAGTCTAAAATCAGCCATTATTTTAAATGGGTTGTAGTTAGAAAAGAAAAAATAAATTAGGAAGAATAAGGTATTAATGCTAGAACTACCAACCTAGTAAGAATGGCTGGTCCTAGAATTTTTCCTTTTTGCAATCACCGAACACATACACCTGCTTTAAGAATAAAATTTGCATCAACTCATAATAACCCTCTATGGACCGAATATATATTTTTCTTGACTATAAAAATTGTATATAATATAAAATCAACAAATATTAACCAATAAATTCAGCAGTTCTGACAATTTTATTATAACAAATTCATATTAAAAATTTGAAGCAACAATGGTTGTACTATTGTGCCAAGATAATGTGCAATAGATAGACAAGATAATTTTCCACGCCATCTTGTGGAGAGAAGGTCATAGGGGTCCATAGAGGACCTAATCTATCATGATCGAATAACCGGTAAATGAAAAATGTTGGAAGTCAGCTACGCCCATGCAACGATGACGACATGCCTGTCGAAGGTTGCAGGGCATTACCGACCTTTGGACTTCAAGGGGTCGGTTTCGAGGGTTTAAAAGGGCCTACCGTCCCTCGAAGCTCCTCACTCCCAAGTTAGAAACAGAACGGCTAGTTCATACATTGTGACCCATAGTGGTATTCAAAAAGACTCATACGCTTTAGTTATATATCGCATAATAAACCTCTTACAAATAAGATTGCTATACAACTGAATACAGTTATTTCCCTGTGCGTTTGGCTATTTCCTCCACGAAATTCCCAACAAAAAAGAATTAGAATTTTTAAAAATGGAGGTATTGTAAAAATAATTATAAATATATCGAAAGAAAAATCGCGAACTGAAGTGATCAAGACGATAACGATGAATGCAGTATTTAATAAAATACCCATACATTAGCATGTAACTTAAAAGTTACACGGGCCCATAGAGAATTAAGAAAGAACTGTAATCAGTATATTCACTCATATTCATCGGTACCACTGAAATTACTATAATCTATGCACGTTATAGTTAGGTACCCATTAAAGATCGTAGTTCTAGCGTTAAACGAACCAAGTACTTATCAATTCCTGAGAAACTTAAACCAAGAACTACTGTCACTTCCATTTCTTGAATACTATGACCAACCCTAATGCTAATTTACACCACCCCTAAAATCCAGATTGAATCATTCCAATGATTAGTTTGTATTAATGTGTATATAAGAAACTTAAACCAAGGACTACTGTCACTTCCATTTCTTGAATACTATGACCAACCCTAATGCTAATTTACACCACCCCTAAAATCCAGATTGAATCATTCCAATGATTAGTTTGTATTAATGTGTATATAAGAAACTTAAACCAAGGACTACTGTCACTTCCATTTCTTGAATACTATGACCAACCCTAATGCTAATTTACACCACCCCTAAAATCCAGATTGAATCATTCCAATGATTAGTTTGTATTAATGTGTATATAAGAAACTTAAACCAAGGACTACTGTCACTTCCATTTCTTGAATACTATGACCAACCCTAATGCTAATTTACACCACCCCTAAAATCCAGATTGAATCATTCCAATGTTCAGTGTGTATTAGTGTGTATACGTTTTTATTTCCCGATGTTTGTAGATTTTCATTTCTCTTTTCATTTTTAATTTCTGTATCGATAATTGTTCTCTTTTTACCTATACCATTTGTGCTATTTATTCATCGATAATTGTATTTACGTAATTTCTTTCTTCTCTGTCGTTTATATAATGGGAAATCAGAGAAACGATGGGGGGGAGTTAGATCAAAATCGGTCAAACGTTAATTAATTATGCTTATTAAATGGAGTTGCGCGAGTCGAGGGGATTATGATCCCGGAGTACGTCCGTCGGGGGGAAATTCTAAATTAATTCGTCTGACCATTTAATGGGGTTCGTGGCATGCTGGGAAACCGGGGCTTGAATGGCGAGCTTGGAAAAAATGGCTCTCGCGATTCTTCCCGTGTCCGCCATTTTCCCTTTTATTACCATTGCGGCGGCGATACGAGGTAAAGAGAACCACCTCGTTGGGATAAATAGCTGCGCGCATAAATCGCGTAATCGTTCCTGAAAAAATACGCGCTGCGGCTATTTTCTCTGACGATTGTGATCCAAACGGAAATTAAAAAGAGGAGGAGAAGAAAAAAGTAGAAATGAAAAAAAGGGAAGGGAAAAAGGGGGAGAAGAATAACGATAAATTCGGAACGTATACAGGGTAAAATATTACAAGGATCTCCATATTTCGCAATCACACAATTCACGTCAACTACAACCCTGTATCACGCCAGACGTTGTTCGCCATCCCCCCTTTCGGGAAATAAAAATTTATATTTCACATTCATCCGTGGCCAGCGATATTTCTGACTCCATTGCTCAATCACGATCTCGGTTCGTATCGCTCACTAATCCCCCCTGTCTTCCAACTTTCCCATTGGCTACTCAAAATTCTACAAATTTTTGAGAAAGGGGTCGAAGAAACCTTCAGTTTTCTTTTCCTTTTTAAAATTCGTGTTTTCCTTGTTTTTCTAAGTTTCTTAGAATTGTTTCATGTATCTTAAGTATTTTGTCTTGCTAATTCCGAGTTCCAGATTTTGGTTAACATATTTTGAATTGCGATCAAATCGCAATTCGTGGAATGTAGTCTCTCGTTGGAATTTAGGATACAGGGGGACTAAGTAACGAAGGATTCTCGGATCTTCCATCTTTTCTTTTATATCAGATTGCAAATTTTAATTACAACTTTTGCTAGTTTTCGAAATTTTTCTTTTATGATTCATTCGGTTCTCAGATCTCTGTTTCATAAATTTAAAATTCCAATTTCTGGTTGCTTGTGAAGTTTAAAGGGACATGGAACTAGTTCTACGGTAAATTGTGGGAATGTTACGTCAAAAACGAAGAATTTTCGAGTTTCGAGTTTCGAGTTTTAGTTATATTTTTCCATACATGAAAGAAAATTGTAACTCGAGTAATTTTCAACGGGATAACGAAGTATTTCGGCTGCGAACTCCATAAAACAAAACCTTTTAAAAAAACCTTCGTTTCTCGAATTAAAAATCTTTTATTCTCGGTCACTGTGTTCCATATTTTCAACCCCTAAAATTTTCAAAGAAACAGTATAACAATCCCACCACAAATTGTCCAAACGTTATCATAGAAGCCAAGGATTATCCAATTTAAATTTTACAATTTTCAGTCACTCTTTTCCCAATTTTGAATTAAATTGGAACTCTAAACATTTTCAAGGGAACACCATATCAGTCTGACCAAAGATTCACCAAATACCACTCTTTAAAGTAAAGAATTAATCCAACCTTAATTTCCCAAATTAATAATCTTTTATTTTTATTCGGATTTTCCAATATTTCGAATTAAATGGAACCCCAAAAATTTCCAAAAAAGCACCATAGTAATTCAACCAAGGATTCAATTCTCAAAATTTTCGAAGAAACAGTGTAACAATCCCACCTCGAATTGTCCAAACACGAAGGATTATCCAACTTAAATTTTTCAATTTTCAGTCACACTTTTCCAAATTTTAAATTAAATTGGAACCCTAAAAATTTCCAAACGAACACCATATCAGTCCAACCAAATATTCTCCAAATAGTATCCTTTGAAATAAAGAATTAATCCAACCTTCATTTCCCAAATTAAAAATCCTTTACTTTTACTCAAATTTTCCAATATTTCGTATTAAATGGAAACCCAAAAAATTTCGAAAGAAACACCATAGTAATTTAACCAAAAATTCTCGAAATACCACTCTTTAAAATAATGAATTAATCTAATCTTAATTTCCCAAATTAAAAATCCTTTACTTTTACTCAAATTTTCCAATATTTCGAATTAAATGGAACCCCAAAAATTTCCAAAAAAGCTCCATAGTAATTCAAGGATTCAACACCAAAATTTTCGAAGAAACAGTGTAACAATCCCACCTCGAATTGTCCAAGCACCAAGGATTATCCAACTTAAATTTTTCAATTTTCAGTCACACTTTTCCAAATTTTAAATTAAATTGGAACCCTAAAAATTTCCAAACGAACACCATATCAGTCCAACCAAATATTCTCCAAATAGTATCCTTTGAAATAAAGAATTAATCCAACCTTCATTTCCCAAATTAAAAATCCTTTACTTTTACTCAAATTTTCCAATATTTCGTATTAAATGGAAACCCAAAAAATTTCGAAAGAAACACCATAGTAATTCAACCAAAAATTCTCGAAATACCACTCTTTAAAATAATGAATTAATGCAACCCTAATTTCCCAAATTAAAAATCCTTTATTTTTACTCAAATTTTCCAATATTTCGTATTAAATGGAACCCTAAAAAATTTCCAAAGAAACACCATAGTAATTCAAACAAAGATTCTCCAACTATCATCCCTTAAAATTCTCGAGCCTCTTTCTGTACTTGAATATTATACGTAAAATCCCGACATTCAGTCGTTCTCGTTCAAATTTCGTTCGAGCTGCGACACGCTAGAATTTCGCGGGGACGAAAATGGTCCAGTGGATTCGTGTCCTTTCGACACACGGGGAGTCCGCGTCGGGGAGGGCCGTTTGGTGGAACCGGGAATGAAGGAATTATTGGCACGGGATCGAGGAGAGAATTAATGTCGGCCGCGGGTAAATTTATTTCGGCCGACCGAGCGGCGCAACTCGGCCGCTATAATTGAAGGCTGGCCGTGCACTGGAACACGGCGCCGCTTTTGCACGGTTCACGTAGAACAAAGGGAAGATTGTTCCGTTCTGCTAGGGTTTGCCAGCGCGCCGCTTCGAGCCGGAAATGGTCGCGTCGCGACGCGGTCCCTGTCTCTCTGTGTCTGCACGCGTGTACGTGTTTCTTTTTCCGTTTGTTTTTCCTCTTCCCCTCCCCAGCCCCATTTCCCTTTTACTTTTTGGTTTTTCAGAGATAAAGAGAGAATTCCCGCTTTTTCCTTTTTCCTAGCGGAATTTCGCTCGTTTATACTTCGATTCCTTCTGGGGCTTCTGCCGCTCGTTTGCTCTTCGTATAACGCTACATTTGTATCGTGTTTTTGTAAGCCTGTTACTGTTTGTGTCTCGTCCTTTCTTGTTGTTACTTAACGCCACGAGTCGTGACAGATTAATTGTATATTATATCAACATACAGAAATCATTGATCAATTTATTGCTTATGGATATATTGAAGCAATATATTCATTAGGTTATTCGGAAAGTAATTTCGTATAAAAAAATAAAATATTTAGGCACTATACAAAAATTGTCTTTCATTTTCATAAAAAAAAAGAGAAGGAAATGACTTTTCGAACAACATAATAAAATGTAAAATTATCATTTGAAAATGTCATAGTTTAAAATGATATGCTATAGAGATATGGAGTGCTCTTCTGTTGAGAAAGAAATTTTTGGAAACGAAATAGGATAAAGGGGACGTGACTTGTAATTATTGCCAAATTTTGATCCATTTTTTCTTCCATATGTGATTATTTATGTTTTAATTATGTATATACGAAAGTAGAAACAGCGCTTACATTTATATGTTAGAGTGAAATATATATGGAACGATATGGTACATGTAACATCAGGATTACTTCAGTAAAATTTAAAAAATAATTCAACGATGTGTTTATGTTACATTTGTGGGAGATATGGACCGTGGTGGCGCTAGTGAGTTAAGTGAAAAATCGTCTTAGCGCTGTCCTATAAGTAACTAAGGAAATTTTCTATTGGTTACATTTATTGGAGATATGGGACCGTGGTGGCGCTAGTGAGTTCCGTGCAGAACTGTCTTAAGGCCATCACAGAAGAAAAGAAATAAAACAAAATTATATTGAAACTTGTTACCTTTTAATTAACTACGTTTTCTGGCTAATATTCTACTTACGGGTCGTGGTGGCGCTAGTGAGTTCTGTGCAGAACCGTCTTAAGGCCATCACAGAGGAAAAGAAATAAAACAAAATTATATTGAAACTTGTTACCTTTTAATTAACTACGTTTTCTGGCTAATATTCTACTTACGGGTCGTGGTGGCGCTAGTGAGTTCTGTGCAGAACCGTCTTAAGGCTATCACAGGGGAAGAGAAACAAACCAAAGTTATACAAAACTCATTACCTCTTTATTAACCATGTTTTACTGACTAATATTAACATTGGTCGAGCAATGTGTCTCTGAATTATTTCCTCCCTTAACTGACATAATTTTCACACTTCCCTTCTCCTTCATATACCATCGCTGTTTCAAATATTCTAGTTTATCGAATTAAAATACACTTATCCTCCACCCGAAACCTGCGAATTATTCACCCTCGATCAAACTCACCGCAACACCTGCCACACTTTTCTCTCTGCAACCCCATCCAGTGGCACCCGTCACCCAATCCACCTTCCCCAATTGCTCCTAATCGACGCCTGCTAAACCGATCACCTCGAAGACTCCATTCCATCACGTCGACTCTCGGTTCCTTCTCACCTTCACCTGCTTGCTCCGCCCCAAAGATTAACCAGCGCTAAAAGATCGAGCGTTCCCCAGTGTGATCCCTTCCTCGATCCTCGTTCATCCTCCACTACCACGTGTCGTCGCGTGGCCATTCCCAAGCACCATCATCAGCCTGTTCTCAACCACGGCTCTCTCTCTGTTGCAGGCGAAATTGGAAACGAAAGCGCTGAAAGCGAAGAGGCCGGGCTTCACGGACGAGCGGTACAACGAGACCAGCTATTACGTGGAGAACGGTGAGTATTTTATGTCTCGACCCACCCGATATTATCCGACAAATTGCCGCGCGTAAACGGCGTCGCGCGTCCCCATGGAGGCCGTTGCACGCGCGCCGCGTATCGGCAATTAACGGTTAACGCGCGGATTTATGACGGCCGATCGATCATCGATCAACGGCCCCGCCCACGGCAAATTAGCCGTGGCCCGTGTTTTCACCGGAGAATTCAGGAATTCCGCGCGTGTGCCGGCTAACTCGATTTCATCGCCGAGCGCGTCACACGCGCCCGCTTCCGCCGAGCTGATCCGCGCCGCGATCGCGTAACAACGGGATATCGATTGGTGAGTTGGCAGAGCAGTTCGCCAGGACACGTCAGGCTAGATTCTTATTCCGGGAGCTTGTTCTTTGTTCGGCAGTCGTTAGAGGGGTGAGATCGGTGACGAATGATGGGGCTTGCGCGAGAGTTTTCCTCGCCGGGTTGTTTGGGTGCTTTAGTTCAGAGCGAGGGGTGTAATAATGAGGAAATGGTAGGGGTTGAGTGGAGGAAGGGTACGTCTCGATCGAGGTTAGGTTAAGTGGTGCGAAGTTTGATTTAGTGGGTATTACAGGATGATAACAGATTATAGGAATAAATAATTATATGCAATATACAGGGTGTCGATTGAGTTGATTTCAGGGGAACAATCTGCCTCTAAAATTATGAAATAGAAAATGCAAAAATAGTTCATGGTTTTTAAATCGCTTTTTCTCGCTGAGTCAGCTTGAATGGAACACCCTGTATATTTTTTCATCAGATTTGGAATTGCTGTATTCCAGGTATTCGAATTATGCGATCTATACTCGTACCAGTCTTTGTCTTCTTCTAATTTACGGCCTTGAAAAAATTTGAGTGCACAAAAATAATTTTCAAAATTATCGAAATATTCTCTTCGACTCAGGTAGTAAAAATGGAAAAAGACAGAAAAGGAACTTATTAAATGGACGAAAATAATACTTGGGATATACGTTTTCAACTACCAAACCGAAAGTTGAATGGTTGAAATCCTATTTGAGCTGGGAAATAGTAGGAGACAAATTTTCCTCGTGGCATTTCTACATTTTCCCGGACATATTTCACGATCGTCACGAGTTAGTCGCACGCGTGGTTAAAAGCCTGCTGTCCCATCGCGATAACGAGGAAATTGTTTCGAAAAAAAAGAGTGCTCCGAGTAAAATAATCAATTTTCGCTAACACCCACCGTTCCATTCCGGCCGTATGCAGCCAACGTGACGAAGCTCCCGTCCGGAAGATAACTCGATCGTCCCTGCAGCAGGGTCGATGAAAACGAAAACACCGAAAGAGCTTTTCACCTCGACCCTTTCCCCGCCCCTTTCCCCGGCCGTTCGATTTCGTTGGCATTGTGAGCCGCGCGGCTATCCCGACGGCGGGAACCGGTAGACAGCAGCCGGATCATTGTTCGAATCGCGGCCATTTGCGGGATTATCCGCGATTACCTCGGCGAACAGAGCGCCGGTGAAGCTGCAGTTACCGGTTGTAAGGTCGACGAGGATACGGATAAAGCGATTAACGCGTATCACCGTTCGTTTTTATCGCCCGACGCTTGTCCGGCGTCGAAACAGGGTGGAGACAGACGATCACGCGCGTCCCTTCGCAACGTGACGTCGTTAAGACGCGGGATTACCCCGGAATCCCGGGTATTTTTATTCATCCACGCGATCCGCCATTGGCCAACCGTCGCTTCTCCACGGTCGTTAACGCGCGACGCGAATTAATCGCGGCAGCTTCGCGCAATGAGGTTAAAAGGGGATCAGCGCGTCCATAAACTCCCTACGCGGTGTCGCAGGGACCCGCGGTGACGCGACACGCGCCTGGGCCGCGCGGGCGTGGCCTACTCGCGCCGCGGTGGTGGGGGAGCAACCCTGAGCGCGCGGAAACTCCGGCACGGGCTATAGCCTGTCGCGTGTATCGTTCGCGCGACCTGTACGGAGCGAAGGAGCGTTCCTTCGCTGCGGTTAGTCACCGAACTTGGACGTAGAATTAAAAGCGTATTTATCCGATCGACTGGCGACGACAATGGACTCTTCGCGGACGATCGACAGCTGAATGGACGTTAATTAAAAAGCCAGCTACAGCTCGCGTCCCGGCTACTCGCGTGACTTATCAATACCTTGCAGCCCGAAACCGATATCGTGCGGTTTATTAAGCGGATAACGAGTAGGTCTACGGTACGAGATCCAGGTGATCGGGTCTTCTAAACGAGTCACGAGCCGGAACCAGGCGGAACGGGCCGACGAAGTCGATTTATCGAGTGTCAATACGTTGTGTAATTAAAGAGATGCCCGGTTCCGTGTGTTTCCTGGTCGACGCGGCGTATTATCGACATTCCACGGGAATCGTTTGATAGACGAACACCGATAGGCGGCTATGGCTATGCTCATTAGTGGAAGTAACGTTTGCCCGTCGATAACGAAGGACATTACGGGGGAAATGAACGGTAGGAAAATCGAAAAGCTCCTCTTTCGAGCAGCTTCCTCGAAGGACGATTAATTTCACGGCGAGGACCCTTGTTAACGGCGATCCCTCGTCGGCCATGGAAGAAATTTCGCTTCAGTTTTACATTATCGGACGTATCGAAGGGATAATGGGGGGAGTATCGTGCATCGGGAGAGCCTGCGATATTTTATTCATTAATACGGTATTAACCTTTATATCTGAAGGAGGCCTCCTTCCGTTTAATGGGTCCTTAAGTCATTATATATATATTCCTCGAGGATGATAAAACGCATAAGTAAGGAGGGACGATTATTCCATCGTTACGATGTTTTTCCACCGATTTCGAAGGTTTTCCGAATTTCAGTTAAACGAATGGATCAGAGGCCGACTGGAGTAGCTAAATAATCTTCCTACCTTGCTCCCCGTTCCTTTAATCTTCTTTCTCCTTTACCGTCCCGAAGACCAACTTCTGCTACCACTCGAAACCAGCCCCGGGAACTTTCGCCAACTCCTCGTCGATCTTGCGAGCGAAAAAGGAGCGATAAATCCGGCAGTTTTCGATCGCCAGCGCGAAATACCCTTCCTGGTCGCGGTGTTTCCATTAAAAAGATTGGAAAATGCCGAGCGAAATGGTTTCCGCGATTCTCGAAAACTCGCCAGACCCCCGCGGCGTATTTCCTTCGATCTCTCCTCGAGAAACCACCCTGGACGCGCCACCCCCACCTTCCAGGCCATTCAGGACACGACTCCGTGAGCGATTCCGCGGGAAATCGGGCGAAGTTGACGGCGTTGGTCGCGTTCGATGCCTATCGATTGCCTGCAAGTTCATTATTGCGAGTCGCAGCGGCGAATTCGCGATAACAGGGACGACGTGGTCTGGCCGAAGTGAAAAGGAAAGGTTCGCTCGAGGCACGTAAGGACCGGCGCGAGGGTGTCTGAGAGAACACAGGGCTGACTGGAGCTTGGCGAGAGCGCCGAGAGGGGCGCAGGCGGCTGAAAGAGGGTGGAAGGATCGGTGAAGGAGGCGAGAAACAGGGAAAGGAGAGAGAGGTGGCCGATGAATCGATCGAATATTTAGACCCGCTGGCATATCGACAACCGATATCTGTTCCACATTCGAATAATAGACTCGCACGGCTGACGACGTGCTGCCGGGGCATCCTCCAGTTCCTCCTCCGACGAAACAAAGACCTATTAATGCCACTCGAAAGACACACGCCCACCGGGCTCCGATGGACGTCCCCCTTAACGCGAGAAACGCATTCCATTACCGGAGACTTGTGACACCGCCAACTGATAGTCAAACGAGTCCCGGTTCCGTCTCTGCCTTCCTCGCAGTCTTTCGTTCTTGTCTCTGCGTTGATCGCCTCGCTTCCTATCTTCCTCCCATTGTCGCCCGTGCGCTCATCGGCGAGCTTTCTGTCTTCGTTTCAGCCTATCGTTGTCTGCGAGCTGATAGGTCCGGCTTCCGTCTTCGTTCCAGTCTGCCCGTTGTTGTCCGAGTGTCTGTCGGTTCGTTTCCCTTGTACCCGATGGTGGAACAGTTGGGGGAAAACACGGGAGTTAGGCTGACGATGATCTTCCAGGGTAAATATCGCTCGAGGAGGGTGTAGAGCAGGGTGGGTGGCCACTTTCCAGTTCCTCTGATTTTCTGCAAGTGCCAAAGTGTCCGAGGCTGCACCACGCCGCCGACTGACCCCTTGGTCAGCTACTCCACGTCGACGACGTCCACTCAATGGTCACTTGTGGTCAGCCAGTCCTCGCTACTGGTCACTTTCCCCGGAATCGTTCAGGGCGACTACCACTCGCCACTTTGGACGCCTCTCGGGGTACTCTTCCAGTTCTAGCTACTCTATGCACTGTGCTGTGCTCCTCCCGAATCTATGGCGGGAAAATAAACCCTCGCTTTATGGGTTTCTGGGTGCAGCAATTCCTGGTACAGGACGTTCTCTAGTTTTTAGGAAAGCTGGAGAAGTTTCTGCGTTCTAGCATTGGAAAGATTTTGTGTGGAAAAGGAATTACAGAATGATAAATATTCAGCTCATTTATAGTACAGACCAGTCCAAAATTCGACATAACAAAAATTGTTGTAGTCTATATAGTCTCTTATAGTATTAAGATGTATATATACTAGATATATTATAGTATTATATTATCATAGTCTCTTATACTATTTTATAGTATAAAATAATTATAGTCAGCATTGTCAATTACTTGCTTCTTGTCATAGTACCTACAAGAAATTTTCGAAATTATTGAAACGTGTATTATTAAATTATTAAATTATTAAATTCGTGGCCCACAATTTCGTGTTTTTACGAGAAAGGTCTGATTTAAATGAAACATCGTGGGTTTCCATGGTAGACAGAGATACATATATATTTTTCTTAGCTACTGTAACCTAAGTTTAAGGGACGAAATTCTGGCCCAGAGATCGTTTGTCAAAACTCAAACTCGGAAATAGAGATAGGAAAAGAAACTTTTAATCAAAATTTATGGATTATCGATATATCGATAGAAAATATATGTTAGTTTACCAGGAATTTTCACTCGTTTCCGAATTAGGAATTTTTTGGAAATCGATTTTTTGAGTGCAGTTTCATCCCTTAAACTTAAGTCACAGTAGCTAGTAGAACCTAGCAGAACTTATACAAATTGAAATAGCTATAGCAATTCAGTACGTTCTGATCCCTTCATTATTTATATATTTTGTATATAATTATAATTATAACTATAAATATACAAAAAATATAAAAATTTATATAAATAAATTTAATTATCAATTTACAATAATTTACTAAATAAAATAAAATTAATTCGTGTTAAGAAATGTTTCTAATAATATTAGAAATTATAATTAAATTACTAGTAGAGTCATATATATATTAACAAATTTTTTTACAATTCTGATCTCCATTGTCAAAGTATAAAATGGTAGTTTTGGAATTTGTATCGTTACAATCAAAGAGAAATATGTATTAACAATTTAGATAAGGAATTTCCAGGGATTTTAATCATCTTACCATTATTTGATATCTTATCAACAATTTTTGTCCCATGTTTAGTTTTACTCGTTACCATATATCAACAAGCCAATGAGACGAAAGAACGAACAACCCTGAAAGCTTCTGAAGCCACCCTAAATTACATAGAAATGGCCGCATAAAAATCTCACCGCTCCAGCTTCATCCGAACTTCCTGTCAAGTCCATCGAAACATCTTCGCAAACTTCGTCGCTTGACCGATTTTACGTATGAACCCTCGGCCACCCCGTCGACTTCTTACCCCAACTCTCCTGTCCTGAATATTCTTCCACCCTTACACCACACCCTGGCACACAAAATTCGCTCGCAATGCCCCTATCTCTCTCTGGCAATCCCAAAATCGAATGCCACCCCAGCACATCGCCCCGCTCTCCACCCTCTGCCACTAACCCTCCACTTTCATCATCGAATCGAAGCTGAACCCGCTCCTCCGCGCCCCCGAAAACAAGCCGAGCAAGGTACAAAGCCATCGAGAAGGCCGAGCAAGGTTCCCAGGACAATTAAATCGACCGGATCGAACCTTGGAGCGAGTCGCATTGAAGGGGCGCGTTATCAGAGCTAGGTTGATGCAACGTTCACGCTGCTGGGGCTCATAGCTAGGCGATCAAGCCCGACATAGCTGATACACGTGTATACAACGAAGATAGAGGGGTGGAGCTTCTACGTGATTCAAATCTAGATCCGATCCTATCTCGGTCGGAGGAGCCAGGAGTACGCTATTGGCCAGAGCAATCCTTGGCTCACGGTACTTCGTCTACCTTCCTCCTTCACTCCACCTCTTATAACTCCCTTGCCCACCTCCGCCACCCCTACCACCTGCCTTTTTGGCTCTCTCTCCCTTTTCAGAGGAGCTCCGCAAGATCGGAGGAGCTTTCGAGTTGAGCAGGTGGCCGTGTGCAAGTTCGTATTTTTGTCTCTGAGAATCTTACCAAGCTTCTTCTTCATCCCCGTGCATCGGGGCTGGCTTCCTACCCCGTCGGCTGCTTCCGGAATCCCGAGGACGTACCGAGGTTTTATTCGCTCGCGGGATCTTAAGACCCGTTCCTCCGAGTCTGGTAATTTTTTTCGTTCTCTTTTCCTTTTGGAAAAGCTTCGGAAAAACAGATTCGTGTTCCAAAGAGTCGTGGTATTACGCGGGTGCTGCGTGATCGTTTTTGAGGGTTGAAACGTTCGATATTTTGCAGGTGTTTCAGCTTGCTTTTGGTTTAGGTTCGTGCTCGTGTCGCGTAGGATTAGAAGGCGTTTGTTTAGTATTAGTATTCGTTGGAATATGTTGGTAAATGCTTATTGTATTTTCATATTGTGTTTTCAGTTGTACAATTGTATGAATTATTTTCAGGGAACGCGATAATTAATCGGTCGATAACGAATGAAACTCGCGGCTTTAAAGCGTGTCCTTGCCCATTCCACAGGGAAAATTCTCCGCCATTATTGCTTGCTGTGTAACCGGAATACAATGATGTAGAGAAACTCTTTCTTCCGACCTTTTCTTGCTATTAAAGTAGAACAAGTAGGCGACCGCCTGTCATACATCGTAAAAACTGTGACAAGAAGCTCCTGGTTATAAATACACAGCGTGTCTCTCGAAGCTTGCTTCGATTCACTACCCCCTCGAGAATTCGTACAGCAAAGACGAGGCAACCATCCATTGTGCCCGAATAAAATTTTCAAACTGCAATTTCCTTCGTTTATAATTTTAAATTTACCCCTTACAGGAATTCATTTCCTAAGAAAAATGATTAATTATTAATTATTAATTATGAATATTCGATTGTAATATAAATCCATGAAACATATAGTGGATACACCAGAGTCACGAATTTTAGATTCATCCTTTGCTTGAATTAATTTTCGAAATAAAATTATTAATTATAAATCTTCGTTTGCTCAATGAATCCATATAAATATGCAATGCATATATTAGAGTCACGAATTTTAAATTCATCCCTTGCACGAATTAATTTCCTAATAAAAATTATTAATTATTAATTATAAATATTCGATTGTAACATAAATATATGAAACATATAGTGGGCACACCAGAGTCACGAATTTCAAATTCACGTCTCGCATGAATTAATTCCCTAACAAGAATTACTAATTATTAATTATAAATCTTCGTTTGTCCAATAAATGCATAAAGTACCCAGTGTACTATACCCAAGTCACGAATTTTAAATTAACACCTTGCACGAATTAATACCCTTACAAAAATTACTAATTATTAATTATAAATCTTTGTTTCTTTAATAAATCCTTAAAGCATGCACTGTTTTTAGCGGAGTCACGAATTTTAAATTCATCCCTCACGCGAATTAATTTCCTCTCAAAAATTACAAACTATTAATTATAAATCTTGGTTTGCCCAATAAATCCATAAAGCACTCACTGTTTTTAGCTGAGTCACGAATTTCAAATTCACCCCTTGCACAAATTATTAATACCCTAACAAAAATTACTAATTATTAATTATAAATCTTCGTTTGTCAAATAAATCCATATAGCATGCAGTACATACACTAAAATCACGAATTTTAAATTCACCCCTTGCACGAATTAATTTCCCAACAAAAATTGCTAATTATTAATTATAAATCTTCGTCTCTCCAATAAATCCATAAAGCATGCACTGTTTTTAGCCGAGTCACGAATTTTAAATTCACCCCTTGCTCGAATTAATTCCCTCTCAAAAATTACAAACTATTAATTATAAATCTTCGTTTGCCCAATAAATCCGCAAAGTACTCAGTGTACATATTGTACATACTAGATGCTCGTATATCAAACTCCTACCCCGAGAATAAATTTTGAAATGGGAAATATTAATTATTAATCGTGAATGATAAATCTTCGTGCTTTTAATCAATCCTCGAAGCACCGATTGTACACACAGCTTCTACCCCATCCCTCTTCGTCCCTTTGTCCATATACATATACATATTTGTTTTCATTGGTCGGCTTTGCGTCTGAAACGACTCTCGAATCGAGGGAAAATATTTCCTTTCTCTCCCCGGGATTTTCTCCCTTTTTCTCCCCGATTTTTATCGTGCACCCGGAAACTCCGACTATCGCGACGGTCGTTATCGTCTTCATTCGACGAGTGAAGCTCTCCTCGGGCGACGGGCGACGATTCGCGACTTTGCGGCCAGTTTCCAACTGATGTTCGCTGATTTCAACCCTGGTTTTACATCCCAGACGATTTCCTGGCTCCTCCGCTTGACGATGCCTAGTGCCACGATTGATCCCTCGCGTTTCGCGAACATCCAAATTATCCACCCCCTCTCCTTGAAATTCCTCTTCTTCTCAGACATCGAGACCACGAAACAATCTTCCATCCTCTTACTCTCAACAGTTTCAAATTTATGACACGATCTATGTAGACATCGGAGACAACAGTGGGCGGTCACTGATCAAATCATTCAGCTCGGTTCCTCCTCCACGCGTTCATTCGACACACTGTGTGTGCCAAAACGCTGCAAAAGACGAAAAATCTACGTCTTTCCCGCTGACGTCACTCGCGTGGGTGAAAACCATATCGTCCGGCGCCAAACATTTGGGATCGGGCCTAGATCAACAGTGATCTACAATCCCGCGGATCATCGTTGCATCTGGTAGCCATCGCGTCGTGTAGTCTCTCGAGACTCTTATCTCGGATGCAAACACGCGTACCCGAATATCTTCGCGTCGATGGCGAGATTTCAGCGAGCAGGGACGTCGAGGTTCGCTCGGCGCGGCCGCCATTTTGTTGTCACGCGAGGGCGCCACGAAATGTCGACTCGTTAACGTCGTAACGGCGTAGAAGACTCCTATTTTTCTTCTTAACCAGCGTTTATTTATTTATTATGTGTATGTGCCTTGAGCATTGATAACAAGAATATATAGAATTGGATACTATGGAGATTATTTTTATCAAAATTCCATATATTGTAGGTGGAGGTTAGGGAGACAAGACACGAGAAATATACTATATTTTATAACTACAACTTTACCATCGAAGCTTAAATTACACTCTAATGTTCACTAATTAATTCTGACTTTCCTGGCCTTTTTACACTCTTCCCCGACCTCATGCAATCTTAACCCTTTGAACTCGAAGATTTCTTCGTTGTGAAGATGCAATTCGAAGCTCCTCTTAGATTTTTATAAGCCCTCTGATACTTTTCATGCTAAAATTAAAGAAAGTAAATCATGAATTTGCGTGAGAAGCGAACAAATAGAATAATTTTATTTCGATGTTCTTAATATAATTATCGTTATCCATTATTTAAGTTATAGCATTAAAACAAACGGTGACTGAGAGTCACCTCTCGAGTACAAAGGGTTAACACATTGCGTACAGGTGACGAGATATCTCGTCTTTAGCAAGTCGAAGGTTGTAGCCTGGCGACGAGATATCTCGTTTTCAGATTTCTTCGACTCAATCGATGATTTGAGGAATTAAAAATAGATTTTCTCGTTACGTTACCAGGGTAACGAAGTCTTGTGTATTCTCATTCTAATACCTTATGTGAAAATAATACCAAATGCGACTTAAGAAAGTGCATATATGCATATACATATCGTATAAAATGTTTCTGGATCGCCCAAACAAGTGAGTGCCGTACGCAATGTGTTAACTCCACGGCGCCATCTACTTCGAAGCTGTAGGTGCGTTCCTAAGCTCCTCACTGGCAGATGTCGCTCTATCATAAACTTTCAAAATTGAAATTTTTAATAATAGAATTATATCCTATATCTTTGAATTTTAAATTCATTACACTTTTCTGTCATATTAAAATTTAAGTTTTATCGAATAAGAAAATTCTATATTGATTAAATGAATGTTATATCCTATATCTTTGAATTTTAAATTCATTACACTTTTCTGTCATATTAAAATTTAAGTTTTATCGAATAAGAAAATTCTATATTGATTAAATGAATGATTTAAAGGAGGATAATTTATTAATCATTCGTTCTAGCTAATCATGTGAGAAAATTTAGAACGAATTTCAGCTAATATTATACTAATGACAGCTAATATTGGCTTGTATTTAACCCTTTGAACTCGAAGATTTCTTCGTTGTGAAAATGCAATTCGTAGCTCTTAGATTTTTATAAGCTCACTGATACTCTTTATGCTAAAATTAAAAAAAGAAAATCGTGAATTTGCGTGAGAAACGAACGAATAGAATAATTTTATTTCTATATTCTTAATATAATTATCATCATCCATTATTTCAGTTATAGCATTAAAACGGTGACTGAGAGTCACCTCCCGAGTGCAAAGGGTTTATATAAGTTAACTGAATCTGTTACTATCGTGTAATTGGAGCAACCCTTCCGTCAAATTGACGGGTTCCGTAAATCTAGTGTTAAAGGAGGATAATTTATTAATTATTCATTCTAACCAATCGAGCAAGAAAATTTAGAATTAATGTCAGCTAATATTAGCTCGTATTTAATTTATTTAGGCTTTAGACGCGGAGTATTAGTGACAGGTGTGGAAATCTTGGAGGTTACTTACTGAGGACTTACTGAGGATTTTTGGGAATTCTTTGGATTCTTTTCGGTGGTGAGTGTGGATCGCCCAACGGGATCCTCCGCGTGGAGTAGCGCGCTGTCGCGCGGATCATCGTCTGGATGCACGCGAGTCCGCTCGCAATCTCGATCTACCCACGTCCGCCAGTAAATTCCGGGCTTCTGTCCGCCGTGTATAATTCGCCGGGAGATAAGATTACCCCAGGCAAGACGATGTATACACCGCCGCGATTTAGCGTGCTGGTAATGATACGTTGCGAGAAAGCGCTCCTCCTGCACTCTTCCTCGCGATCCGCTCGATAACGCGTGAGAATATTAATGATGCTCGCCTGATTCGCCAACGTGTCTGCTGATTTTCCCTCGGCCCGTGACTGATAATCCGGCTTGGGAATACGCTGCCCGATTGCACCCTTCTTGCACCCTTCTTGCGTCTCGTTTAAATAACTTCGCCTATTTGCTTGTCTTCTTTCTTCTCCCCTCCCTTTCCACGGATGTTTTAGAAATATTTTTCGTGACTGCTATATTTTAAATATCGTATAAGAATTATATCTAATATCTATTATTATATAATATCTATT
>NW_016908433.1:396646-435095 GCF_001483705.2 Eufriesea mexicana | reverse complement strand
ATATCTATTTATTATTATATTTTTAATTTCTCAGTGGTGTAAAATAAAAGGGGGCGCCCCGAGTGATACGTGCAACACTGTGCACTGCGAAAAAGTGTAGCCCTTCGAACCCTTCGGCAAGATTCCCATACCGTGATACCAGCCCATTGCATCGTTCAGCTTAATTTCGAGAAATCTTCCAGCTTATCAATTTTCCTCGTGACGCTATTGGAAATAGAAATTCCTCACGGTATCCATCGCAGTCGTTGTTTTCGTATTTTTGCGGTATCGGGTAATTGGGGTAGTTGGAGTAATTGGGGTGGTTGGTGATTCAATTTTTATTTTTACTCGGGATTCGTCTATTTGGACTTAGACGAATTTGTGAATATTTTTCATAAATATTTCAAACGTGATTCCGCTATTTTGTATTTAAATGATTTTAAATGATTTCTTGATTGCTGATATTTATTTCCTGTGATTCGTCGAAAAGTGGAATTCAGACGAATTTCTGAATATTTTTGATAAATATTTTAAATGTGATTCTACTATTTTATATTTAAATGATTTTAAATGATTTCTTAATTGTTGATATTTATTTGCTGTGATTCGTCGAAAAGTGGAATTCAGACGAATTTCTGAATATTTTTGATAAATATATGAAATGTGATTTTGCTGTTTTGTATTTACATGATTTGAAATAATTTTTTAATTGTCGTTATCTTATTTTTGTCCCTGTAGATGTGTGATGTATTTGTTTCTTGCGATTCTTCTTTCGAGTGGAATTCAGACGAATTTATGAATATTTTTGACAAACAGTTTGAATACTTTAGTCGTTGTAATTATTATATTTTCATCGTAGCAGGAAATTAGAATAAATTTCTTATATTGTAATAAATTATTATTCTAAATATAAGAATAAATTATTAACTATTATTAGAATAAATTTGCAAATGTTTCGCACGATTTCGTTTTATTTTTGAATATTTTTAAACGATCCTGTAATTTCAATTAATTTGTTATTTAGGAATTATTTTTCTTCGGGCATTTTGCAGCAACGAGTTGGAAGAAATTTGCGAATACTTTGCACGAGATCTTCCTGTTTATTTCCTATTTTATTATTTTTCACGTAATCCTTCAACGTCCATTATTTTATTTTTAACACGGCAGGTGTATACATTTATTTGCCGCGATGCGTCTTCGAGTACACACGGAATTCGGATAAATGTTATGCGCGCGGACGAGTTTTGTGCAATTTGACTGGCTGAACGCGTATTTGTTTAAATTCCATCGTGTTTGCCCAGTCGTTTGGCTTCGGTATATACCGGCGCATTGAAACACAGTGTACGATAAAACGTAACTCGTTCGAAATAATATAAGTTTATGCTTTGAAAACGAAACGGCCAGCCCTGCATCATCCGATATATATTTTTTCCCCATTTTCGTGAATTGCTTGGACAAACCGGGTTTTATAATCGATACTCTTTATCGAAAATCGCGGCTAGTATGGCGGTGCAAACGGGAACTCTCTGCTTGATATATCGTCGAATAACTCAATTTCGCCGCGCTTATTTCCACCAATTTTTACCCGCCGGTCTCTTCGTTAATTATTCCTGTCGTTTTAAATAATTAAACGTCAATTTCCACGGTTATTAACCCAAATTTCATTCAGCGAGAAAGATCGCCCGTCTACCGAGTAAAATGCTCGGAAAAATATCAACAACGATTTTAATAAAAATACATAAATGCCGAGTGACGTTCTGTTTGTATTATATCAATACGAAATATCGTATTTAAAGTGTCGCACTTTAAACGTATCATAAATTTGAAAAATTAATCGTGACGTAGCTGCGAGTTTGATTTAACTATTGGATCAAAGTTCACCGAATATTTCCACAATCGTCGATACGTATCCCCCACTTTCCGACAAGTTTTCTAATTTTTTTCAATTTCTATATTTGCTCTTCTAATCGCCGGATCAATACTTCGGAGACAACACCAGCAAACAATCCTCATCGAAATTTACATAGGACAATTTTAGTCAGGAGAACGAAAAAATAATTCACAGTTATATTTGACAGATTCTTAGGGGGTTGAAATAAATTCCTATAATTATTCCTTTAATCACTCATGGGTCAATACTTCAAAAATACCACCAATAATTAGCCCACACTGAAATTTACACAGGCCAATTTTTACCAAAAATAAAAAATAGTTCACAATCCTATTTAAAAGATCCCTAGGGGGTTGAAATAAATTCCCATAATTATTCCTTTAATCACTCATGGGTCAATACTTCAAAAATACCACCAATAATTAGCCCACACTGAAATTTACACAGGCCAATTTTTACCAAAAATAAAAAATAGTTCACAATCCTATTTAAAAGATCCCTAGGGGGTTGAAATAAATTCCCATAATTATTCCTTTAATCACTCATGGGTCAATACTTCAAAAATACCACCAATAATTAGCCCACACTGAAATTTACACAGGCCAATTTTTACCAAAAATAAAAAATAGTTCACAATCCTATTTAAAAGATCCCTAGGGGGTTGAAATAAATTCCCATAATTATTCCTTTAATCACTAATGGGTCAATACTTCAAAAATACCACCAATAATTGGCCCACACTGAAATTTGCACAGGCCAATTTTTATCAAAAATAAAAAATAATTCACAACCCTATTTACCACATCTCTACAGGGTTAAAATAAATTTCAATAATTATTAATCGCTTGTGAGTGAATACTTTGGAAATACCTTTTGTAAATACCCCACACCGAATTTTACTTCAGACAATTTTATCCAAAAATAAAATACAATTCAGAACCCTATTTTCTAGATCCCTACAGGGTTAAAATAAATTCCACTAATTATTCCTCTACTCGCTAGTGGCTCAATACTTTGGAAATACCTTTAATAACTAACGCACAAATTTAGGCAAGACAATTTTTACCAAAAATAAAAAATAATTCACAGCCCTATTTACCAGTTCCCTGAAGGCTTGAAATAAATTTCCACCCTTTTTCTAAACCCAAACGAGCACCTCGTACGTTCCAATACACAACCCCAGAAATTACCCTTTTGTTTCCTCTCATAGCAACATCAATTCCCTGAATAATTCCACGCGGTTTCGTCCGGCGGATTACAAAATGGCGCAGCGAATGTTGGGCGATGGGCCAGGATGTAAGAAGATGGAAACACGAGTACACTGAAATTCACTTTCCCCTTGGCCCGTTCGTGTATACTCGTTCATCCGTGAGTTTTACGACTGGATCGAGCTTATTACACGACTCGATACGGCGCATGAATGCACGAGGAGCTTGCCTGGAAGTTAGGACGATGGCGGCCCGATAAGGGTGGCTCGCAACCCCTGCCGCTCTCGCGGCCGTACAATCCAATATTAAACAGGCAACGAGGTGAATAATGCAGTGCGAGACGGTGAGGTTGAGTGGATTGAAGTGGACGCACGAAAAAATGCGATCCAGGAGCGGGTGCTTGGCAGGGGTGCGGGGGGAAATTATCGACGAGGCCGACGCGCGTTTATCGCGTCGTGGAATTGCTCGAGAGTGTCGAGCAGACGGGAAAATCGAGGCTGTCTTTGGAGAAGCTATCGATTGTCGATTTACCTCGAATTCCGAATTTTAGTACCACCTTGTGGGCTTGCAACTCCCGCAGTTGCTCGTTCATTCGCTTCGAGCAAGTTGCTTTTGACAGAATGACTCGTAGATTTTTCCGAATATATTTTCCATTCGAAAATTCGAATTATTTTACTTTCTACTGCTTTGATTGCCGTATTACTAGGTCAGTAACTGGATACATCTTACATACGACGTGGTATAAGTTTGGAATATAATAACGTAAATTATTATCGAAAATAAAACGAGCCCGACGCGTGTTTATCGCGTCGTGGAATTGCTCGAGAGTGTCGAGCAGACGGGAAAATCGAGGCTGTCTTTGGAGAAGCTATCGATTGTCGATTTACCTCGAATTCCGAATTTTAGTACCACCTTGTGGGCTTGCAACTCCCGCAGTTGCTCGTTCATTCGCTTCGAGCAAGTTGCTTTTGACAGAATGACTCGTAGATTTTTCCGAATATATTTTCCATTCGAAAATTCGAATTATTTTACTTTCTACTGCTTTGATTGCCGTATTACTAGGTCAGTAACTGGATACATCTTACATACGACGTGGTATAAGTTTGGAATATAATAACGTAAATTATTATCGAAAATAAAACGAGCCCGACGCGTGTTTATCGCGTCGTGGAATTGCTCGAGAGTGTCGAGCAGACGGGAAAATCGAGGCTGTCTTTGGAGAAGCTATCGATTGTCGATTTACCTCGAATTCCGAATTTTAGTACCACCTTGTGGGCTTGCAACTCCCGCAGTTGCTCGTTCATTCGCTTCGAGCAAGTTGCTTTTGACAGAATGACTCGTAGATTTTTCCGAATATATTTTCCATTCGAAAATTCGAATTATTTTACTTTTCACTGCTTTGGTTACCATATTGCTAGGTCAGTACATCTGAATACGTCTTACGTATGACGTGGTATAAGTTTGGAATATAATAGCGTAATTTATTATAGAAAATAAAATACGTAGCTCGGGCCAGAAATTAATGCAATTTATTCGCGAGTGAAGATTAATTGCGGAATTATAAAATGAGATGCATTCTTAAATCTGAATTAGATATCCGGATAATCTACGAATTTTAATATACCTGTGACTTGTTCATTCATGTGAGAGATTGGATTCAATGAAAAATAATATCAATATTTTTAATGTAAATTGGCAACAGTTTTTGTTTAAAATAAAGATAAGATTTATTGAATTTTGATGTATGACTTTTCGATGCATTAATTAAGAATATTCTACTCTTTATTGAGAAACAAGAGTGCATCATCTATTACAAAAATTCGTTATTTCTTATTGTCAGTGATCAGCTTGATACAATTCTTGACAGTTCAGGGAGAATTAGTATTACTAACAATGGAAACTTCGACGTATTTTGTTATTTATGAATAATTAAGATTCTTTTATCTTCGTTTTAATATTTTATTATTTGAAGTTAAACTCCGACGTATTTTGTTATTTATAAATAATTAAGATAATTAAATAATTAATTTTATCCTTATTTCAATATTTCGTTATTTAAAGTTAAATAGAATCACGCATAACTCCATCGTGTTCCTTTTATTATTTTCCTCCGTCGTATTTTATTGTTGGATAATAATGAAAATTCTCGGATTACTTTCCTCAATCGTACCTTATTATTTAAAAATAACAAAGAATTCCTTTATTATATTTATTTGAATATTTTATTATTTCATTATTCAGAAATAATGAAAATTCTTTCGTTATATTTCTGCATCGTATTTTATTATTCAAATGTAACAAAAGTACTTTGATTACATTCCTCCATGGTATTTCATTGTTTAAACGCGATGAAAAATTCTATTATCATCTGCATCTCGATATCTCGTTATTCAAATTTAAACAGAGCTATTCTTCGCGGCAAAACCGGGCGAATAAATTTATTTTCTAGGCTTAACAATTTGCACTCTGTTTTCCAAATCGACGCATTGTTCCCGCACTTCGTATAACTCCGCATGGATCATTGCGACCGCGCGAATTAATTGCGCGATGGAACAATACCGATCTTGGAACCACGCTGTCTCGCAATTAACTGTCCATTAAACTTGCTAAAGTGAGAAAAATCGGGATAAATCAGGATAAATCGGAAGATCCAGCACTATCGGGCAGGTTTCACGCCGGTCCGGCTGTTTTTCACGCGCCATGCAAATGGGGTTGCGTCCCACCCTCCGGGATAAACTCCGTCTGTGACGGAGGAACCGGACGGGGTACAACGGCGAGACGAAAAATACCGAATTTCCATATCCAACAGGCGTGATTGGAGAGGCAGCGAAGGCGTCTCGATAACGACCTAGGCAAATATTTAACGATATCCCGGCCATGAATTTCGCGATTATCCTCGTCTCGTTGCGCAATTTTTGCACGGAGCTTCCATCATCTGCGAACTTCTCCTCCGTGTATATTTCATGGATCCTTTAATTATTTCGATGTGATATTTCGCGATTCGATCTTTCACTGTTGCGTTGGAGGGAAATAGCGGCGGTGTTTAGGGACAAAAGTGATTTTGGTTCTCGAATCTTTCGAATTTTTCGAATATCTCGAATTTCTCGAATTTCTTGAATTTCTCGAATTTCTTGAATTTCTTGAATTTCTCGAATTTCTCGAATATCTCGAATATCTCGAATTTCTTGGATTACTCGAATATTTCGAATTTCTTGAATTTTTCGAATATCTCGAGTTTCTTGAATTTTTCGAATTGTCTTGAGTTTCTTGAATTTTTCGAATGTCTCGAATTTCTCGAATTCTTCGAATTTTAGTAGCGAATTTGGTATTTAATTTCTTATATTTCAAGATATTTTTATTGGTAAGTTTGTCAGAAGTCTAATAAATTTTCGTAAATAATTTAGATGTATCGATATTTATATTACTATTACGAATTTATTTAACCTCTACACTCGGTAATTCTTTCGTTACAGGAAAATAGCAATTCAAATATTTTCAGCTACAAAGTCGGCGATATTTTTTGAAACGGCATACATGTATTGCGATATTTCAAGCATTGTTGCGTTATTTTAAAATTGAAGTATCGATCGATATGAATCTTTAAAATTTTATTAAACGGAGATTGAAAATGGCTAATAATTTGAATACCATTTTCAAATACAGGTTTTTGTGATATTCCTTTGTTGAAGTATTTGTGGAATAGGAAAATGATTAACAATGATACACGATACATGTAGAGAAGTATATGTATCTGAATTAAATACGATATCCGTTTAATTAAAGTACAGAGATATAAAATACATCGTTCTCGGTTATATTTTCAAATTATTTTGATTTTCGTATAAATTGATTTTAAATTTCTACTGTCAATAAGTTCGGTGAATTACGTAATAACCGCATTGACACTTTTACATGTGAATATTGCCAGTGAAGTGAAACCTACTTTAATCCGCCATGATCTTTGAAATATTACGTTCGAGCAAGTCGAAATTACGATTAAAGAGAATTGTTCTACTCAAATTCGCTGCGCCGCTTGATATAAAGGGCCGTGTCGAGTAAAAGCTACTTTAATCCTTAATAATCCTCGAAATATCGCTTTTCAACGTCAGAAATTGAAATCATTGTTAAAGAGAATTGTTCTACTCAAATATTCTCATGAATATAGAGGTCGTTGCCAAGCAGGAGCCAGTTTAATCCATACCGATCCCCGAAATATTACTTTTCAACGTCAAAAGTATAAATTATTATTATCAGTGGAACATCGAACGTCGAACAGGTAATCAGTCTATAACATTGAAGCGATTGAATCTTGTTTAATAAATTTAGAAATCTCCGAAACCCGTAAATATCTCATATAACGAATTCACGAATTCCTCTTCCATTTTAATAAAAATTATGCTAATAATATTTTTTTTCTCCATCCATTTCATCATTGGGATGGATTAGAAAATTTTTAGAATTTCTTTGATTGGAGACAGAGGAAAGTTTAATTTAATTTTATTATTGAGAAGGAAGGAAAGCATCCAGAGGTATATAAAGATCGGTTTCCAATTTCGATACTGTATCAAAATTATACCGGTGTTTATTTTCGGTTTTCGATAGTATATTGGTATTGCATTTCGGCGATAGTCGATTTTTGTGACAGTCGAGTTTTGAATCAATCGATTTCGGTGATAGTAAATTTTTGTGATAGTCGATTTCGGTGGTAATCGATATTTGTGACAGTCAATTTCGGTGGTAATCGATTTCAGTGATAGTCGATTTTTGTGACAGTCGACTTTTGGATCAATCGATTTCTGTAATAATAAATTTTTGTGATAGTCAATTTCGGTGGTAATCGATTTCTGTGACAGTCGACTTTTGAATCAATCGATTTCGGTGATAGTCAATTTTTGTGATAGTTGATTTCGGTGGTAATCGATATTTGTGACAGTCAATTCCGGTGGTAATCGATATTTGTGACAGTCAATTCCGGTGGTAATCGATTTCAGTGATAGTCGATTTTTGTGACAGTCGACTTTTGGATCAATCGATTTCTGTAATAATAAATTTTTGTGATAGTAAATTTCGGTGGTAATCGGTATTTGTGACAGTCAATTCTGGTAATAGCCGATTTTTGTGACAGTCCACTTTTGAATCAATCGATTTCTGCAATAATAAACTTTTGTGATATTCGATTTCGGTTGTAATGGATATTTGTGAAAGTCGATTTCTGTGACAGTAAATTTTAGTGGTAATCGATTTCCATGACGGTCGATTTCTGTGGCAATCGACTTTTGTAACACTCAATTTCTATGATAATAAATTTTTCTGCCAATCGATTTCGGTGGTAATCGATTTCTATAACATTCGATTTCGGTGATAGTCGACTTTTGTGATATTCGATATCCATTACAATCGATTTCAGTGATAGTCGACTTTTGTGATATTCGATATCCATTACAATCGATTTCAGTGATAGTCGACTTTTGTGATATTCGATATCCATTACAATCGATTTCAGTGATAGTCGACTTTTGTGATATTCGATATCCATTACAATCGATTTCAGTGATAGTCGACTTTTGTGATATTCGATACCAGTGACAGTCGATTTTTATGATAATCAATTTCAGTAGTAATCGATTTCGATATACTTTCACAGATTTACTACCGATACCAAAGTTAGACAAGTATTAAATTTTTGCTCATACTCTCCCCCGTTCCTATCCTACGTCCACGACGGATGAACCGAAGTATCAGAGAGGATCGATAGTTAATATAAAATCCGAGGCATCGGCAATGGGGTTCGTTAGAAGTCGTAAAGCATGTCTGGCATTTGCACGAACGATGCGGAAGAAATCGCGACGATCTCACGCACCCCATTCGGGTTCGATCTGCCTGTACCGCGAATAGATCGCTGATAACCGATACGTGGAACTCGGCATATTCTTAATTGATACCTGGAATCGTCGAGTGCTTTTCCGGAAATGTAATACGAAAGAGTATCATTAGCCCTATCTGCTGGATCGCGGTTGCACGAAGATTTACGGTCGATCGGTAAACAGCCGCCATTGTTGCGCCATTCGTGACACTTTCTCGCTTCGATTAAGGAAGATCAATGAAACGAGAGCTTTTAATTACATTTCCTAGACTCTCTGATGGTCAATTATGATAGCGTCTCCATTCTTCGCTACTCTGATCGTCAGCTCGCATAAACACTATGATCCTCCTATTTAACTGTGAAAATAATGAATTTCCCGATACGAATAATTTCCTCGCAGCTTATTTTATCTTGTTATCTCGTTCCAAAGATGACAGTATCGTACAAAATTCACAAGTATATAAATAATTTCAATCCTACAGAACGAGATGTTATCAAATTGCTGTCAAGAGTGTCTTTGCGATGTTTAAAATGACGTTAATAATTTCCAGAACGTGAGTTTCTAATTCAGTATTATTTTATCTTATTATTTCGATCCAAAGATGGCAATATCGTACAAAATTTGCAAATATATAAATAATTTAAATCCTCCAAAACGAGATGTCATCAAATTGCTGTCAAGAGTGTCTTTGCGATGTTTAAAATGACGTTAATAATTTCCAGAACGTGAGTTTTTTATTCAATATTATTTTATCTTATTATCTCGATCCAAAGATGGCAATATCGTACAAAATTTCGCAAATATATAAATAATTTAAATCCTCCTGAACAAATTGTCAGCAATTACTGTGAAGATCGTGTTCGCGATGTTTAAAATGACGTTAATAATTTCCAAAACGTGAGTTTTTAACTCAATATTATTTTATCTTATTATCTTATTATATATATAAATAATTTCAATGCTCCAGAACGAGTTGTCAGCAAGTTACTGTCAAGAGTATCTTCGCAATGTTTAAAATGACACTGATGATTTACAAAATGTAATTTTTTAATTCAATATAATTTTATCTTATTATCTCGATCCAAAGATGGCAATATCGTACAAAAATTCGCAAATATATAAATAATTTAAATCCTCCAGAACGAGTTGTCATCAAATTGCTGTCAACAGTGTCTTCGCGATATTTAAAACGACTTTGATAATTTCCAAAATATAATTTATTAATACAATACCGTGAAATTTCTCATTTAAAAAAATGATTATTCACAAAATGGCTTCCTTCGTGCACAAATAATTAATTCAAAGAAAAATTCAAATATTATAGAAGTATTACTATATTATATACTATAAATAGAATCCCATATTATTGGAGACCGTGAAAGCTCAAAATCGAACGAAATAATTATTTTAAATATGCGTGTAATATAAAATATCGTTAATTTCCAGATTTCCAGATTTTATTTTATTTTCTCACTCCACTTTAAGACTGATGGTGAATGGTGAATATTGCCAAATTTCTAGGCGATTTTTGTTATTTTTCTGGTTCCTAATGCTTATGGAAATTGCGTAGTGATTAGTATCGATATAAAATTTATTACGAAGGGAAATATAATAAGCAAAGCTCCTGTCAAGGACATTATAAACAAGAACAAGGAATCGATAATACAAAGGAATGCAAAATAAATGGCACACGGATCACTGTTTCATGAATAACGATTACTTCATTGTCAACAATTTGAAACGAACGAAAATAATTATTTATCATCGCGAATCCCGCCATGATTCATAGTCGTTTCGCAGGATTCGCTGGTAAATCTCCGCTGGGCATATCGAGATTGTTCTGCGTATGATGTTTCAGACGTTTCAGCATTTATCATCCCCGAACGGTCTAGATAGGCGTGCTAACAATGTCCCTCTGGAAGGGTGTTAATTGCATAGCCGCTTTAGAGGAGTACATTCCATTCCCAGATACTCGAGTCTTTGTTGTCCCTTATGGCGTACACCTTGCTGTGAGACATTATCGATCAACAATTTGGCCGGCCAGTGGGGCGTCCGTGAATTTGCACGCCTCATAGTCCTCGACAAATTCCAGCTACATCCACGTTTCGCTCCTCCATTCTAGCTTTATCATATTTCCTGCTCGAGCAATTTATTTTCCTTCGTGTAAAATTAATTTAATTTCGATTCCTAAAATTATTCCGTGTTCCTAACGTTATTCATTCCTTGCTAATCCGTCGAGAAATTATTCCTGTATTCAATAGATATAGGGGTGGATTGGAGAGATAAGGGTTTGACGTTTGGAAGAAACGAGTCGAGAATTTTGCTATTTATTTTCTTTCACAGGTGTGTGTCCTTGGTTCGTTGATTTTTCGATGCCATGATTTAATTTTAGTCGTTTAGGAAGTTGTGGTATAGACCATAATAAGCCATAATAGTCAGGGAAAAATAGAAATCCAATTTTTCTATTAAATTTCGGGGAGTTGATTGTGGTAGTCGTTGTCGTAGAATATGTGGCATGTGTATGAGGAATGTTTGTGTGGAAGAATGTGTGCGTGACGAGTATGACAGAGTCGCGAAAAAACAATCAGTAGCTGAATGACAGTCATTACATATAGACGTTGTGTGTGAGAGTCCTCGAGAGATTATATCGCAGTTAGAAGCGAATTTATTTTACGAGATTTAGTTATAATTTATGTTGCGCTGTTGTTGTGATAAATAAATCTCCTTATTAGTTTATCCATTTACTCGTGTTAATAAAGTTCGGAGGGAACATTGAAAATTTTTATGATTTTATCACACACAGAATTGTAATGGATCCTGCAAATTTATCATCTTCGACTTAACTACTGAAACAATGCTAATTATATATATATATATTTCTTTGGCAATAAATTCATTGTGACACAATGTTCTATCGTTTTCGATGATCGAAGGAAATAATTATCAAATTCCCAAGGAAATAAAATAAAAGAAGGAAGAAATTTAAATACCCAGACCTTCGTTTGACCTTTTTATCCCGGACAAATAGGTCTGCGCGATATTCCCCTGTATTTTCCTCGCTGCAGATCGCCGATCCGCGGCATTACAAAATTCCCGTCGCGACGGGGGGATTATAAAACAGGGGATGAAATTTACATCGCGACCGCGGCCCGATACAAATTCACCAGCCGTGGCTCATCAATGAAATACTTGCCCGACGATGTGCGACCGCACACTCGACTACGCACACCGCATTGTTTCGCCGCGATCCACCCCATCGCCACCCTCTAGCCACCCTCTCGCCACCCCCTGGCCACCCCGGCGCGCGTCGCTCTGAATTATGCATCGATGATCCCCGACGCGAAAAGCACACCGACCGAGCGAATTTCCCGCCACTCTCGGGAAATATTATCGGAAAGCTGCAGCTTCCGAGGTCCATGGGATCCGACATGAAAGTCGAAAGGTCGAAGAATGCCGACGTGGTGGTCGAACGACGATTATCCGGCTGAAGCTCCACTTGTACTCGTCGACAATGCGAAATCGTAGCGTTTTCTTTGTTATTTCCTGGTATTTACTGGTATCTGCTGGTATATGGAATGTACTGGTGTTAAACATGAGGCTGTAAATTAAATTATAACTTATAATTGGCTTTCAAGTAATATTTCAACTTTGGTGCGTAGCTCTTTGCTTGGTATCGTTTCCCAAAAATTATTGTTTGGGAAACGATACCAATTACCAGATCTCACCACGTGGAGGTGGCTACGCATCGAGACCCGACATGCGCCCTAGTGGCGCAGCCTGCTGGTGCTATCTGTAACAAAGGCACCCTAATCTAACTTGGAGCGAATTAAGTTAAAATGACTCTACCGACACTTTATTATATTTCGTGTCTTACAAAAGGGGTTTCGGCTCGGTATACTGAAACTCTACTGTCGCAACGCTAAGATATTTTCAAGTTCCCATAAAAATAGGGAACGAAATATCAAACACGCGAGCTAATAGAAAATCGCGACGCGCCCGAACGAGATCGCGATTATTCGAAAGACCGACTAGCCTAGGCGATGTACTCCCGTGTACAGAGATAACTTCATACCTCGGCACCCTCCCGATCGGGCCTAGCTCAATTCCAGTCACTGTCGCACTCGCCAAGACTTACACGTGGACCAAGGCTAGTCCCTGAACCAATGAAACTTCTAGTGTCAACGCGAGGGCCCTGCTGGGCGGTTGCCGGCCAAGACAGACACTTCGCATCCCAGCCACACGGGGTAGAACTTAATCATCCCTGTGGTCTAACCGTAGATGGTACTAGTCCGTCAGCCAGCATGTGCCCGAGCCCCAGTCGCGTACGACTTAGGCAGCGGACCGCCCCGTCGAGGTCAGAAGACGCACTGATCCGAGGGGGTCACCCTGGAACCCGATGCATGACGAGATTGACAGTGACTGGAAATGAGTGTCGGAGACGAGTCGTGAGGATGACTTACGAAGCATGTACTTATCGAGTACACGAGAGCACGTCGCGTAGGCTAGTCGGTACTTACGAACGATCGCGATTATCGCGAGAACAATTATGTTCTATTTGCTAAACGAGGGGGATAAGAAAATGATAGAGAATTTATAAATTTCGCTCCAAGTTAGGTAGCTTACCTTTGTACAGATAGCGCGCACATGATACTTAGTCTATGGATCTATCTTATGATTACTTAAAAGTAAACGCACGCATCGTTCATTGATGTGTCGCAAACAGAATCTTGAGAAACCTAAAAGCTAAAACAGAATATATTATTGTTAATATGTAGCTGAAAGGAAAGGGATTAGTACGAGGAAACCATCAAGGATAATAACCAAATGGAACGAGCAAGCCAACGACGAGACCTGAGCAACATAACTACGAGACAGAAACATTCCAACGGTGAGATATAAACATACCAACGAGGAAGCGCTCGAGTATTATACGAAATACTCGAACGCTCTAACGAAAACAAATCGAACGGAAGTCGTAAAATTTGTGAAAGGAAAGATTTAGCCAACGATGAGACATAAGTAAACCAACGACGAAGCATTCGAATATTGTACGAAATACTCGAATGCTGAAACAAAGTCAAATAGAATGAAAGAAATAAAATCTGGAAGAAGAAATGTAATTAAAACCTGAAACAAAAAATAATTAGTACCTGAAAGAAGAAATTATAGTTAAATTATTTAAGAGAGTGGACAATGGCCACTGAATAGCCATTGATATAGCCAACGATGATATGCAAATATACCAACGACGAAGCATTCGAATATTGGACGAAATACTCGAATGCACAAACAATGAAATTTAGAATAAAAGAAATAGAATCTGAAAGAAGAAAGATAATTAAAACCTGAAACAAAAAATAATTAGTACCTGAAAGAAAGAATTAGTATTAAATTATTTAAGAGGTTGGGGTGTGGGTGTAGTGTACAGTGGCTATCAACTAGCCAAAGGTCTAGTCAACGACCACCGATAACTACAACCTCACTTTCGGAACCCCTTCCCCACCGAAAAAATATTAACGCGGACCTTCCGAAGTCCAACCGACAACTGGCTCCAGCCTTGAGGCGGGCCCCTTATATAGCGGCGACCGGCCGAGGATCGGCGAAAATTTCCGAGCTTTGCCGATTCCTTTAAAAGTTACCTTTCCGCTGTAATAACTAATAATTTATCAACTTTTTTGACTTTTATCGTTAATATACGTTGCAAACTATTTGTTACCAATGATTTTAATTTGTTATTGGCAATAAATTTATTAATTTATTATCTTTTTGTAAGTTACGAATACATTTTAACACAAATACGTTGTTTGTTTAAGTAGTAGCTAATAATTTATTAACTTTTTTGACTTTTATCGTTAATATACGTTACAAACTATTTGTCATCAACAATTTTAATTTGCTATTAACAATAAATTTATTAATTTATTAGCTTTTTGTAAGTTATGAATATATTTGAACACATATACGTTGTTTGTTTAAGTAATAGCTAAAAATTTATTAACCTTTTTACTTTTATCGTTAATATACGTTGCAAAATATTTGTTATTAACAATAAATATAGTAATTTATTAACTTTTTGCTAATTATAGATACATTTTCACGCAAATACGTTATATATACTAGTAATAGCCTATAATTTAGTAATTTTTACAATTGTATTATAAATTTACGTTGTGACCAATTTGTTATTAGAAATAAGTGTAATAATTTTTACACTTTTGCAAATTATAGGTACATTTAAACATTAGTATGATATTCTTCAAGTAATAACCAATGAATTAATTCTTTTCTTGTATTACAAATTTACGCTATGATCAATTTATTATTAATAAGAAATTGGATTATTTAAACATTTTTATGAACTGTAACTGTATTTGAGTGACGTCATTTCCAAGAATTCCTTCCACTTACCTCTCGCAGCCTCAAAAATCGTCAAATGTTTAACTGAAACATCGAAAATTTACAAAAGATAGGAAATATCTTAAACTTTGTGCGTAGCTCTTAGCTTGGTATCGTTTTCCAAAAATTATTCTTTGGAAAACGATACCAATTACCAGATCTCACCACGAGGAGGTGGCTACGCATCGAGACCCGACATGCGCCCTAGTGGCGCAGCCTACTGGTGCTACCTGTGTCAAAGGTAGCCTAACCTAACTTGCAGCGAACTAAGTTAAAGTGAATCTACAGACACTTTGTTAAATTTCGTGTCTTACAAAAGGGACTTCGATTCGGTATACTAAAACTTTACTGCCGCAACTCTAAGATATTTCAATAGACTCTAAAATTTCTAAGTTCCCATAAAAATAGGGAATGATAGACGCGAGCAAGTAAAAAATCGCGACGCGCCCGAACGAGTTCGCGATTATTCGAAAGACCGACTAGCCTACGAGACGTACTCTCTTGTACAAGACAACTTCGTGCCTCGGCACCCTCCCGAGTCGAACCTAGCCCATCCAGCCACCACAGACCCTGCCATGACTTACTCGAGAACGAGAATGGTCGACGAACCAACGAAACATCCAAAATCAAGCCGAGGGTCCCTAGCGAGGCCCTGTAGCCGGTCACGCAGGCCCCTGCCACATGGGGGAGAAATTAATCATCCCATGGGGTCTGACCGTAGGCCCATATGCAATGTCCGGCTACAGGACCCATACCCCGGTCGTGCACGCGCTGGTGCCCAGGACGACTAGGGCCGACAGACCCTCGAATTGACTCAGATGAGTGCCAGCCCGCCGACCACCCTAGAACCGATGCGTGACAAGGGTGGCAGGGGCGAGGATGAGTGTCGGAACGAGTCGTTTGGATGACTTATGAAACACGGAGTTATAGAGCACACGAGAGTACGTCGCGCAGGCTAGTCCGTACTTAAGAACAATCGCGATTATCGCGAGAACAATTATGTTCTATTTGGTAAACGAGGGGGATAAGGGAGTGTAAAGAATTTATATATTTCGCTCCAAGTTAGGTAGCACACCTTTGAACAGATAGCACGCACATGGTACTTAGTCTAGGCATCTATCTTATTACTTACGTCTACGTAAATCTAAATGCATCCCGCGTCTTTCATCAAAGAGACTTGAGAATCTTGAGAAACCTAAAAGCTAAAACAGAATATATTATTGTTAATATAAATCTGAAATGAAACGGATTAGTACGAGGAAAGGAAACGAAAGAATAGAATCCATGAAGGTTAACCAAGTGAAAGGAGCAAGCCACCGATGAGATAGAAACAACCCAACGATGAAATATTCGAATATTATACAAAATATTCGAATGTTCGAATGAATATGAATAGAAACGAAAAAATAAAATGTGGAAAAAGAAGAATGAATTAAATTTGAAAAGAAAGGAAATAATTAAAAGCTGAAAGAAAATTAGATTAGGCCTGAGGAAGAAAATGATTAATAACCGAAAGATGAGAGATGAACAACCCTAAAATGAGATACAAAGTATCCAACGATGAGACATAAAAAAACCAACGACGAAACATTCGAATATTATACGAAATATTCGAATGTCCAAATATATATAGGAGAAATAACATCTGAAATAAAAAAAAAAATAATTAAAACCTGAAAAAATAAAAAATAATTAATTCCTGAAAAGAAATGAAATTAAAATCTGAAAACAACAATAAAATGATTAGTAAATAGTTTAAGGGAGTGGGGTGTGGGTGGGGGGACCAACCCCAACCTCACTCGGACCCCCTCCCGTTCCCGCACACGGAAAAATTTAGATGTTACACTCGCGATGCCAAACCGGCAAATGAGGTATGCTGCGTCGCGTCGCCCTTTATATAGCCGCCGATCGGCCGAACCCCCACCCCAATTGGAAATTTTCGAATTTCTCGGATTTTATTAATTATTAATTTTCCGCTCTCATAACCAATAATTTATTAATTTTTTCACTTTTACTATAAATTTACATCGCGAACAATTTGTTATTATCAATATTAATTTGTTATTAACAATCGATGTAATAATTTATAAACCTTTTGCAAATTACCGATACATTTTAGCACAAATACGTTCCAAGTTCGAGTAATAGCTAATAATTTATTAACTTTTTCACATTTTTAAATAAATTTACATTGTATGCAATTTGTTATTTACACTTGGAACAATAATTTATAAACTTTTTACAAATTATCGGTATATTCTAATAAAAGTACATTCTAAATTCAAGTGTTAGCCTATAATTTATTAATTTTCCCATTTTTATTATAAATTTGTTATGAGCAATTTGTTATTAACAATATTAATTTATTATTAATAATAAATTTTATAATTCATGCATGTTTTATAAACCAAAATTTCATTCGCACCTGCACAGAATAAATTTCCATAATATGTATGTGTCTGTAATATATTTCCATACCTTCGATTACGTGTTCAGGAAAATAAACTCCACCAGAATCTATTGGATATTAGAGATTAGGTGAAAGAGTTAAAATTCGTTGAATAGTATAATCAACATATGACACAGGTGCATGAACCCTTAGACCTTTCTTCATTTGTATCCTTCCTAATAAATCCCTGAAATATTAAATTTGTAGCGCTCCTGGAAATATTTGTAAATCCAATTCATCTAAAAATCGTCGTTGATTGCACATTTGAAATTCGAACGAGTTAAGGAAACATTGCTATTTCACTCGGCTCGTGCTCGGATCGTCGATGAGTACAAACGGGGCTTAAATCGGTGGATACGGTGCAATTACGGGGAACAGCCTGTAGGTCTCCGGTGTCACGGCGAATTTTCATGGAAACCAGCTGCAGCTGGTACCTGCTGCCACGAACTCGCTGGTGGACCAGATGAGGCTGGATCTACGTGTCTGTTTGGTCGAGTGTAGTAGATTACGCGTTGGAATTTACAGACAATGTGGAAGAACGCACTATAGTTACATAAGGGTTGCAGTGTCTTTGTGGAAATTGGAAAATTTCTAAAAAATTTATAAAATTGAATTAGGATTTTAGATATTACTATTACGATGCATTATATAATGTATAATAATTTTTGGAAGCACTGTAAATCTGTGATTGGTAGAATGGATAAAATTGAATTAGGATTTTAGATATTACTATTACGATGCATTATATAATGTATAATAATTTTTGGAAGCACTGTAAATCTGTGATTGGTAGAATGGGATGCCATTGGTGGAATGGAATTAGGTTGCTTATTAAGTAGTATATTTTATAATAAATAATATTCCAATTTTTTAACACAGGGCACTAATATAGAGTGCCCCAAAATTCACGCAAAATTTGAATTTTGCGCCATTTGCGCGATAAAGTGTTGCCAACGAAAAAGGAATGACAGCGTAACAGTTGACAGTTCAGGGTTGCCAAAAATGGAGTGCTACATAAAAGTATAACACATCTTCATTGTTCAACAATATTTTCAATTTTTAATTAAAAACCTGTGTTTTCTATCGAAACTATTTCTTGCGTGAATTTCGAGACACCCAGTATTAACACGTTTTAATGAATTATATAATGAATAATACTAATCATTAAGCTATGACATATTTACGCAACTCGGGTTATTTACATAATCCTAATTACCCTGTCATTATATTTAATTATATATATCTCGTTGATTATGACACGAGCAATTTTTTCATTCCACTGCATTTAAAAATATAATATTAGAGCAATAATCAAAATTGCTATAATCAGTGTAAGCGATAAACGATTCAATTTGTGATTCAAATAGCTTCTTAATGAGATAAATGCATAGAAAATTACACGTCAAAGTTCGATACAATTTTCATTCTTATTTTGTAAGATACGACTACTGCTTTTTGGTAAAAATATTACGGGAAAAATTATTTTCCGAATAATCTAATACGTATTGTGGTATCGCAGGATGAGTGGGTCGAGCATGTTATCTAGAGTGTGTGCGAAAGGACGAATGACCGTGCGCTAGGATCGTGTGGACGGGATGTTTATGAATGTATCGGATGAAAGTGAAGAGTGTCTCTAGGAATGCGTTTGAGTGTTTGGGCTACGTGAGAATAGGTATGAAAGAGGATAGAATGTATGGTTTTAAATAGGGATGCAAGGGCGTGAGTAGGCAGTATGTAGTATGTCGTGGTATGGTGTAGTATGTAGTATGTTAGAGTTCGTAGTAGAGTTATTAGAAGAGAGTTGTGAAGAAAGAAGTTGTTAGTTATAATTGTGTTATTAGTTATACTTGTAAAAGTTTAGTTGATATATCTATCTACATTCGTAGTCTTTACCATCACCGTACATTGTATATTATTTTATGGTTAATAAATAGTTTTATATATTATTTAACACCCACCATTCTCTGCAGTATGTTGAGGGTTGAGCGAGATATATCGAGATACAATTTCGATTTTGTCACGAAATATTTAAATTCGCTGTTTTGCACTTGTTTGGTAGTTCTGTTATTAACTCATTGGTGGAGTTAATCCCTCCAGGCCTGTAGACGTGTTCCATACGTCAATACAATCCATTGTACATGGCCGATAGACATACGTCATACGTCCTGACTCGGAGTGACGAATTTTCGTCTTTGTCCGACGTATTTCCAATTGATATTATAATATTACATAATCTAATTCTAATTTCTAATCATTATTATATCCGAATATCCTGTGAATAGAATGGATAATAATATATTAGACCTTTTTAAACGAGCAACTCACGATATATATTTAAATTAAATTATTGAAGTAATAAACTATTTAAAATAATAAAATTGGTGCACTCTTTCTAGGAGTTTCTTCTCTCGCTCATTCTCTCACTTTTAATCACTATTATTCGCTATTAACCACTTGCGCTAGAAAGACGTGCTAGACACGTTGAGATGCTTTTGTTCCAAAATTGCCAACGACGTGTACACCACGTCGACAGGCATTTATCGCAGAAATTAAAACGACGTGGGCTGCACGTTAGCTGACAACCAGATCGTTCATTTCTGGAACTACAGTTCCAGAGTGCACGGTGTTGCATAGTGTCATCTATATCTTGGAAATATTTCAGAATCGATGCAGTATCTCGCAGTGTCAATGTGACACCTTACAGTGTGTTATACTGTAGTGCACGGCACTGCAACCATAAGTTTATTGATAGCGCAAGTGATTAAATTTACGTCTTATTTGTATCACACATTTTACAATTATAGTATCAATGAGTTTCACTCATTCAAGCTCTCTCACACTCGCATATTTTACATCTATTTTGCATTACATTATAACAATATTTCATATTTGTATCTTATAAGGGTTAAAGGGGTTGAAATTTCGCTGAAATTTTCCAGGAAAGCATTAGCAATTTTAATTTATGTAATATGTAATATATAATTCACTAACTTATTTAATATGTAATAGTTTATTAAATTTAAGGAAATTTATGGATACTGCTGCTCAAGAAATAAAGAAAGAAAAATAAAGCACGTTGCAAACGAATGTTATATCATGCGAGAATGAAAATTCTCCACGTCAGTTATCGATTGCGAAAGTCATCTCGTGTCATGAAGAAGGATTAAATAGAAATTAAGACACCGTGTTATTTCTTTGCTAAAGTGTTTTAGGAAATATGGGGAACGGAGTTGCTTTGAACGTCTCACGTGTACAACCGATCTCTAGTTGCACCTGTAATTAGAGACACACCGTCCTGAAATCATAGGCTACCGAAATATCCATCAAACTTCGACGCAACTCGAGCGTTTATCCCCCGCAGACTCGATGGCCAAACCCCCACAGAGCAATTCTGCGAATAGAACACTCCAGAAATGGTGTACAAACGGTCTGTAAATTCAGCTGGCCCATAAAACACCGATCTCCCAAACGCGAGATATATCTTCCAGCACTGAACGTCGAAGGGAGAGGACAGGGTGGTCCAGATCCCGCAGATTGGTAACAGTTTTGATAATAGGACAGTTGCAAAGGTGGATAGAACGCTGTAAAGAATTTCGCGAAGGACGTTGAACTTCTAACGACGAAGGGGTGGTTTCTGCGAGTAATCGTAGGCATCGTTTCATAATTCCTATAATTTCCGGTATTTTATGCTGAAAAAAATTGACAGTAATTATGAAGTATTAAGAAACGAGACATTGAAAGCCTCGTGTTGAGAAGGATTATAGTTTCTCTGAAAAAAATTCTCAAAGATGCCCCCCTTTTTGGCCTGGAAGTATAAATGATCCTCTTAAGAGCGAGGACTTGAAATAGAGGCAGAATCGGGGGTGGAAATTCAATACAGGAGTATAGCGAAAGTGTTCTCCTTTCTTCTACCATTTTATTATTAATTTAAACCTTAACCTTCCATTTTTTAATAAATTTTCAAACGACGATGAAAAGGGGTAGTTTCTGCGAAACTTCCTATCATACGTATGCTTCTATGATTCTTACAATTTTCTATATTTTGGATTCAAAAAAATTGTAGGTAATCTCAGAACATGAATAAACAAAACGACGAAAGCCTCGTGTTAAAATATCACACAGTTCCCCTGAAAAAAATTCTCATAAATGGCCCTTTTTGGCCTGGAAGTATAAAAGATCCTCTTAAGATCGAAAACTCAAAATAGAGGCAGAATCGAGGGTAGAAATTCATTACAGAAGTATAGCGAATGTATTCTCCTTTCTTCTACCATCTTATTATCAATTTAAATAAATTTTATAAATTAAAATATTAAATTAAATTTTATAATAAATGTTTAAACGGCGGCGAAGGGGTAGTTTCTGCGAAACTTCCTGTCGTATATTTGCTTCTATAATTCTCACAATTTTCAATATTTCGTATTCAAAAAAATTGTAGGTAATCTCAGAACATGAATAAACAAAACGACGAAAGCCTCTTGTTAAAATATCACATAGTTCCCCTGAAAAAAATTTTCAAAGTGAGACTTTTCAAACTCGAGGCAGAGGAGTGACATAGCAATGGAAAACCACGGGCAAACCGGTTACGTTCCCTATTTTCCCATCAAAGAGATTTCCTTTACCCCGACATCCTCTAATGAATTTCGCGAAGGCCTTCGAGCTGGAAACGGCGAGGCCTGCAGCCGGATGTCGAGGAGCGTTTCCCTCGTCGGCCGGAAACTTCGCCAGTTGTTCGGTAGTCGCAGCCCGAGAAGAGCAAGAGGAGGCTTAAACTCGCGTCGCAATGGAGTACGATGCATTGTCTCCTCGACGATCTCTTCTCTATCCCACTTTTCCTCCGCTTCCGACGACGAACCTTCCGCCTTCCTCATCGTCGACGACGATCTCCGGCAGAAGGAGCTTCGGAATCCCCTTTTCCAACCCCGGTGTCGACGCTTTCGCGCCTCTTGGCACGTTTCACGCTCGCCGCGTAATCCAGATCCCCGTGCTGGAGTGTTCTGGCCCCGCTAAAGCTACTCTTTCTTCTTTTCCATCTTTCCCTCGCCCTCACCACCGGGCCAGGTCTCTTTATTTCGTCGAGGGCGGCCGCGTGGATGCTTCTTAACACGGGAATCGAGCACGATTTCCACGCGATCCTCTCCTACCCTTCGAGACTCTTGCTCCCGCTCTCTGCGCTTCCTTTCTTTTCCCTTTCTTCCCTCTCTCCTCCCCTGACAGAAGTGTCTTTTCCATTTTTTCCCCCCGCCGGTTCCCTTGACCGAAAACCACGTGCCAGTAAGCAATTTTTCGGAAGACTGAACGATAGATAGGATCGTAAAACGTGGTGATTAATATTGGGTATTATCATCCTGGAATTGGTGGAATTGGTGGGTTTGGGTTTGTGATCGAGATATGGTAAAATATAATTGTGAATACGTGTGATTGGAATATTTGTGAGTTTCGAGTTTCACAGTAAATCGAATATCTGAGAGAGCGAATTATAGTATGGAATTGTTTATTATCTTAGTATGTCGATTGTTAAATTTATAATAATAGGGTTGCTTAACCCCTTGACTACGGCAGATTTTGATACGCAACGGCCGTACCATATGGCAGGAATTGAGTTACGATGTGCGCCATTGTTGTGAAAACAAGCGCCCTCCGTGTCAGAAAGCCAAACTACGCCAAACGCCTGTAGGCCCCTCCCCCCGTGTCACAAACGCAAAATTTCCAAGCGCCTATGGGCGCCCCCGTGTCACAAACGTAAAATTTCCAAACGTCTATGGGAGCCCTCCGTGTCACAAACGCAAAATTTCCAAACGCCTATGGGAGCCCTCCGTGTCACAAACGCAAAATTTCCAAGCGTCTATGGGCGCCCTCCGTTTTACAAACGCAAAATTTCTAAGAGCCTATGGGCGCCCTCCGTGTCACAAACGCAAAATTTCCAAACGCCTATGGGCGCCCTCCGTGTCACAAACGCAAAATTTCTAAAGTCTATGGGCGCCCTCCGTGTCACAAACGCAAAATTTCTAAGAGTCTATGGGCGCCCTCCGTGTCACAAACGCAAAATTTCTAAAGTCTATGGGCGCCCTCCGTGTCACAAACGCAAAATTTCTAAGAGTCTATGGGCGCCCTCTGTGTCACAAACGCAAAATTTCCAAACGCCTATGGGCGCCCTCCGTGTCACAAACGCAAAATTTCCAAGCGCCTATGGGCGTCCACAGTAGCCTAGGGATTAATAAAGGTTCGTTGCTGTACGATTTATTCGCAAATAGTGAGGAGGTATTGTTGCATCGACGGAAGTCTCGGGGAGTTTCAGCTGTGTTCCGGTCCCGTAGTCTCGGGTTGCGAAGTTCTGTGGCGCCCTCTTTGCAGCACGGATCAGCTTCCCCTTTGTCCACGCTGACGTTCTTCCCTGGTTCCTGTGGGATTCAGCATGACTTCCGGTTCGACGTGGAAATTGCGAGGTGCGACGGTGTTAAAAGGAACATTCTGAGATCGAAAAATGACAGAGATCATCTTGATTATTCTTCTTTAAGATAAAATTTTCCAATACGAGACACTGCATCTAAAATTATTTGACAATTTGATGATATTTTTATAGTACTTGCTATAGTGTAATCAATTTTGAAATATTGGCTATGGTTCGAAAATTTATACAGAAATCAAATTTTAATTTGGAAGGTTTTTGTAAAATAAATCCAAGAAAATTGTAAATCAAGCCGTCGTCTTCGAGCAGTTTTTCCAACCACTCGCGTCCGGTTTTCCCTCCCAAATTCCTGGTTAGGATCTCCGCTTAATCCACCGTGCGATCCGATTGAATCGGTTGAAAGAAGCCGATTGATTTCCACGAGTAATTCCTGATCGCGCGGATCGCAGCAATTCCGCGGACGATTAACCCCTGGAATCCGGGAATTCCTCTTTTTCCTCGATTTTTCCGATGTTTCTACGACCTTCGTTGTTCTCACCCCCTCAACACCCCTTGTAACCCGTTTGATCCTCGTCTGCGGGGTAACAGATTCCTTGGGAACCCCGCTGTCTTGTCCTGGGATCCTTCAATCTCGATTGTCAGCCTTCTTCATCATCCTCGAGTACTTTGAAGAAAATGTCAGAAAATAAAATATGATAATCTCCAAATATTTTTAAATCTGTGAATTTATTCGTGTATTAAAAATTTGCTCGATTTTAGAAAATTCGAAATGTGTTTTGCAGTGAGAAAATAGTATTCTATACTTTTAAATTTATTTTAAAATTCCTTTGAAATATGCTTCGTAATTAGAGATTCTTAAATTGTGAAGGTTTGATTAAAATTTGATTAAAATTTGATTAAAAGTGTCGCGATATTCGGTGCCCGCGTCGGACTTAACAGGACTGCGCGCGGAACTCACTAGCGCCACCACGACCCGTAGCTCCGATAAACGTACTGTAAGCATCGTTTCTGCCGTTGAATTATTTTTTAATTTACTGAGATGATCTGAATATGTTTTCCTTGCTATATTTTCCTTGCATATAGTCTTCGTTATTCGTTAAAATAAATTGAAACGCGTTTTATTCGAATTCTTTTGAAATTTCTGTGAAATATGCTCGCATGGTAGCCTAGTTTGATATTTATCGTGCCACGTGTACAATGTATAGTACGTGTTTGACGATTCGCGGACGGTGGTCGTTAATCAACCGAGTTGCAATTAATCAGAGCATCTCGTTCTAAGGGAAGACTCGGTTTTTCTTGGCCAATGGAGAACGCGGGATGGGACAGGGTCTCGCGTCGATGACACGCCCTCTTGAAGCAGCTCCGTAAATTGCAGGGTAATCTTTTTCTCCGTGAATAGGAAAAGCCCTTCGCTTTTATCCGCCACTCTTTCTTGCCGCTTGTTCCGATTCGACGAGCCGATCGAACGGCTTCCGGCTGTTTAATTAAAATCATTTTAATTGCGAGAATGGAGTCGGACCACCGTCTCCGGTGTCTCTTTGTAACCTCGCCTCGGACGGGCCCTCGTAGTTAATGGAACGCTTAAAGGTGTCCATTTTATGGCCATAGTCTTACGTGTTTCTTGCCGTCTAAAACTTACATCTCAGAAATTCGCCCGATCTTTGGTGAACTAAAAATTACAATTTTCAAATCTTTACCCATATTTATTACCGATAACAAAATTTGAGGTTATAGTGGAATACTAATTGCTTATTTACCATTTCTTATTCTCAATTTTAACACGGTTATTTCTAAAGTAAAAAATACTTATTATTTAATACAATAATTACTAGATATATTTAAACCTTCGCGTATTCGTACAAGGGGTACGTCAGTTGCGCAAATTTCTAGAGGGTGCATCGAACGAAAAAGTAGTCGCAGTGGAAGATAGAGGATCGGAAATCGCATCGCGTTTTCAAAATATAAAACAGCGAAAGGCTGCTATTCGAAATAGTAATTTGCAGGTGGAGAACAGGCTTCCTCCAGGTTTCAAAGGTGTCCAAATAGACGGCGAAATAAAAGAAAAGTGGAGGGGGTGTGGTAAATAGCGAGCAGGGGCACATCCTTTGACTCGATTGAACGGGATGTTAATCAACGCGCTGGCCTGTTTCTTTCGTCCTTTTTTTCTCGCCGGAAATCAGCACGGCGGAAATTGTGTGTTACGAATGGCGGGCGTCGGGCCACGAACGACGCGTTATCAAGAGAGGTCGTTTGAAGCGGCGGATTAATTTTCGCGCCGACCCGAGCGCCGCGCCGCGGCGGATACAAAACCGCGCGCTTTTCAAACGGAACGAGGGGCGCGCGTAATTTCGTTTACGTCCTCTAATGAAACGGAATCCTTCCTTCCTTCTTTCATCTCCTTTACGAGGCCGTGGAAAAGATTCGTTTCATCTGCGATCACTCTTTTGCGGCGATATATGCGATTTTTTCCTTTTTTCCTTGTATTAACGTGAGTCGAGAATTTAATAATTTAAAAAAATTTGCTATAGCGTTTTTGTTTTGGGTAAAATATTTAAAAAATATTTCGAAGAATATACGATTTTTAAGATGTCTATTAAAATTAATATATCTTTCTTAAAAGTGAAGACATTTTCATGTTCCTTTTTCTATTTTATCGTGAAAAGTGTGTAATTTTTCACGCAAGAAAGACAAAAATTATTTTCCACGAATGGGAAATTTATGAAAAAATTATATTAAATATTTGAAATATAGTAAAATTCTATTGAAAGAATTTTTTAATTTCTAATCCGCAAATTTTTACTAATCAGAGATGGGAGTTGTTCATTAATCTATTACTCCGAATTTATTTTTATAGATCGATTTATAAATATTTCCACGCTGTTCCAAAAATTCGTTATTGGATCTATTATAAAGCTACATGGTCCCTATCGAGGATCTTCTTTCTAAAATTATCGCCGAGCGAAAAATCGAGGCACGTTGAAATAATTCTAACGATTTCCTGCTATTTTCCAGCATCATCGGGAGATTATTTAAAACCGTTGAATCCCATCTGTGGTTTTCGTTAATTCATCCAAAACGCCGGGTTATAAATGCATTCTATGGTGGAGGAGCGACTAATTCGCTACGGGCGCAGTTATAACACGGTGTGCATAATCGTTCATAAATTTATTGTTGTTCGTTCGTACGATTAAACGATGATAAACAACGATAATATTAATACGGTAATCCGCAGTTGAATCCGATGAAATTTGCATATCGCGCGACATACCGCGTCGTAACGAATGCTTAAAATGTCATTAAAAAAGGGAGCATCGAATAGGAAATATTCGATATTTTTATTACAATTTTATGAAAATTGTGGAATTTATATTCACGATTAATAACAACAGTTTAGAAACGAAATAATCCGAGTACCACGAATTTTCGCATATTTTCTGCCGCGTTGTAACGAATGCTTAAAATGCCATTAAAAAAGGAGCCTCGAATAGGAAATATTCGATATTTTTATTACAATTTTATGAAAATTGTGCAATTTATATTTACGATCAATGATAACAATTTACAAATGAAATAATTCGATTACCACGAATTTTTGTATATTCTCTATTTTCTGAAACACTTATTAATATATTTTTAAATTAAAAATAGGGTGACTGGGGGACATTCGTAATTTTACTGTCGCGTTGTAACGAATACTTATAGTGTCATTAAAAAAGGAGCCTCGAGTAGGAAATATTCGATATTTTTATTACAATTTCATGAAAATTGTGCAATTTATATTTACGATCAATGATAACAGTTTACAAATGAAATAATTCGATTACCATGAATTTTTGTATATTCTCTATTTTCTGAAACACGTATTAATATATTTTTAAATTAAAAATAGGGTGACTGGGGGACATTCGTAATTTTACTGTCACGTTGTAACAAATGCTTAAAATGCCATTAAAAAAGGAGCCTCGAGTAGGAAATATTCGATATTTTTATTACAATTTCATGAAAATTGTGCAATTTATATTTACGATCAATGATAACAGTTTACAAATGAAATAATTCGAGTACCACGAATTTTTGTATATTCTCTATTTTCTGAAACACGTAGTAATATATTTTTAAATTAAAAATAGGGTGACTGAGGGACATTCGTAATTTTTCCTCCAATTTTCTATGAACCCTATTTATAAATTACATCGTGATTTTAATTCGCGTATCTCGTAGATTCATTGTCTTTTAGAATGATCGTAGAGGATAAAGGAAATAGACGAGTAGAGAAGTAATCCTGGAAATTGCGAGGATACATGATCGAGGAGATGCGTTGCTCGAGCCAGTTAGGGAAGAGAGTTAAGACCAGGAATTCGGAATAGAGGGAGAAGAGTTAAGGAGCAGAGTTAAAAGTAAGAATCCAGAGTTTAGAGAGGAAAGTTAAGAATCGGAGTTAAGAGGAAGAACTGAAACTCGAAGGAGAAGAGTTAAGAATCGAGATCCAAGGATGGAGAGTGCAGCGCGAGAGTACGGCGAAAGTGTTCTCGTTGTTCTTGCTATTTTACCATTAAATAGATTTCCCTCGGCCTGACGTTCTCGCGGAATTTACAATTCCCGAGCGAAAAGAAAAGAGGAAGAATTATTTTCGCGTTAATTATACTCTCATTGGCTTCGTTCTTTGGCAAATCTATTTAAAATAACACTATCCCGACTATTTTTGTTATCCTCTCGTTAAATATATATTCCCTTTGATCTAACAATCTTGCAAGATTAAGGACTCTCAGCTGGGGAGAGAAAGAGAACGATACAGCTCTCGTTACTATTATTATTTTATAATTAAACATGTTCTCTTTGATCTGATATTCTCTTAACGTCGGCTCTCAAAAAGGCAAGAAGTAGCATCTTCCTTATTTTTATTATTTTATCACTAAGTATATTCCCTTTGATCCAAAGAGAAAGTCCATTACGTTATAATTAAACGCATCTCTTGGATCCAGCAAACCCACAAGGATGACACTCGGCTGAAGAAGGCCAGATTACCACGAGTAATCACGATTTCCTAATATTTAAACGCCTCTCTGCGTAGGATGAATAAGAAAGAAACAGAAGGAAAGTAACTGTTGCAGCGACAATAGTTCTCATCCTCGCCGCTAGGTGGATCCGAGGCCCGAGGACTTTCTCGCAAGTACTCGGGGGACCTCCGCTTCGTATATATATAACTTCCAGACTTTGCAATAGTATCCACGTCTGAGGGAAGGCCTGCCTATCTGACGAGTCCACTAGCAGGCCCAGGATCACAAACGCGCATCCCTTTCCTCCTCTCATCCCTTCTAGCACCACCGCCACAACGAGGATACCTTAACCACAACCATATGGGGGTAGAGAACAACCCCCTACACTATTGTGACCAAACTCAAACTCTCGAAGAACCGTGTTCTGTCCTCTAAAAAAAATATGTTCAGAGCTGTCCCAATTCTAGGATAATATCCAGGCCTATCTGAGCGTAAAGATGAATAAGAAAGGAGAAAGCACAAAATCTCACTATCGTATCCAAATTCTCGAAGACCCGTGGTTTTACCTCCACGAAAATAGATATATCCAGAATTATCCCAATCTTAATATCCAGACTCATCTTAGGCAAAGATGAATAAGAAAGTCAAACAACTATAATTGTCGCGATCAAATTCTCCAAAAAGTCGTGTTTTATTTCCCCCCCAGAAAAAGAAGGGTAACTATCCCAATTCTAATATCCACATCCATCTTACCAAAGATGAATGAAAAAGGAAATAGAACAAATATAACAACCTAGGCAAAAAGTCTGGCAAAGCCGTGTTTTCTACCCGTAAAAATATTATACCCTAAACTACCCCACCCTCCGAGGGTGGATTCTCCCCTAGTGGGACACATGGTCTCGGTGGACTCTCGCGAGGCTTCAGCCGTCTGGCCGGCGAGACACGTAATCCTTGGATATCCAGAGGTTCGATTTTGAAGCGGGGCCAAGAGGATGGACAGGCGACGAGAACGCTCGAGGCGTTTCCATCAGGTGAAGTGTCATCGCGTCTCTGTCCCGGGACGCGGAGTATAATCATGGCCGGCTGTCCGGACTTTATCGTGATTTACGCGATTGGCGCGATCCCGGCCGGGCTTTATTTTCGTATACCGGCCACCACCGCGCCTGGCCACCGTGCCAATTCGTAATTAATTACGAAACAATCGCGCCACTATTTAAAGGTAATAATAACGGGACCAACGCGGGCGTTGGAACGCCTCTGGCTCCGCTTACGTAAACGCCAGCCGTGGCTATAGGGACTTTAGCTCTGGTGCCGCACGTGCTGCCGCACGTTGCACCTGTTGTGCACGCTTGCTGCCAGCTGTTTCTCTTTCTTTCATATTCTCGCGTGAGAATCCGGTACCTGTGCTGGGATATAATTTTGAAACATTCTCTTTTCGGACAATATTTGATTTTAATCGATTGGCTGTATCTGGGGTACTTATGTACCTAGTTTTAATTTGTTACTAGACATCAGTGTTGAAATTCCTGTGAAAAATCGAGTACCTACTCTGGGATTTAATTTTGAAGCATTCAGTTTTGAGAAAATATTTTGTTTTAATTGGTTTCTGCGTGTCTGGGGTATTTGTGTACCTAGTTTTAATTTGTTACTAGGCATCAGTGTTGGCATTCATTTGAGAACCGAGAAGTTGTACTAGGATTTAATTTTGAAACGTTTGCTTTGAATTCGTTTGGATGTTTCTGGGGTATTTCTGTATCTAGTTTGAATTTGTTACTAGGCATCAGTGTTAGAATTCGCATGAGAATGAGGAACTTGCACTGAGATTTAATTCTGGAAAATTTGCTTTCAATTCAATTGAGTTTATCTAGGGTATTCGTGTATCTAACTTTAGTTTAGGAGAAAAATGTGAAAGGACATGTATGTACTATATATTTCAAGAAAATATACTATATCTTTACTAACTTCCACCTGTTGAAACGATGAAAACTATTTTTACAAAAATACTTGAAGTTAATAAAACTCAAGAATCTAGTATTAGCCTAGTAACTTAAACTAGGAACTTAATTTAGTCTCTATATTTACTTTTGTACGATAAATTGAGAATCCCCTAATACAAAAATTGTCACACAGCGGATTAAAGCGTTGTTCCAAATATCACTAGGGTTTTTCCACCACACTGTTGCAATTGACCATCAGAGTAAACACTCTAGAACTGAGAGAGACTTCTACCTTCTTAGGGATCTTACGTTTTTGCTTGACGAGAAGAGGGTTACTGCTACCTTACAGCTATTACACGCTGTCAGCTAGACAGGGGACCAAAAACGAGCAACTAAATAGTCACTCGTGTATTGTTCGTGTTTCCGAGGTCGTCTATGGCTCCCCGGTTGCTTCATAAATTCTTTCCAACATAGCAGTCCTCCTCTACCCAACAGTGTGCAATATCACTCTACTGATATCTAGCTCCAAGTAGGATCAATTCCTGGAAGAACTTTGGAAAGTGAGAGCGGAGAAAGCGAGGAATTCGTTAATATATTTACTCAGCGTCATAACCTAAGAACACTAGCGCCATCTGAGACCCATATCTCGCCGTTCTATTAAAAACTCATTGAATAACTTCGATCTCTTATCAAATAGATCGCAATTTCGAAACAATGCATTACATACCAACAACATTACAACATTACATACCACTTCAGAAACCAGAAACATAGCTGACCATTCTATTATAGTTATCTACATACACTCGTCAACCTAATCGACAATCCTATCTACGAAGTCACACACCCAATGACAAATTACAAATATTTAAAATAGACTCGAGAAAATGAAAGCAGGGATGAACTCTTTCTTCCAAAAAAGATCACCAAGATCACCAAGATCTACTACAGATCCATAGATCCATCATCAAACGCAACATCTTCCAGCACCTTGAGATCTTCTATCCATGTCTCCAATCGTTCCAAAAAAAAAAAAAAAAGACAACGTGATCGAATGGTAGATCAATCAGAAATCGGTGAATCATCACGGAATCATCGAGTATTTCTGAGGAATTCGTTAATATATTTACTCAGTGTTAAAATCTTAGAACACTAGCGCCATCTGAGACCTATATCTCGTTGTTGTATTAAAAACTCCTTAAGTAACTTTGATATCTTATCAAATAGATCGCAATTTCGAAATAATGCATTACATATCAACCTAAAATCGGTGGATCATCACGGAATCATCGAGTATCTCCGAGGAATTCGTTAATACATTTACTCAGCGTCATAACCTAAGAACACTAGCGCCATCTGAGACCTATATCTCGCCGTTCTATTAAAAACTCCTTAAGTAACTACGTCGTCTTATCAAATAGATGGCAATTTCGAAATAATGCATTACATACCGACCTGAAATCGGTGGATCATCACGGAATCATCGAGGATCTCACGGATGGCTGGTCTCAGGGAGCAGGATGGTTTATTTCTGACCGGGTTCGGATTTGCATGGCGAGGTCGTTGATTCGAATACACGGCTGAAAGGACGTGATTTATCGTTGTCGGAGAAGGTGAACGATCGTTTGATCATGGTAAAGAGGTGTGTCGAATGGTAATGCAGCCGCGACGATGAATTAATGAACGATCGATTAATCAGGATGTAAGGCTCCGTGTATCGCAGGCTAGTTACGACCGCGGGCTTGAATCAGCCGGCATAAAATTGTTTCCAAATAGAATACCTTTGCATACGATTATCCGCGGGCTTATCACCGAATCGTCTGTCGCCCGGGGCAGTTTTATTTGTCCGGCCGAACGTAGCGGCACATAGCACGCGGTTAATTAGCCACCCGTTATATAACCCGCGATATCATAATTCCACGCTTCGTCTCCGAGCCAATTTTCCTTCCAAGTTCCCTCGATTCTAGTATGAAAATAGTCGCCTATTCCGTGGGTTAGGTCGAATAGTGCATTTTGATTTTCGTGTTTTGTGTCGGTGTGTGACTGATATAGTAATGGGCCCCTCTTGTGACGTTTCGTTGCGATGACATTCGTATCATATTTTTACGCCGAGTGGAGGAATCCTTTGTGGGGGAATTTTCCAATGAATTTTCACGCTCTCTGTGTTGTAAATATAACATAACATAAATTTATTTTGTGTTATTCGCCAGTAATGGAGGATTGGAGAGGTGGTAGACGCGATAACTGGAAAACTAGGGTTCTAGTGACAATTGGTCTCTTGTGAATCTCTATATTATTTTATCTAGGATGAATTTTTCAGCCATTGCTGTCAAATTAATTTCAGAAAATTTTAATTTGTGTATTAGAGGCACTAAGTGTACTGTCTGAGACCCAAAAGACTAGAATTATAGTGACCATTGCCCTGCATCCTTTATTGCTATAAAATTAATTTTAGAAAATTTTAATCATGCTGTTAGAGGGTTAGAGTGTCCAATCTGAGACCCAAAAGAGTATAATTAGAGTGATAATTGCTATGCTTCCGTTATTACTATAAAATTAATTTTAGGAAATTTTAATTCGTATATTAGAGGCACCAAGTGTCCAATCTGGTATTTGAAAGGCTAGAGTTACAATGACAATTTCTATGCTTTCGTTATTACTATAAAATTAATTTTAGAAAATTTTAATTCGTTTATTAGAGGCACCAAGTGTCCTAGAATTTCATTGATAATTGCTCTGCTTCTATTATTACTGTACAATTAATTTTAGAAAATTTTAATTCGCCTATTAGAGGCGCCATGTGTCCAATCTGATATTCAAAAGGCTAGAGTTACAGTGATAATTACTCTGCACCCATTATTACTATAAAATTAATTCTAGAGAATTTTAATTACACTACTGGAATCACACAGTGTCCAATTTGACACCCAAAGACTAGAGTTACAGTGACAATTACTCTGCACCTGTCATTACTGTATAATTAATTTTAGAGAATTTAATCAATCTCTGCATCCGTCATTACTATATAATTAATTTTAGAAAATTTTAATTTGTTTCTTAGAGGCACCAAGTGTCCAATCTGGTATTCAAAAGGCTAGAGTTACATTGATAATTGCTCTGCTTCTATGATTACTGTACAACTAATTAAAAAAATATTTATATGGTTTTATGATATAAAAAATTTATTTATATAATATGAATAAAAATTCAATTTTATTGACATTTTCGACTAATATCGTGTTGAGGTAATGTTTTTACATAAATAAGAGAGGATTAGTGGTCAATTGGTCTCTTATATATTCCCAGTATATTATGAAATTTTCTCCTGATAATAATTTCATTGAAATCAATCCTTCAAATAGTAACATGAACATACATCAGTCATCAGTCACGCAAAATTCGCGATAATTCTAGCCGAGCTGTTGCACCGCCAACAACCTAGGATTACATGTATATATATATCCGTATGTCTGGCTCATGCTCGACTGACACTGAAATCGTTATGCTACAGTGGATTTCCAAGTACGGTGATTTAATTGGACATTTTGGTTATTTTTTGGCTTCACAGGGCTCCGGAAAGTGTACCCATACTACTTCACCTTCACCACGTTCACGAAAGGGAGATGGGTGGGCGAGAAGATCCTCGAGGTGTTCGCCAGGGAGTTCCGGGCACATCCGGCGGAGGAGTACGAGCGTTGCATCCGTGCTGGCACCCTGACTGTCAACTATCAGAAGGTGGACGTCGATTACAGATTACGGCACAACGATCTGCTGGCCAACGTCGTCCATAGGTAAGAAACTCTCCTCTTCCTTACTTTGCACAAGCAGATCATCGTATTAACACGTTGAGTGCTACGTCAGTCCCTAGGAACTGACAGTAAACTTTTCGTTTGGACGGTGTGGATTCTAGGGACTGACAGCGAACTTTTCGCTTGATCAACTTGTCCCTAGGAACTGACAGTAGACTTTTCGTTTGGACGGTGTGGATTCTAGGGACTGACAGCGAACTTTTCGCTTGATCAACATAAGACTGGCATTGTCAAGGGTTAAATTATCAATGACAATTAATATATTGTAAAAATTTAATTCCCTCTGCTAAAGTAAATCTTTACACTTCCGTGGCTTTTCCTGACTGATCGTTTCTTGGTGATCGCCTTTTTGCCTTTCTGGCATTCCTCACCTCATTATCTTCTGTTTATAATTTGTATATTTGTGCATTGGCTGTACCATTCTCACAGTCCAAACGACAAAGTGAAACAAAGTAATCTTCTGCTCATACTTTTCGGTATACTCGAGTGCTCGGCATCAAGTGCTCACTCGCTGCCGCCTGAGCGGAAAGTATAGCAAAATCGGCGCCGCACTCAACGTGTTAATAACGCGCATAATGGTAATACGCAAATTGGAATAAGTATTTCACTTATAGTCGCGGGAAAATAAAGTCCACACGCGATCTGAAAATGGCGATCGATTATCTCAGCACTTTTAGTAAACGAAATTTCTCTGTATTCCATTGACAAGACTGATCCGTGGGACCTATCGATCGGTGTCACTCCGGGGAAAGATTTATTTTCGATTGTACTCGATCGGAGTCGCTCTTCGTCTTCCGGTTTGTTTTCCTCGAGATGAGAAAAATGGCGGAAAGGGCGGACGAGGAGGGCGGACGGAGAGGGAAACTCGGACGAAAGAGCTGACCGTGGCTCGTAAGCGGATTCGTCCTCGTCAAATTTACCGAACGCTCGTGCGGTCCGGCTAATATTCCGTTCTGAACGAATGGGAGAGTCCGATCCGGAAACCCTTCGTCGGCCCTTCGAAACGGAGAAATTATACCGGGCTGTCTTACTGTATCTCTTGTGCCATTAATGAACGTGGTTTTTCACGTAAATACCAGTCACGACTATAGGTAATTAGCATCGTGTGCTTCCTGTATCGTAAATGTGACTATAGTTATTCAACATCGAGTATTTCCTCTATGCCAGAGGTGACTATAGTCAGCTGACGTGAAATGTTTAGAAGACTTACACTACGAGTGGATTATATAGTCACCATACGTTGAGTGCTAGTAGTATTGTAAAAGTGACTACAAATTGGAGTCGAGTATTCAGGGTAATGTAAATGGAACTGTGAACATAGAATCCTCGCTGTGTACTGAAGACAATTATAGTCACGCAATGTCGAGTATTCGCCGAAGAGTAAAGACTAATTATAGTTATGGAACATCGAATGTTCACTGTAGACTAAAGACATTTATAGTCACACAACGTCGAGTGTTCATCGTATACAAACGGCAATTATGGTCATAAAACATGGAATGTTCACTGTAAACTACGGAGAATTATAGTCACGCAATGTCGAGTATTCACCGTAGATTAAAGACCAATTATAGTCATAGAACATCGAATGTTCACTGAAGACTAAAAACAAATATACTTACCCAACGTCGAGTGTTCACCGTATACTAAAGGCAATTATAGTCATCCAACCTCGAGTAGTCACTGTATACTAAAGGCAATTATAGTCACCCATCATCCAGTGTTCACAGTATACTAAAGACCAATTATACTCATAAAACATGGAATGTTCACTGTAAACTACAGATGATTATAGTCACTCAACGTCGAGTGTTCATCGTATACTAAAGGCAGTTATAGTCACGCAACGTCGAGTACTCACTGTATACTAAAGGCAATTATAGTCACCCATCGTCCAGTGTTCACTGTATACTAAAGACCAATTGTAGTCATAAAACATCGAATGTTCACCGTATACTAAGGTAATTATAGTCATCCAACCTCGAGTAGTCACTGTATACTAAAGGCAATTATAGTCACCCATCATCCAGTGTTCACAGTATACTAAAGACCAATTATACTCATAAAACATGGAATGTTCACTGTAAACTACAGATGATTATAGTCACTCAACGTCGAGTGTTCATCGTATACTAAAGGCAGTTATAGTCACGCAACGTCGAGTACTCACTGTATACTAAAGGCAATTATAGTCACCCATCGTCCAGTGTTCACCGTATACTAAAGACCAATTGTAGTCATAAAACATCGAACGTTCACCGTATACTAAAGGTAATTATAGTCACCCAACGTCGAGTATTCACCGTACACTAAAGGCAATTATAGTCACCCAATATCGGGTTCTGGCAGTGTATTAAAATCAACTCTACAGTCCCTCGACGTAGACTGTTCACTGCATGCTGAAGATGATTATAGTCACTCACGAACACTCGCTGAATACTAAAGACGCCTATTATCAACCAGCAGCGATCTCCTCGTCAAGAATAATAATACACCGCTGTCGAAACATCACGCTAATAAACAAGTCTCTCGTCAACTCGATTACCTCGTTTACCCAATCGGAATTTGATCATTCTGGCAAATATTCATTGGAAAGATAGGGATAACATCGAGGAGCCGTCATTACAAATGTCACAGCTCGATTGCAGTTTTAATACATCAAACGGAGAAATTTATCTCTGGCGCTAGTATCGCGGAAAAGAAAAATCGCGTGTCGATTCGTTTCTTCCGACATTTTACGACGAGATATTCCCGCAGTAGCGTCGTAAATCGGAAAAATTTGGGTGCATTGTCCACTTTTGGAAATCCCTTTTTTCCACCTCATAGGAACTTGGCCTTTATATGTATAGATCATTCGTGGTATCATTGCATGTATGTATTTGTGACGAATATTATGACTATCGTTAGATCTCTGTTGAAACGAGAGACGAGAAGAGTGAGTGAGAGAGTGAGAGAGAGAGAGGAGATATTAAAAAAGGAGGAAATAGAAATTCCTGGTTGAAGTAATTTATGTTACTCGTCGTTGGAAACACGACGATTGTACAGGCCGATTCTGTAAACTGGGACGAACTAAAGCTCTTTCCCGAGTGAAGAGGGAAAATTGAATGGCTTAACGAGCACTATTTTCCTATGCTACGAGATTTCTCCTCCAATGCAACTTGCACGTCTTTTTTTTTTTTTATCTCTTACGCGATATTATGCATCCCTTAATGAATCCCTTTTAATAGTATCCCCTCGTTATTCTGCTCTCATCTGAATAGTCCGCGATAACGAAAACGATAATGATGCGTTTCTGCGAGATTTACGGAGATAAGAAAGATACTTTTCTCGAGCATCGAAAGATCGATGTACTTCGGATCGTACTTTTGGTGCCGTTTCGAAAAGCAACACTGGCCGATTCGCACCAAATTTTCAGAAAAGAAGTTGAGAACGGGTTTCCTCTTATCAAATTAGAAATTAAATTATTATTATTATAGAGAATGATAAATTACTATATTATTACAAAATAATATA
>NW_016908433.1:367212-396487 GCF_001483705.2 Eufriesea mexicana | reverse complement strand
TTATCAAATTAGAAAGTAAATTGTTATTATTATAGAGAATGATAAATTACAATATTATTATATATTATAAAATAATATAATATAAAATAATAAAATAATTTAATAAGGTAAAGTAAGGTAAGGTAAACTTTTATCAAATTAGAAATTAAATTATTCCATTCGAAATTAAAATTTTGTCCCCGAATTATTAAATTCGAAATTAAAATTTTGTCGTCGAATTATTAAATTCGAAATTAAAATATGGTTTAATTAAAATTAAGGTTTAATTATCGTCGTTATAAGGTTGAAAATTAGATGAATTAAAAACTGAAATTAAAATTTAATTACTATATTCAGAATTCGAATTAAATTATTAAATTATTAAATTCAAAATTTAATTTAAATTATTAGATTCAACATTTTTGGAATTACACATAGAACTTTGTTCGTACATACAATATACTCATTTCTCCCATAGTATCCTGTCTAAAATCTACTCTTCTTTTTCCAAGCTATACTTTTTAATTTCGTTTTAATTTTAATTTTAATTTTAATATCTTTCCCGTAAACGATAAAAATTCCTCGCTATCTTCTCGTACAAAATTCCCTAAACCCATTAAGGCATTACCATAAATAAAGAGACGCTGGAAACATGAAATTCCACCTGACCCAGAGGTGCCTGACCCGTTTGCACGCTCGCAATAATCGCGCCTAATCGCGAGAAAATCGAATCTCCGGATCTCATCTCCATCGGTCTCGAAATTCGAAGATCCCCAGCTCTCGGAGAGCTCGTGATAAACGAAAGTCGAGCGATCTTGCCAATGATCCCGGGAAGGAGACTATAATCCTAACACGTGTGAAGTCGTCGGATGAAAGAACAGGAGCGCGAGTAACGAGAAATCGGCGCGTTATCCTCGCGTACACGTAGGAACCGCAGGGCGGAGTGTCTCGAGATATCCTTGGCACGGATATAAAGGAATCCGTGCCTCGCACGACGCTGTTAAACGCGTCGTCGCTCAACGAGGTTCCTATTATCAGCGTGGTTATCGTGCGCCGCGAAACTGCGACTCTCAAGGATGCAGAGGGAGAAAGAGAGAGAAAGGGAGGAGAAGGAAAATTGCAGTAGAAGGAGGGACATAGTCTTTCTCTTTTTCCTCCATTTGTTCTTGGCAGTTCGTCTTTGATGGCATTTGACAAATATAAGTATCTTCCGACCTCTCGTTGTCAAGCTCCAACTCCCACCCTCGAAAGGATCGTTCTTTGTCTTTCCTAATTGTTCTTGAAAACTACCCTCCGTCGCTCCTTTGATGGCTGAAAATATCGCGAACCCATCGGTGAACGAACGTTTTTCTGAAAAGTGGGGAAAGGTCAGAAATCAGAATTTTTAGATTCCAGAATTCAGGACTGAGAGTTGTTGAGTGCTAGCATTCAGATCTGAGTTCAGAGTTTTGTTGATAAATTCAGAAATCAGGACTCTCAGATCTCAGAACTTGGAATTGAGAATTGGGGAGTGCTAGCACTTGAATCTGAGTTCTAAGTTTTCTTGATAAACTAAGAAATCAGGACTCTCAGATCTCAGAACTCGGAGCTGAAAATTAGGGAGTGTTAGCACTCGAAACTGAGAATTAGAGAGTGTTAACACTCGGATTTGAGTTCTGAATTTTCTTGATAAACTCAGAAATTAGAACTCTCAGATCTCAGAACTCGGAGCTGAGAATTAGGGAGTGTTAGCACTCGGAACTGAGAATTAAGAAGTGTTAGCACTCGGATCTGAGTTCTTAATTTTCCTCATAAACTCAGAAATTAGGACTTTCTGATCTCAGAACTCAGAACTGAGAATTGGGGAATAATAGCATTCAAATCTGATTTCTGAGTTTTCCTGATAAACTCAGAAATCAGGATTCTCAGATCTCAGAACTCAGAACTTAGAATTGGGGAGTGATAATACTCAAATTTGAGTTCTGAGTTTTCCTAATAAACTCGGAAATCAGAACTCTCAGATCTCAGAACTCGGAACTGAGAATTGGAGAGTGATAGCACTCAGATCTGAGTTCTTAATTTTCCTGATAAACTCAGAAATTAGGACTCTCGGATCTCAGAACTCGGAATTGAGAATTGGTAAGTGATAGTACTCAAATCTGAGTTCTGAGTTTTTCTGATAGGCTCAGAAATCAGAACTCTTGGATCTCAGAACTCAGAACTGAGAATCGATAGTACCCTAATCTTAGTCCTGAGTTTCGTGGGAAGTTCATTTGGTTAAGAAATATTATGAACTATCTGGAATGATAGAAATATTAAAATTTCATTTCAAATTTAAATTTGGAAGCTCGTACTATTATTAATTTTGAAGCTATTACACGTGCACCGAATGGCTAACAAAAAGCATTAGAACCTCCGTAACACGATCACAGAATGATTTTCAAAGATATACCGAACACCAGAGAGAGATTTATGTCGACAGCATAAAAAATTCCTTACGACGAATCGCGAATAATCAATATATCCGCCGGATCTTTCCATATCCATCGAATTCGCAAAAACTAACTGCCAAGAGGTTATATAAACCTTACGACACTTTGACACGGGTTCATGAATCCGAAGAGCGGGGATTTTTCATCGGAGAATGAGCCGGGAGACGAACCGAGGAATACCATAGACGATAATGTTTTAAGAGATATCACTGGAGCTAATCCATGACAAATAGCATGAGATATGGCCATTCGAAATGAAAGTGAGCCATTTCACCATTATTCATCGTTCGATTCTAATAGGAGAAGCAAAGAAATCAGATAAATGGGTTTCGCATACGCTAAGCGACATACAAAAGCAATACGAGAAGCCATAGATGTTAACCCTATGAAATATACATCTTGCGAACTTATCGTAATTCGTGACGCAATGTCGCAATAATTATCTGTATTAATTTTTATCTATTTAATAACCGATCTTATCTTCGTGGAATAATTTTTAATCTGTCTGTAAGTCGATTAGTCATCAGTCAGATAATTATCGATAACCGGCTTAAAAATCTGTGCCCGTGACTTGGAGAATTAAAAGTATCGTTAAAAATGTCTTCAAAGACATTGTGACATTTATCGAAACAATTATCTTCTACGAGAACCAGGTTATGATCTCTCGATATCCTTTTGCATTTCAATTATTTCAAACTCGCGCAAACGAAGAACTAGCTGTAGCTTTTATCACGATACTTTGATTCTCCGCGTAAAAACGAGCAGAAAATGTGGAATATAATTTTTCCATTCGGAGCTTAGTTACCGAGAAAATCTGGCTTGAAGATTGCTAGCGTAGGCGGGCTCGCGTGTACCAAAATGGCGGATCATCGGGCGCCATTTTAACTTGCACCTTCTTTGTACAAAGTATACGATCGCTTTTTGCCAATCACTGGACGCCAGGAAGACCAGGGAGAGTTCTAGCCACGATATTTAACCCTTGCACTCGAGAGCTGAGCTTCAGTCACCATTTCATCAAATTTGGAAGATCGATATTGTAGGATACCAAAAGAAATCGCGAATCGGCTATTGCCAACAGAAACAAATTGTAAACCGATCGATATCTTCGAGAAGCAAATCGAAAAGTTGTGTTACAGGACGTAGAATTTATTCTTTCGACCAGCAAGGGCCGTATCAATGCCTCTGATAACCCCTTCCCTGCGTTTTCAAGGGCGCACTCGGTAGAAATTCGGCGGGAAATTTGAAATATTCTCGTTCGAACTTTTAATGATCCCTGTGGTATAGTATTGTAGGATACCATTTTCAAGGAAGTTAGGTTAAGGAATGCATAAAAGCGTGGGCCTTGACAACCAAAACCGAGTCCTTAGAAATCGGTTGTGACCAACACAAGTGTGAGTCGCTTGGTATTGGAAAGTGAGTTTTAAAAGAGTGCGTCTTTGTGTGTTTTCGTTATCTTGCTTTTTTTTTCCCTAAGTTAAATCAGCTTACGAGTTTTGAGTTTGTGTTATTAGGTTCTTGTTCTTTCGTCAATTTTCGGTGTCTGAAGACCAGTATTCGCCATCCTACAATATTAATTAATATATCAAATTTAATGTAATGTAACAGTATGCGAGGTATCGAAATCAAATAATTCTACAATTCTGTTATTATATAATTCTATATTTACTGCTCAAAAAAGTCTCGTCAATTTTTCAGTAGGGAATCTTTGAATTTCTACTCTTCTCTAGCCCAAAAATCATCGAGTGCAAAGGGTTAACTTCACCCACCGTGTGTCTCAATTATCCAAAACGCGCGCTCATCCGACGAAACTTTGGATCCGATTATCTCCCGAACTAAGCCTCCTACGAGAAAACTTCCCTCTACGTTTCCGTTCTATTTTTACACGAACAATCGGAATATGCCGAGCATCGTGCAAGAAAATAGCGTGCGAGGTCGTTACATCTGATATTCTATCAACGATTGGATGTTTGTTTCTTTTTTATCACCCGGTGGATTTGCATCTAAATCGCGCGACATTGAATTCATTGGTTCGATCACGTCGATTCCTCGCGGCGGTCACGCATAATATCCAGGCCAGTGGCGCGAGCCGCCGCGACGCGATGCGTCCACCATTCGAATCGCGACGCCGGCGGCGTAGAAATCGCGAGGCGTAGAATCGCGGCCGGTTCTCGCGATTGCACAATGGCGCCTCGATCAACAGGAAAGCAGCCCGTTCCTCGCGGGTGAAGGTCCCAGGGTATAGATGATTCGGGTCAGGCGGTGGCTCGTCGCGGACAATAAAACGCGGATGCTGACGTCACCAACGTTCAGAAAGATCGCTGCTGAGCGATAAGCGGTATTAATTGCCGTGGCATTCTTGAATTAATTGCCAGTCCCAGCTGCGCCGAGGCCGCGCCGAGGCTTCGTTTCTTCGTGGATCACGTGGAAAAAATCTCGATCCTTTCCTTCGTGACTCCCTGTAATTTCGAGTTATGTAACCGAGTACTTAGAAAATTGAATAAAAATTAGAGGTTGTTTAACCTTTCGCGAGTGAATCTTGCAACACTTGCAGTAAATAGCAACTTCATTTATCTATATTAACTTCGTTATTTTATTTGGGAAATTTTTCTCCTACTGTGATACAGTTAATATCAACTATGGTGTAATTGTTAATTTTTGTAATTATGTTTTGTCTTCCAAGTCGTCGATGAAAATTGGAAATTCAAATGTGCCGAATTTTCGTGGGTCAGTTCGATCATCATCTGCTTGCTGGAGTCTGGATATCGTTGTGACGTGAAAGTCGAAGGTTGCTGGTTCGATAAATTTCTGATTGATCGAGAAGATTCGTTTCATCGCTGTGGAATTATCGACGTGTCAGTCGAACCAGTTTGTCGGGGATGAATTTTTGAAGAACGAGATTTCCGATCTCGAGTTAATGCTCTTTGCTTAATACCATCTCGAACTTGATATTCTTCGTCGACTTAATGCTATCTGGCCGCTTGATCTCCGTCCAAAGACCTGGACATTTCGAAATCCCATGAAACGCGGCAACTTCTAATTTCGCTCGATGCTTTTGTAAGCGGGGAGAAAATCGTCGATAAATTGTACAGAATTCGTATTTTCTTCTGTTCTCCCTCCATTTTTTATTTTATTTTTTCGACGTGTTCGTTGTAAGGTAGAATTTGTTATCAACGGTTGTACGATAAGTAGCGTTTTGTGTAGTTGGAACACCTCGATGCACCAAAAATATCTAATATAGAGATATGAGGTTGAAGTAGGACTCCGGCCAAGTAGGTAGATCGCTTGGCTCCAAATCCGAAGGTCCTTGGTTCGAATCTCGAATTCTCTTCTATCACATTTTTCTTCCATAATTTAATACTTCTTAACAAGGTATCGATTTTCCCGTAATACTTCTGCATTTCAAAAGTATTCCTGAAATTGTGACTCAGTATTTCAGAATAATATATATCCAACAAAATTGAATAATAAAAATCAGAGGACACGTATATAAGAAAAAAACTCATTGAATCATCAATGGTGTTAATATACGGCACTACAATATGGATATTTATAAAAAAATAATAGATCCAATAGGAAGAAAATTGCTACATTTCTGTATTCCACGAAGGTTAAAAAATATGATCGAACAAAAAGGGAAACAAAAAAAAAAAAGATCGGGAAGGGGGGATCCATAAAGTGATAAAGAGAGTGAGGGTGGGAGGCGGCCTCTCTCCAAGGTCCAAAATGTCAAGGTCCGTCTGAAGGATAATGAAGCCGGTATCCAGTTTCACGTTGATGGGAAATTGAACCCTCATATTTGATCTTCTCAAAGAAGCGATCGTTCCTGATCTCGACAAAGACGATAAACTGGCATTTAACGAACGGAACAAGCATGACGGACAATCGATTCCAGGCCAAAGAAGATTCCTCTCGTCGAAGGACATTCTAATCGCGCACGAGAGAGGCGAGTTTCCTCTCTCTTCTCCTGGAGATACTTCTCTTCGATTATCGACATTCTACGTTCAGGTTCTCGATATATAATAGCCTTCTTTAACCATCGATCGACCGGTATCTTCCACGGGGTCTCCCCCTTCGACTCCGTAACATCTGAACGTCCCGATAAAGTCTTTTGTTACACGACTACGATTGTTTGCAGCGTCTTCTACAGTTTTATGGCCGATAATATTTTACCACGTGGTGACACGTCGAGATTCTTCCGAGCCGTGAAAACGTCGATTTCGATTCAGCTGATTCATGTACTCGAGCAGACTCGTGTATTCGATTTTAATACACGAACCGATCAAAGTATTCGATCTTAAGACACGAACTCATCTGAGTACTCAATTTTAGTACCCCTACCGATCTGACTACTCGATTTTAATACCCCTACCGATCCGAGTACTCGATCCTCGCGTGCAGCCCGAAGAAGTTGAATAATCGGGACGTCGATAATCGTTATTCATCTTTCGTGGAATTTCGTTTGGCTGAGAGGAAAGATCGGGACCGAGTGGCAGATCGTTGGTGAAAAGCAACGGTGGTTACGTAAGTTACTCGATAATGCCTCGATCACGTTCCATGACGTCTCGTAGTCGACGCTGGGAATTATGGAAATGATATTCAAACGAAATCGGTCGTCAGCGTGTTTGTATCCGTGGGAATCTATGGGGGATCGTCGTTTACGTAACGAATTGTCAAACATTCGTCCGCTGGATAAACTTTCGGGCAAAGTTGGCCGACGTTCGTTCCCACTGATCGTGACTGAATCATCTCTGCTTCCCTTCTGCGTCAGACGTCAGGTCCGAAGATTTAACGCTCTCCTCGATATACGTCTTCACTTTCCTCTTATCGAGAAACCTGAAAGCTAAAGACCTGAAACGTTGAATATTCCCGTTTAATTCTCCGTGTAAAATGAAAATTATCGTAATTTTCCTAATTATATAATTGGAAACTAATTGCTGCTACGTATGTAGAGTACTCGGTGGTAAATCAAATATTCCAGAGATTTTTAAAACACGTTTGTAAACGTGTTTATGACGAGCCACGTGATGTTACAGAGGATTAAAAATTCTCACGATTAATCTTCCCGAGATCAAAAGAAAAATTTACGTGCACGTACTATTCATGAGAACTGTCTCGTCGGAAACAGAAAAAGGTACAATAAAATTGCCAGTAATAAAGTGGAGAAAAAAAATGACTATAGCGCAGTGATTATCCGAAAATAATACGTGTGTGATTAAATCTGCCATTTTGTAGGCTGACGTGTTTTATTTGTTGCGTAATTTGTATAAAATTATAATAACACCTGCAAATGTTCAACGTGCTACCAGTAGCACAGGTTAAGAATCATTGTTCTGTAATAATAATAGTAATAAAAAGAAAAATTTAGTGTCCATACTATTTATGAAAATTCATCTGTCACTCACTACACGATAGAAAAAAGATTATTATTCCTAGGGTCCCTAGACAAAATGTCTACAAATAGTTCTTCACTTCTTGTTCCACTACTATTCACGAGAACTCACTATACGATGAAAAAATAATTATTCCTAGGGTCCCTAGACAAAATATTTGCAAATGATTGTACTTCTCTATCCAGTAATATTAAGAAAATAATTATTCCTGGGATCCCTAGACAGAATATTTGCAAATGATTGCACTTCTCCATCCACCAACAGTAAGAAAATAATTATTCGTAGGGTCCCTAGATAAAATATTTGCAAATGATTACATTTCTCTATCCACCAATATTAAGAAAATAATTATTCCTGGGATCCCTAGACAGAATATTTGCAAATGATTGCACTTCTCCATCCACCAATAGTAAGAAAATAATTATTCGTTGGGTCCTTAGATAAAATATCTACAAATGATTGCACTTCTCTATCCATCACTATAAAGAACTCACTCTTCACTCATTACGCGATGAAAAGAAATTATTCCTAGGGTCCCTGCACGAAATATCTGCAATTCGTTGCACTCGTCGTTCGATCCTCGCACGAAATACTCATAATTGTATCTGGAATCTGACAGAGCCGAGAGCTCGCGCAAGGAACATTGGAACATCAGCCAAGGGAGGGAAGTTTCGAGGATCGTGCGCCAAGAGGGTGGCGTTAATTCCGTCCATTTACGGGCGAATTTCGACCCCCTAGGGGATAGGGAACAGGTCGAGCTACAGGTGCAAGACCAGGCGGAACGTCAACTGCACTTTAATCACGTTTCGAGTGTTCCTTGAGCAGTTTATTAGAGCTCGGCTTTTCGACGCTTATTATTCCATGGGATGTTTAACGAGCAAGCATTTCGTCTCTCCATCTCTCTCTTTCTCCCTCCTCCCCCCCCCCCTCTCTCTCTCTGTCATTTCGTATGGGTGAAGAAGCTCTTTTTCAATCGCTAATGTACCTTCGTTGAAATATTTTCGTTTAGCACTGAACCTATCGGAGTGCAAATGATCTTTTTTAAATTTTTAATTAAAAATTTCGCATTCAACGTTGTCACTTTGATCACTCGTTTTTGCGATTTTTCTTTTAATATAATTAATTCTTCAGTATCTCCCATGATCCATTTCTCTAGAGCTTTTCTTAGTTTATTTCTTTGTCGTCTACCTGTCATGGTTACTCATCTTTTTACTCACCTTGTGCCATAAACGTCGGCCATATTGACTCAATAATAATTATTGACAGAAATATTGTAACAACTTCAAGTATATAGCTGAGAAATTAATTTTTTAAACAAATAAAAAGTACGTCAATTTTTAAAAAATAATAATTTTTCCATTGAATAATTATTATTAAGAGAAACATTATAGTTACTTCGAGTATACAACCAAGAAGCTAATTTATTTAAACAAATATTTATCATAAATAAACTGAAAACGAAGAACAGAAGAAACTTTTGTTTTACTTTTCAAACAAGGTTAATTATTACCGAGAGGAAAATTATGCCAAAAGCATAGAACCGAAATTGGATTAATTTCATTGGGAAACTATTTACGCGTTTCAGTCGGCGAAAGAAGTTCATGAAACGCCATAAGTATAATTCGATGCGTGGTATTTGCATGTTGCCCGACCGAGCACGGGGATAACAGTGATTCGAATTTACTATCCCGCGACTCGTAAATTCGATTGACCCCGTAAACGTGCCTCTACCCGGTTACGTTCGCGTACTTTTATCACAATCTATTGCTCGAAACGGGATCAGTTTCGTTCAACTAGATGCGTCTCTGCCGTTTAGCTACCTACCTTTTTCTCGTAACACGCGTTTCCATTCGTCGCCTTCTTTCACAGGCAGCCTTGGACCGCGCCCAAATCGCAAGGTTTACCCAAAATTCCCGCTCGGAAATGTCCTCGAGATCCGAATAATCTTTCTCCCTTTCACGCGGTAAAAGGATCAGGGAAATTGAACTTCCACGAACAGAGGAATGTCAACCCTTCAACCTTCGTAATTCCATTAGGTACTATCGATCTTTAGGAGAAATGTATTTCCCGAGTTAGACCCCTTGCTGATTATTTTTATAGTATTTTTCCATGTCCAAGATAAGGTTCTATAGTTATGGTTGTTTATACTGAAAATGTAGAAAGACTATACATAAAATGCACTATATAAATAGTGTATCTCTAAAGATGAAAAAGATGGAAAAATAAATCAACCATAATCTCACTATATCCACTATTCACTATAGTCCTCAAGCTTGGGAATGAGAAAACAAGGATCATTTCTACTCCGTGTCTAAGAGACATGTCTCCCCAACGATGTCAATTAACGATGTCCTATTATTTTCATAGTATTTTTCCATATCCAAGATAAGGTTCTATAGTTATGGTGGTTTATACTGAAAATGTAGAGAGACTATACATAAAATGCACTATATAAATAGTGTATCTATAAAGATGAAAAAGATGGAAAGATAATTCAGCTTCCTACTATAATCTGACTATATTCACTATTCACTATAGTTCCCAAACCAGGATCATTTCTACTCCGTGTCTACGAGACATGTCTCTCCAATGATGTCAATTAACGATGTCCTATTATTTTTATAGTATTTTTCCATGTCCACGCTAAGGTTCTATAGTTATGGTGGTTCATGATGAAAATGTAGAAAGACTATACACAAAACGCACTATATAAATAGTGTATCTATGAAGATGAAAAAGATGGAAAAATAATTCAGCTTCCAACTATAATCTGACTATATTTACTATTCACTATAGTTCCCAAACCAGGATCATTTCTATTCCGTATCTACGAGACATGTCTCTCCAACGACGTCAATTAACTATGTCCGATTATTTTCATAGTATTTTTCCATATGCAAGATGAGGTTCTATAGTTATGGTGGTTTATACTGAAAATGTAGAGAGACTATACGTAAAATGCACTATATAAATAGTGTATCTCTAAAGATGAAAAAGATGGGAAATTATTCAGCTTCCTACCATAAGGCGACTGTAATTACTATTCACTATAGCTCCCAAGCCTGGGAATGAAAAAACCAGGACCCTTTCTACGAGACATGTCTCTCCAACGACGTCAATTAATACTAATCACACGTTCAGAGTAAATCAGCGAATTACAAATTTATGGCTCGCATCGGACACAAAGATTTACGTGTGTTTACGCCTGTTTACGTGTGGGAATTACGAAGGTTAGCCACGTCAAGCTGTCCAGGTAGACTGGATTGAAAACAAGGAGGATCACGAAGCCGTCGTCTTCGGCCAGCGAATCGAGCCCTCGTCGAATTTGCATTTCATGAGGACACCGAATTAGTTTCTGCATGCATTAATGCCATCGGATGGACATACGACACCGTAAGACGAGACACGGGCAAGAAGCCTCTAGACTGGCTCGAAAATTGCGCAGAGATTAATTGCTCGCCGGCTGAATTTATTTATCCGCCTCCGGATGATAAATCGTTCTTGTCACCTGTTCCACCAGCAGACCTTTGCGGCCAGATGCATCCCGACCTGTCGTTCAGGGAATTTAAGACACCCCTTAGGCGACCTGGCTGCCGCACGCCATTAGGGGTTGCCAGGTTCCTCGTCCCGGGCACTGCAACCCTCTAGATTGCAATTTCGGGGTTGCAAGGCTCGCTGCGCTAACGCAACGGGGTCGGGGGATGCGGTCCGATCGAACTTAGGTGATCCGGACCTGGCCGAGGTTCCAGAATGATTGCGAATCGGTGCGTGTCGATCGTAACGCGATTTTAATAAGATAAAACGAAGCGAATCGAGGTCGTATGTTGAACTTGGTCTACTTTTTGCGGGGGTCTATGCACGGATTTGCTTGGTCGACGCGTGTCGGTGCTTTTGCAAGTTTGGATGCGTTGCGATCGGTTGGCGAGAAGCGTGAGTGGTGGTTGCATGTTTTATCATCGGTTGTGCACCTCTGTTAAGGGTTTATAAGGGTTTTCGGCGTTTTTCGGTAGCGGGAGACGAATTCGGACCCCTGTGACCGTTGCCTAGTTTTATGGTTCTTTACTAGGGACTTGCGTGAGTGGCGTCCGGGTGAAACTAGTGTCCTAGCGGAGTTATTGTCCGGGTGGCGCTAGTGTCCGGATGGCGCTAGTGGCCTAGTGGAGTTAGTGTCCGGGTGACGCTAGAGTCCTAGTAATGCTAGTGCCCTAACGGAGTTAGTGTCCGGGTGACGCTAGTGTCCGGGTGACGCTAGTGTCCGGGTGGCGTTAGTGTCCGGATGGCGCTAGAGTTCTAGTAATGCTAGTGTCCTAGCGGAGTTAGTGCCCGGGCGGCGCTAGTGTCCTAGCGGAGTTAGTGTCCGGGTGGCGCTAGTGTCCGAGTGAAGTTAGTGTCCGTGAGCCACGGTACACCAGTAATAAACGAATAAACGAATTTCCAACTCGACTCAGAACGTTCGGTCTTTGGACCCGGCGATTTTGCGTGCGATTATCTTGACTTATTTAGACTCATGGCCAAGTCGACACGCTGCAGCACGCTTCGGATAAAATTGTGGACAGCTGGTGAACCGATCTCGGAAGATTCGCACGTCTCGTTTCCAAAGCTACGCGTTTCGATTTAGAAAGAACGAGGAAAATTATGAAAAAGGGCGAATCTAACGGAAAACGATTTTCATGCGCGATTATCTTCGCGAGACTCCACGCTGGGTAAAATTCGATTCCGCGAGAGATTAAGAGGAATATCGCGTTTTGGTTGGGAAGGGGAGAATTGGAGTGGATTGCCGGGAAATGTTTGGGAACCGGAACTTCTCGGTTAAAAAGAGAAAATCCGAGTGGATTTAACGAGGAATATTTTGTCTTATCTACGATTGTTTTAATGGAACTGAATACCAGGTTTTGCGTGGATTTCTCGAAATCTCGTTCTCTCTGATTATTTATTATACTTTATCTAGTCGTATCGACGGATCGGAGTGCGATTTCAACGCTAAATCTACCATTATCGAATGATTAATGAATGGAAACGAAGTAAAACTTGGGGAAAATGGAGAAACGAGAGGTGTTGAAAAATAGATTAGACATGTGGCAAGAAAAACGTTCGATGCGAAATTTTTAACAAAAATTTTAACAATCGTACGCCATGGTAAATTTGGTGTTAACACGTGAACTGACATAGTGGTCATAAATAAATATTTCGCCATGTTTCCTTGTGTCTTCATCATTTTATTTGATAATTCACTATGCCCAAAGAATAATGGAGATTTTATTGTGGCCCTCTGAGTGTACCATATGAAAGGATTACATTAAGACAGGTCGGTGCAACTCTGCAACAGCGAGAACCGAAAAAAGGAACGAAAAATAAAAGAAAAAGGGAATTACAAGTTAATCACGGAATTGTGGGACCTAAGGGCAGATTCTTATTTTGTTTATGGCTGTATTGCTTGCTCTTTTATTCTCAAGGATTCTCAAAGAAATTGCTATCGTTTATTTCTTTATTAAAAAAATATCTTACATTTTTATTCTCAACGTTGAGAGTCGAAGAAATTTCTATTATTTATTTTTTCGTATTAAAAATGGAATTAAAAATTACTCTTTCCAGGTGAACTTAAAAATTATTCCAACCAAATATACTAACTTTCACGATGCTTTATTCACTGGTTACTTTCGGGTGTTCATTTTTCATGAAATACAAGTAGAAATCATTTGTTCATTTTCCATTCTGAACAAATTATTCACAATGTTAGTAGATATTCACGTTTCACGAAAGAATTTTTCCACCATTTTGCTCTAAAATAGTATTTTCCATTGATTACTATATACTGTATACTACTTTTACTATATTTACTATATACTACTATTACTATATACTACTCTTGCTATACACTACTATTACTATATATTACTATTACTATATTTACTATATACTACTATTATTATATACTACTCATACTATACACTACTATTACTATATATTACTATTACTATATACTACTATTACTATATGCTACTATTACTATACGCTAGTATTACTATATGCTACTATTACTATACGCTACTATTACTATACGCTAGTATTACTATATGCTACTATTACTATACGCTAGTATTACTATACACTAGTATTACTATATACTACTTTTTAATTAAAAAATACACTTCCTATGATTACTTTCATCTCCCTTCCATTTGCCCCTTAACTTACCGCATCATGCACCCGCATAGCGTCACTATATTCCCCGAAACGAGCGTCGATCGTTCCACAAAGGGCTCGGAAATTAGAAATACGCGGACGAATCGGTAAAAGAGATCGGCCAGTCCTAGTCCGCTGGCATAAACAAAGCCAGCTGGCGTGGACGATAAAATTAAATATGGATCTCCTAATCTCGCGAGGTCCGGGGAGACCCCCAGCAATGTTGGGAATATCGGTGGTTCCCGATGTAATATTTGCGGATCCATTGAAGCTGGAATTCCGAATTTATAACCGGCCGACGCTTTTGCAATACAAATCGTGCGATTTCGTTCCAATGGCTTCCATAATTTGCGCGCACACGCTGGCGAATCTCGGGGAGGAAATCAGCCGAGGTGGAAAATGAAAAAGGAAGGCGACGGGAACGAAATTATGTCGGAGACATACTCGGTGATCGAACGTTTGCGTTTCTCTTCGAAATCCTGTTTGGAGGGTGCGTTTCGCCGATTGGAACCGGTTTAAAACGCGGACCGAGGAGTTTTTCACGGTCTCCCGAGCATTGATTCAGGTGTACTTGCAATTCCACGACGTTTTACGCTGTCTGCGTGCGTGTGGGTTCGGCGAGAGGATTTTTGGAGCACTCGAACGATCGCTGGTCCCTCCGATGACCCTTCAATTTAGGGAACGGTATCCAAAGGGAGCCTTTCAAGTAAAATATCCGTATTGGTGCTGGAATTTTTATTGCAGCTAATTCACTATGCATGTGTCGGTATTATACGTAGTACATTAGTAAATAGTAGTATATTGTGAATAATATATATACTATTATACTACTATATAGTAATAGTATACATACTATGTATACTATATATGCTGCTATAGTGCTATACTGTACTGCTATAGCACTATACTACTATAGTACTATACTGCGCTACTATAGCATTATACTACCATAGTACTATACTGTGCTACTATACTACTATAGTACTATACTGTGCTACTATACTACCATAGTACTATACTGTGCTACTATACTACCATAGTACTGTACTGTGCTACTATAGTACTATACTACTATAGTATTATGCTACTATAGTGCTATACTGTACTACTATACTAGTATATATAGTAAATATTCGTTCTTAAAATTCCTTGTTGGGTCTTTAATCGAATTAAATCTGCTGTCTGAACGGAGTATTAATTTTTTTCGCTGCAGAAAAGCAGAAATTCAGAGATTATTTTCCAAAACAGTAAAATAAATAGTCGTGTAATAATTAACACGTAGAATTATTTAACTTTAGTACCTTCTCACACGATCTTCAAAATTCGATTAAATTGTGACTGAAGACCATCTCTCAAATGCATAGGGTTAAATTAAAATTTTTGATACAGTATATTTATTCGCGAATGAATCGTTTAGGTTCATTTCCCGATGATTCTTGTCGAATTAAAAGGCTCAAATGTCATTATTTTTTGGAACAGCAAATATAAAATTGAATAATAATTAACACGTACAATTATTTAATTTCAATATCTCATACACTATTACGTTATCTCGAATTTAATATATTAATTAATATCCGCCTTCAAAATTCGATCAAACGATGACTGAAAATAGTCTCCCGAGTGTACAAAATTTTTATAATTTTTGGTACAGTATTTATTCGCAAGTTAATCGTTTAGGTTCATTTCCCGATGATTCTTGTCGAATTAAAAGGCTCAAATGTCATTATTTTTTGGAACAGCAAATATGAAATTGAATAATAATTAACACGTACAATTATTTAATTTCAATATCTCATACACTATTACGTTATCTCGAATTTAATATATTAATTAATATCCGCCTTCAAAATTCGATCAAACGATGACTGAAGATAGTCTTCCGAGTGTACAAAATTTTTATAATTTTTGGTACAGTATTTATTCGCGAGTTAATCGTTTAGGTTCATTTCCCGATGATTCTTGTCGAATTAAAAGGCTGGAATTCTTTATTGAAAGCATTTATTGCCGCGTGCATTTAATTAGTTCGATTCGTTTACGAATGAAACGGATTACCAGTTCTGTTTGACGATTCTCCGGTTTCAATCGGGAAAAAACATCTTGAAACACAGCTACGTGCAATTAGAATTTCCACAAAGCTCGTGTACGAGCATTTCATGTAACTCGCTCATTTATACGTGAATTTTCGAAACAGTTTAACGATCGCTGTTTGATTGCTTCCTCGATGATCCTTCAACCGCGAAAAAAAAGGTATTCAAAGGATCTTAAAACGCAAATACACGCCACTAGAACTCTCATAAAAGCCGATACTCCGCATGCATATTCGCGTATTTCACGTCGCCGTGCCCGTTCGCGAATTGATTTTCAATTGAATAAACTCGGTCGAATCTTGTCGGAAATTTTCGCGAAAGCTCCACTCGTTCCTCTCCTGGGTAATTATCAAATCTCGGTCATTTCGCTTCGGAGTGTTCGTTTCATTATCGGGAGAGTTTCGCGACTCGTCCTGTTAATGTTCCCTGGTAATTTCATGATTTAACGGGCCTCGCGTTCCGCGAGTTACAGCGTATTCGCAAGTCGACGCACTGCACGGCGAATTCCGCAATTTGCAAGTCGGCGTAGCTTGAAAATTCCCTCGAAACTCGTCCCTCAACCATCGCCATTCGGCAACCTCGTAACTGAAATATAACCCGTTTCGTTGTTTCAATTCGACATCTTGCTGTTTCGGAATTTTCGCAATTTTTAGATCCCTCGAATCCTCGTGCGATTTCAGTCTCTTCGATTCTCGATATTTGCGATATTCGCTATTATTTTATTTAAGAATTCGATAATTATTGGAATAGTTATTTCAAGAAAATATACCGATTATCGAATTTGTGATAGACGATAGTGTCTTCCAATTATCGTGTAAAATGTAAAATAAAGATTGGTAATTTTATTATAATACATTTTCGAGCATTGTGTCTTCGTTTGCAATTTCGAGATCGCTTAAATATTCGCTATATTAGTTTTAAATTTTTAATTTCACTGATTTGTTTATTCTTAAATTGGCAACTTTTTTCATCACAAGTGGGAACGTTTGTAATGGTAGAAAAATTACCCAAGAAATTTGTTTTGATATTTTTAACATGCATGGTAGTCGAATTAGTAAAATAACAGGGTCTCCAAATTCCATAAATTCTGATTAACATTCCGCAGTTAAATGCATTTTCCAATCGTCGACCTGGTGTTTCCGATACATAACCATTTGTAATTCCATTACATTTTGCACCATTATAATTTGAAAATTTCTCGAATCAACATTTCTCCAATTTTCAAGTATAATTTTTTAAATAATTCTTCCAAATCGTCACCTATTCCTTCATCATGAGATCTCAATCATCCAATACCCCTGATTCCATTACGTTTTCCATGATTATATTTCTCCATATTATTTTAGAGCCTTCCAATTAAATTAATTGTATTTTTCTATATAATTTTAGAACCTTCCAATTTTTAAATACAATTTTTAAAAAATTTCTTCATATCTCATACCCACTTATTATCCCTCAATTATCCAACACCCCTAATTCCATTGCATTTTCGACCATTATATCTTCACTTATACTTTCAATATTTCTCAAGCCTCTATTCTTCCAATCTTCAAATACAATTTTTAAAAAATTCCTGGATATCTCAAATCCATAGATCATCCAAATCGTCACCTATTCCTTCATTATGAGATTTCTATCATCCAACACCCCTAATTCCATTCCATTTTTAACCATTATATCTCCACTTATACTTTCAAAATTTCTCAAGTCTCTTTTCCTCCAATCTTCAAATACAATTTTTAAAAAATTCCTGGATATCTTATATCCATAGATCATCCAAATCGTCACCTATTCCTTCATCATGAGATTTCTATCATCCATCACCCCTGATTCCATTACATTTTCCATAATTATATTTTTGCATATAATTTCAGAACCTTTGAAGTTTATTCTTCCAATTTTTAAATATAATTTTAAAAAAATTCCTGGATATCTTATATCCATAGATCATCCAAATCGTCACCTATTCCTTCATCATGAGATCTCAATCATCCAACACCCCTAATTCCATTCCATTTTTAACCATTATATCTCCACTTATACTTTCAAAATTTCTCAAGCCTCTGTTGCTCCAATCTCCAAATATAATTCTTAAATAATTATAATAATACTACATAAATAATTGTTTCGATATCGCATACCCACACTCTGACTCATCACCTGTTCCCCCATTATGACACCTCGCTTATCCAGCACTCCTAATTCCATTACATCTTCCATAATCACATCTCCGCGCATAATGTGCCATTAACACTTTGCCGGCCGCTGTCACTGTGACTTTGGTTCAGCGCGGCACAATGTTCCACTATGCTTCTGTTTTAACTATTCCGATCGTCTTTTCCCGACATTCTTTAAGCAGATGCTTCTTCCGTTACTCTCAAATATTCGTGCCTTTTTAAATAATAAGAATAGCGTAAATATGAGCATCAGCAACTAGTAGAACCCGCGCGAAATTCACCGGCGGCGAGAAATGAGCGGCCGGTAAAGTGTTAAATACCAGCGAAGCCTCGATTCCTCCAATTTCCAAATAAAATTTCTCAAAAATTCCTCGATACCCGATATCCGATACCCCCGTCGAAACATTCCGAAACCCCCCACCCCGAACCCCTCACCATCGACCCCGATCACCGATCTGGTAAAGCAACAAACTCCATTCGCGAATATTAACACTGCGCAATTACCATCCTCGGTGGCCGCAATTATCCGATTATTCCACTCGACTCGACGAGGCACTCGTTCCCCGAGCCTGTTCGAAAACTCGTCCTCGCTCACCGAATTCCTTCACCCCGAAGATTACGAGAAAATCTGCGCGGAGGGTGACGTAACAGCTTGCTTAACGAAGCCGGCTGGCGTTGGTTAATCCTCAAAGATGGAGGGTTGCAGGCGCGCAGTGGCGTCGCTGGTTCGCCTGCAAGTCGAACGGGGTGGCACTGACAGGGCGTGTTTGCGGGTCGAGGGCGAAGCACGGCGACAGGTTGATTTATTAGCCCGGACCCGGTGCACGATCATATCCGCGAGGAGTCGCCTGTTTTTGGGGGGGTTGCGTGGTACCCGTCGCGAAGAAGCAGCCCCCTGGGCTTGGCTCCAGGCTGTATCTCCCGACCTTCTGCACACGCAGCCGTGCACGCATCAACCCCTTTCCCGATCGATCCCGGTAACTTGCAGCTCTTCGGCCTTGATTGAGTTACGTCGGGATGCAGTTAACGTTGTGATCGAAATTTCGCGAAATAATGGAGGCCCGGCTGATGGAGCCGGCTCAGCGTAATTTCGGTTCTTGGCTGGCTCGCTCGAGGAATAGAGAGAAGATCGCGAGAATGCGCTGGGTTCCTGGGGTTTCTTTGCAGAGGAGCTTCTTTGAAGGTTGAGGTTAGCTTCGGATATTCTTACGAGCTTTTATCCGTGCAGCAGGTATGGTTCTTGGATGACTACTGTTCATATCGCAGACGGGTGTAGTGGAAATTGAAGAAAGGACCAGGTTGCTTGTTGCGATGTATAGGGTGACTCGTAACACGAGGACGTCGAATGACTCGAGGAATATTTGTACGAAAAAGTGTCTCAGATTTTGGGGTATTAATTTTTGTATCGTGATACGAAGGTTTTCTTCAATTTTTTAAAAGGAATAGTTTAATGACTTTCGTTCAACTCTTTGCACTGCGAATTATTTTCCAATTATCTACTGTTTTAAGTATTATATTTCGTTTGGAATTTACTTCACAGGACAGTTCCCCCATTGCTTCTTATTTTAAAGAATTTTGTTTCTTGATTATATTAAATATAGTTTTCAAACATTGTTGTAATTTATGTTTTGGATTTAAGTAATTCAATTAGTTACTTATTTTCTGTTTTCTTGGTCAGTATACAAAGAATCAAGAAATGTGGAGTGTTACTCCGAATTATTTTCCAATTTCGCTGCCAATAACTTCTAACTGTTTTAAGTATTTGGTTTGAAATTTACTTCACAAGACAGTTCCTCGAATGTTACTTATTTTAAAGGATTTTGTTTGCTGATTATGTTAAATATAGCTCTCAAACATTGTTGTAATTTATGTTTTGGATTTAAGTAATTCAAGTAGTTTCTTATTTTCTATTTTCTTGTTCAGTATACAAAGAATCAAGAAATGTGGAGTGTAACTCCGAATTATTTTCCAATTTTGTTGCCAATAACTCGCTACTATTTTAAGTATTTTTACTTTTAAGTACTTCACAGAACAGTTCCTCGACTGTTGCTTATTTTAAAGGATTTTGTTTGCTGATTATGTTAAACATGCCTCTCAAACATTGTTGTAATTTATATTCTGAATTTTAGTAATTCAATTAAATACTTATTTTCCATTTTCTTATTCAGTATAACTCGACATAGGAGTTGCTGTGATAAAAACTGAGAGTCACACTCGACAGAAGAGTGCAGAGGATTAAGAAATTAGTTGAATGATGTTATTACAATATACCTTTTTCCCCTATACTTATTTTCCATTTTCTTATTCAGTATAACTCGACATAGGAGTTGCTGTGATAAAAACTGATGAGTCACACTCGACAGAAGAGTGCAGAGGATTAAGAAATTAGTTGAATGATGGTATTACAATATACCTATTTTCCAAAATTTACTTGTAAGTCTTGTAATAGACGTGACGAGATTATTTCCCTTGCTTGTGTCCGACTTCAGGTTGAACAAGACTGTCCTAACCTCCAAATTCTTTTTCTCTGTTTCCCTTTTCTTTTTTCCCCTTCCTGACACTCTTACAGACTCGTGCACACTCGTAAATGATATACAGTATTCTGTTTTTCAACTGTTTGTCAATTCTGTAGTATCGCAGAATACCCACCTCGTGTGTAGGTTACTTTAGTTTGGAAAGTCGCCGAGGGTTCGAGGGCCAGGTCATTCGGAAAAATGGCGGCGATGCGTCAGGCCCTTAGCATAACCATACTTGGTCGTGTTGGGGGAGGCTTTTTAGGGAATATATAAAGAAGGCAGAAATGGTTGAGAGACGATTCGTGAGAGAGGATTCTTGATAGACGTTTCTTCTTGAGAGACAGTGCTGGAGAGTTGGTTATAGTCGTGTTGTGAGTTGTAATCGTGTTGTTAGGTATAATTGTGTCGTTGTAGTCGTAAGAGTTTAGTTGATACATATATCTCTATTCGTAGTCTTTACCGTCACCGTACATTGTATTATTATTTTATGTTTAATAAATAGTTTTATATTATTTTACCAACCACCCATGTCTCTACAATTATTGAAAGTATTTGGACACGATGAACAAAATTTACTAGAAAATGATTATGTGTCATGGAGAACGTGTATGCAAGTCTTCGTCGAACGATTGATACATACTTGAGTATAGTGGAAGAAGACATCTTTGGATCGCGATATGTACCAGGATCCGTGTTTTCGACGTCTCGTCGAGGGGTTAATCGCGACATTCTAGAGCCGACTGGTTCGATGTCAAAGAGCTCGTTTCTCGGAGGATATGCGACTTCTCTGCAATTTCTTCCGTATTTACGTTCGTCGTCCTCGCACAAAGATTGCTCGTCAGTATCCCGCGATTCCTGCTCGAGCAGGGGAAAATCAACGGGGCACAAAGAGGCATCCGATCACAAAGGAAGTCTACGCAGAAAGACGCGGACTTTCCTTTCTTTTTTCCTTCCCGGTTTCTCATCCTTTCTTTCGTCCACTTTCTTCCTTATTTCTCTTTTTTTAAAACGTTAGAAAGTATCGCGGAGCTCGTTCGGCGGTTGTTCAGCAACCCGAGCTGTTCCGGTCAAGTCGCTTTTGTGCAGTGCTCCTTCGATCCACAGGGTTCTCCATCGGTGAGAACCGAGGTCTCATTGTACCGTTTACTTTTCTCTGTGCTACGTATGCGGCGAAAATGGCGAAACAAACGCGCGTACCCGATGTATCGAGCTTGGTGGCCACGACAAAAGGGAAATGGTCGGGAAAGAACGGTCCTGGAAGAATAAAATCGTGCATTTCGCTGGGAATCGACCCTCGTTTGTTTCGGAATTGTGCGTTTTGTTCGCCGAGAATCGCTCGTTCCTTGGTGATTTTTCGCCGCCCTTTGTCTGCTTGATAGATGTTGAATGAGTGATTGCAGGGTTGAAAAGGATGGAGAAATTTGTTGTTCGAGGGTGAATTATTAAATGGTGGGTTTAGGTGAGTGATTTATGCCTGATTTGGACGGTGGAATATAATGTACCAGGAAGATTAATTTGGGTTCGGTATATATACGTAGAGAAAGGATTTGTATTCAAAGTGAAGGGCGGTGAAGTAGACTGCGCGTCTGGCTCCGAGTACCGGGGACCCGGGTTCGATTCCCCCGATAATTAAAAATGTTTTATTCTGAATTTCGAATTTTCTTTGGCAGAAATTGTGTTCTTCTCTTTAATAAAATCTCCTGTTCGTAATTAATTAATTAAATTACCAATAAAAAATTGTGAGGAATAAAAAAATTTCTGTACTTCTGAATTTAATTAATTAAATATATATATAGGTAATAAATAACTCAAATAAAAATAATTCAAGTAAAACATCAACTATAAAAACATTAGTGTTAGATACAAGAAAATAAATAAACGAGTATAACAATAATAAATGGTGGAAAATCCCAAGAAAAAAATTACTGGATGAATTCAAAAATACCAATAAAAAGAAATGTGAAAATACAAGAAAAAAATAGATAAAGAAATATAATTTGAACAATAAAATAAAAAAATTAGGTAATCAGACAAGTAATCAAACACAAATGAAAAAGAAATCGGTTCACAATACGAATCATTCGACAAATTCACTGGGATGGACCACCGCTGGGTTAGCAGTTGAAACATTCTCTAACTAGAAACGAATTTCCAGGCAGAGTAGAGAATTATGGGGGTTTGGAGCAGCAACAAGACCAACCACCAGCCGGTTGACTCTTCCGCAAGTTGCAGGACCTGCTGCCAAATTCAGCAACAAGTTCACCGTAACGGGCGGCGGGTACGCGAGATACCGCTCCTCTCCACCTTCTCATCCTCCTCCATCTTCTCACGGAGAAGCGCCGATGGACGCTTGTATTTCTTGGCAACCACCTTCGCCAAACATTGTCACCGATCCTACGTCAATTTCAGCAACAAGTCCAGTTTCCTGTTTAACTTTTCGTGCACACTCCTTCGGCGTCGTTGTCGTCGCCGCTCTGATGGCTCTCTCCTTCGCACTCGACCTCGTCTTTGCGATAACACGTCCGGCTAGCCACCATACGCTTCCATTTAGCGAATCTTATTCCCCCACGTCGATCGAACGTGGACCAAACCTCGATCAAGCCTCCCCCGAGTCTCCATGGACGTGGTCTAGGCTAGAAACAGCGTATTCCAAACGTGGACCTCTCTACGTGGATGAAAGTAAGCCAGCAAAAGAGCCTCGAAGGCGATACGAACATCCGGAGTCTGTCAGGAACAGTCCCAAGCCGTTAATAATCTCATCCTCCCTTCCCATTTCACCGATCAAAGCGATCGACTACAGTCCCGGCTACCGACCACGCTTTGTCCTCTCGCGAATCATTATCCTCTTATGTCGTGTGTTTAATTGCCCCAGCCGAGGAATCTTCTAGTCCCATCGGGACATGTCCTGTCGCTCGTTCGATTACTCCTCCCTTTTACTGTCGCAGCTTTTTGGAACCTGGATAAACTTCTGTTCCGAAGTAGTAGGCTTCTTTTCTAGGTAGCAGATAAACGACAGTTGATAAAAATATGGCGCTATCATTCTCACCCTCGCCACTAGATGGATTCCAGGTTTAAGGGAGTTTGAGGATTTTCTCGCAAGTCCTTATTAAACATTCCGTTTCCTATATACAGAATTTTCCAACTTTTCAATACTATCCATGTCTAAGGCAGGGCCTGCTAGGTAACCTTACTAATAATTAGTCCCTAGCTTTATTAACAGGCCCAGGACGAAACGCATCCCTTCTTCCTTTTCCTTTCGTCCCCTCTTAACACCACCGCAAACCGAGCATGCCGGTAGCATCAACCAACTATCTATGGGGTAAGACCCCCATAAGAAAATTCTCGAGGCTCCTGTTTAACTGTTTGACGAATCTTCGAGGAAGCTCCTGGGAGTTTGGTGATTAGAGTCTATTTCAATTGAACCTAGGTAGGTCAGAGGCTTTTATTCGAGACGAGGTTAGGTCCTATTGGTCATTAGGATTGACGGGAATGTTACATCGTCGGGTCTGGATGGTTGGTCAAAGAGACACAGTGATTAATCACGGATGCTTTCGTGGGATTTATCCAAAGGATCTTGCGTGAGTCTTTGCACTGGACTTGTACATCCTAGATACCAGTGTTTGGTTTATCAAACAGACACAGTGATTAATCACGAAATTGACTTTGAAGACCTTGTACAAAGGGTTTTATGTGCATCACTGGATCAAGATCTTTGAACTGAACACACTCGGATGTCTCTTGACTAGACCTGCTCATTCCAGATACCTGTGTTTGCTTTAGCAAAGGGACACGCAGTGATTAATCATAAGACCGACTTTGAGAGCTTCGTCGAAGGGATTTTACGCGAGGAATCGAAACAGAATCTTGGACCAGGACTTACTCATCTCAGACAACAGTTTATCTGCTTAATTTATGGAAAAGTGCAGTGTTTAATCGCAAAATTTACTTAAACACTTGTACCCAAGGTACATAAATTACCGAAGCAAGATGTCCTTTACCCAAGAGTGTTTATACTAGGTCTGAGTAGCACAGAGAACTGTGTTCCCATGCAGGGAGGCTACGTCTTCGCCTACAGACGCGCCAAAAATGTTCGTTTTCGATTATACAGCGCAGAATGTGAATGTGGAGAGAGTAAATGTCTTATGCTTAGCTCGTTGAGCACGGTTCTAATTCGCCTGCTAAAGGCTACTCTCGTGCGAAATTACACGACATGTCTGACGGAAGCGAATCGTTGAACCACGGAACCGCTTCTGGCTAATTGAATCATCCTACCCAATTTCCCGTGTCACCGGGAACACAGGACGCGTAGGATCTAGTCTCTCGACCAGCGACGGTCGCGTCAACGCTCCTGATAATCCCTTCTCTGCGTTTCTAGGGCTCCACTATTTAGAAATTTCGAATTTGAAGAAAATTTGAAATTTTCTCGTTCGGACTTTTAATGATCTCTGTGGTATAGTATAGTGTGATATACTATGTAACAGGGCGTGGAATCTAGTCTTTCGACTAGCAAGGGCCGTATCAGTGCTTCCCTGCGTTTCCAAGGGCCCACTCGGTAGAAATTCGACGAAAATTTTGAAATATTCTCGTTCGGACTTTTAATGATCCCTGTGGTATAGTATAGTATGATGTAATATATAACAGGACGTAGCATTTATTCTTTCGACCAGCAAGGGCCGTATCAATGCCTCTGATAATCCCTTCTCTGCGTTTTCAAGGGCCCACTCGGTAGAAATTCGGCGGGAAATTTGAAATATTCTCGTTCGAACTTTTAATGATCCCTGTGGTATAGTACAGTACGATATAATATGTAACAGGACGTAGCATTTATTCTTTCGACCAGCAAGGGCCGTATCAATGCCTCTGATAACCCCTTCCCTGCGTTTTCAAGGGCGCACTCGGTAGAAATTCGGCGGGAAATTTTCCCTAAGTTAAATCAGCTTACGAGTTTTGAGTTTGTGTTATTGGGTTCTTGTTCTTTCGTCAATTTTCGGTGTCTGAAGGCCAGTATTCGCCATCCTACAGTATAGTATACTATCTTCACGGGAATCCCTGTAAAACTGACCTGTCATTCAACGTGTTAAAAATCAATGGAACCTATTCCATTGCTTTTACCATTGCTTAGTGCCTATATTAGAATTGGAGTAAATTCTCCAAGTGTAGGTTGTTACCCAATTAAGGGAGAGGCGGGTACACAATGGAAGAGCACTCGCAAGTCGAGGATCCAGGGTCCTCATCCGTGCCGGATGAACCGCATAGAAATATAGAATTCCCATCGAGGAGCGTCGTTTCAGTCTAGACGCTTGGTCGCGTCGGCTGACATTTGAAAAGTGCAACATGCGTCGCGTTGCAAATACGGCGCCGTGCACCTTCCAAATTTAACGCGGGTCGCATACCGACGTGACACACGCATCCCAGTGAAATATGCCCGACTGTTTCACTCGGATCTATCCCATATACACCCAAACATTAACCCGTAAATCGATCAGTCCGAAGGAAATTAATCTTTCGCTATGCTGAATGATATCTTCCTCGTTCATCCTTTTCATTTTCGCAATAGCTTCTATCTACTGCATCTATCAGTCCTCCATCTTGTATTCTCCCTGGGCATTAATCTTCGAATTAATGGAAAAATTAAATTTTCGTAAGTGCACGTGGTAAGTGAGACAAATGTCTTTGCAAGAGATTTAAACTGGACTTGAGGGTGAATTATGGCAGGTCTGAGTTTGTGTCTGAATTTTCGAGAATGCTTTCAAATCTCGGAGAACTGAAACCCAGAAATGTTGAATCTTTGGAAAAATAGGTAGTAAATAAGATAAATCGCTGTGCGGATAATTTGGATTTCAAAATGCTTCGACATCTCAAAGAACTCGAATTTAGAAAGATTAGTAGTCTGTAAATACTGATGGATGTTAAGCAACACGAGTCTGTTTGAAAGAAATTTAAGCCAGGCTTCAGAGTGACTTGTGCCAAGTCCAAGTCCGAGTCGCAGTCTTCAAACATGCTTCAGGGAGCAGAAGATCGATAGATCTTTCTCTCTAATCGATAAATCTCGAAGAACTCAAATTCAAAAATTTGGAAATGGTTTATACATTAAAGATATATAGTAAATAATACATATTTGCATTGTATACAGATATATTTACATTAAATACGTGTATAGTAAATAAAATAAATCTCTTTGTGGAAAATTTAAAATTCAGAGAGAGTTATAAGAAATTGAAGTCAGAATCCTCAAAAATTCTTTCAAATCTCAAAAATCTCAAACTTGGAATATTTAACCCTCTGGAAATTCTGATAGACATTAAGTAAGACAAGTCCTTTTGCAGAAACTTTGAGAATAATTTACACTAAATTTAAATTTATATCTTGGTTTCTTAAAAATACTTGAGTGACAATCCGACCATCAGTGTTCTATCTTTCCCTGCTTCGTTCCTTTTCCCAGATTGAAAACCCTAAAATAGACAAATTCCAAAGATCTAGAAAAGAGAAATGAACTATTTACAGACTATAATAATAAGATAAGTCGTTTCAATAAAATCTATGTCAAAGTTTAGATTAATCTACTATAAATCTCTGCTTTGTCCATAGTCAGGCCTCTGTTTGGAGCCTCCAAAAATTATTCATTGCTTCCTATCAGACCATCCATATTTCTAAAGATCTCGAGTAGAGAAATTAACCCTTCACAGCCCTAAACGATCAGATAAATTGTTTCTAAAAGACCTAGTTCAGAGTTCAGACTGACCTACTCTATAGTCAGGTACCTGTCTAGAGCTTCCAAAAATTGATAATTGTTCTCTATCTAACAGTCTAATCCTAAAGACCTGAAACAGAGAAATTAACCCTTCACAAGCCTAAACGATCAGACAAATCGTGCCAAGAAGCTAGCTCAGAGTTCAGACTAGTCTACCCTAAATCTCTCTCTGCTCTATACATAGTCAGATAATACCTGTCTAGAGCTTCCAAAAATTGATAATTGTTCTCTATCAAATTGTCCAATCCTAAAGACCTCAAATAGGGAAATTAACCTTTCACGGATTATAATAATAAGATAAATTGTCGTCAAAAAAATAGTCCTGAGTTCTGACTGACCTACCCTAAATCTCTCTCTGCTCTATCTACAGTTACATACCTGTCTAGAGTTTCCAAAAATTGATAATTGTTCTCTATCAGACTGTCCAATCCTAAAGATCTCAAATAGGGAAATTAACCCTTCACAGACTATAATAATAAGATAAATCGTTCCAAAAAAAAAAATAGTCTAGAGTTCAGACTAACGTATCCTAAATCTCTCTCTGCTTTATCCATAGATACCTGTCTAGAGTTTCTAAAAATTGCTAATTGTTCTCTATCAGACCATCCAATCTTAAAGACCTCAAATAGAAAAATTAAGCTTTCACAGACTATAATAATAAGATAAACTGTTGTTAAAGGACCTAGCCCAGAATTCAGACTAACGTATCCTAAATCTCTCTCTCTGCTCTATCCATAGATACCTGTCTAGAGTTTCTAAAAATTGCTAATTGTTCTCTATCAGACCATCCAATCTTAAAGACCTCAAATAGTAAAATTAACCCTTCACAGACTATAATAATAAGATAAATCGTTCCAAAAAAAAAAATAGTCTAGAGTTCAGACTAACGTATCCTAAATCTCTCTCTGCTTTATCCATAGATACCTGTCTAGAGTTTCTAAAAATTGCTAATTGTTCTCTATCAGACCATCCAATCTTAAAGACCTCAAATAGTAAAATTAACCTTTCACAGACTATAATAATAAGATAAATTGTCCTCAAAAAAATAGTCCTGAGTTCTGACTGACCTACCCTAAATCTCACTCTGCTCTATCCATAAATACCTGTCTAGAGCTTCTAAAAATTGCTAATTGTTCCCTGTCAGACCATCCACGGATACACTTCCGCCAGCGCTGGAATCCTCGTTTCTTCGTCTCCGCTTCCTCTTCGGCCCCATTTTTCCTAACAACTCGCGTGATCCATATGGCCTAGGGTATACCTGATCGGATCGTGTCGCGTACCCTGTTACGCCGCACTCTATGACACACTTGTCTCGCGAGTGAGACACGTTGCAAGAATAGTCTCCGGGAATAATTAGAAACGGGAACGGTACGGGGTGTTTCTTTCTCGGCAATGGAAACAGCACGACGTATAAACTGTTTTCATTGCCGATATATTCGCGGCTAGCGACAGCTAACCACGTCTCGAAGCTGGCTCCGATAGCCGCAGACGTTTCAACGCGTGGACAGACCCGGCTATAGCCACGAAACGAGATTAATGGACGAAAAGTTAGTTCAATAAGAGGAAACTCGTGAACTTAAATTGTACAGTATCGTTCGAAAGCTTTTCGCTTATTCGATGATCGGGAACTTCGAATCTTCCTTATTCCGAGCCAATATATATTTGATAAATTATTAGACAGACATGAAATTGTTATATTTACATAAAATTATGCCTAT
>NW_016908433.1:350847-367101 GCF_001483705.2 Eufriesea mexicana | reverse complement strand
ATTAAATATAATATATAATTGTTAAGAATTTTTTAATATCTCTTTAAATTCTTCTACAGGTGATTTCACTTTTAGTGTTAAATTTGCCTCTTCTACCATAGTAATCCTTCCTTTTAATAAAAATATTTTCTAAGCGTCATTAAAATTATTTCTCTGGTAAAACGTGAAATATCACCACCTTCTTGTTATAATAAAGTAATTTCAGGAAAGAAAATCCTGTAATTCGTATAATAATTGAAAATAAATATAATTCTTACGAACTCCTTCAGGGGGGCTACAGATCATAACTGCGAGGGGCCTATTTATTTCTCGCTTCGTCCCTGGTGCTAGTCGTTTAAACCTCGTCGCGGGAGATAAATCACCATCCATCAGGTTACCAGATCGTACATTTTTCCCTAAATCTAGTTTACCACCACGGTAATTCCCGTGCACTCGTGTTTCGTTGCCATAAGCTAGCAATAGGCTGACAGCCGCTGCGCCGTGAAGTGAGCCGATTACGAGAGCCCGACAACGTTCCCTAAATCTTTCCACGGTGTCACGAGCTATCGTCGGCCAATTATTCGCCATCTCGAGCGGCAGTCGCGTCTAATTGTCAGATCACGCACCCGGTCGACGTCGAACCTCGTCCCTGAGCCCGAGAGCATTTTCGCAATTCCGCGTTGTCCGCCTCGGATCCAGAAATAAACCGAGACGAGGCTTCTTCGAGGCGGAAGCCGACTGGTTCCCCGTTAGGCGAAGAACTGCTCGAAAATGGAGTTCCTTTCGCAGTGGACTGTGCTCCGGTCATCATGCACTCGTAGGTTTATTGGCAGAATATGTGGGAACGAGTCGATGACAGTAGATGATGGAGAAAAATGTGTACTTATTGTGTTATTTATTTATAACTTGAAGTTAATGTCAAACGGCTAGGGATTTTTGGAATTTTTTGAGTGGTGACTGGGAGTAGTTAGCACTCGATCTTTGAAGATTCATTGGTGGAGCATATGGGAACGATTTGATGACAGTTTCCGTAGATAATGGAGAAAAATGTGGTGCATTTATTGTGTTATTTATTTATAAGATGAAGTTAATTCAATCGTCTAGGGATTTTTGAAATTTTTTGAGGAGTGATTGGGAGTCGTTGGTATTCGATCTTCGAAGATTTTTCGGTGATCTACGAATGATTTCGTTGAGTATGAGTTATGGTTATGATACATCGTGCACTCGAAGGTTTATTGGCAGAGTATGTGGGAATGAGTCGATGACAGTTTCCGTAGATGACGGGGAAAATACATTTATACCACGTCTGACAATTTGTCAATTTTGGGATTGTATCATTTATATCTTGGTCTTTCGAGTCTTTCTCATCTCGAGCAGACTGCCATGATCATCTATGATCCAATGATATATAGTATGTCAATCTAAAATAAAAATTTTCAATCATGACAATAGTAATCATCATTGGGATCCTATTATCATCGCGCTATTACCATCAACATATTCCCCATCACGGTGTCATCATCTGCATCATAATCAACATCACAATATTGCGACCAGTATCATAATCATTGAACTATATACGAATATACGCAGATTTTAATTCAAGGTTTCTATTAATTTATAATGGGGTTTTGACCTATGGAAAGGGTGCTAGTACAGGTTGCTACGTCATTGGTCCCTGGGGTGGTTACCTCGTAGTAGCAAAATTCGAGTGATTACCTGGCAGTGTGTCATTTGAACTGTCATAATGCATGACTACATCTGGGGCCCTTGGTTGACAATCCTGGTGTGTGTCATGATTTAGACTGCGTCAGAGAAACAACATCTAAGGCCCTTATGTGTTCATTGGTCTTGTGCATTAGGCTGCGTCACAATATCGTTATCACAGTGTCATCATACACATCATGATATCACGATCACCATTTTGATATCATCTTCGATATCATTATTATCACCATAGCTATCATTGTGATATCTTCGATATTACAATTACCATCATAGCTATCATTGTGATATAATCTTCGATACCATCAGTACCATCATAGCTATCATTGTGATATAATCTTCGATATCATCAGTACCATCATAGCTATCATTGTGATATCATCTTCGATATCATCATAGCTGTCATTGTTATATCTTCGATGTCATCATAGCTGTCAATGTGATATCATTTTCGATGTCATCATAGCTGTCAATGTGATATCTTCAATATCATCATAGCTGTCAATGTGGTATCTTCGATATCATCATAGCTGTCAATGTAATATCTTCGATATCATCATAGCTATCATTGTGATATCATCTTCGATATCATCATAGCTGTCATTGTTTTATCTTCGATATCATCATAGCTGTCAATGTAATATCTTCTATATCATCATAGCTATCATTGTGATATCATCTTCGATATCATCTTAGCTGTCATTGTGATATCATCTTCGATATCATCTTAGCTGTCATTGTGATATCATCTTCGATATCATCATAGCTGTCATTGTGATATCTTCGATATCATCATAGCTATTATTGTGATGTCATCTTCGATAACACGATTATCACAATATTTTATAGAATTTCTCAATCTCGATATCGTTTCTTCGTTTGATCTCCTTTGGCATTAGTAAAGCACAGTTTCGAATAGAGCGAGCGACTCGAAAGTCAGTGGTAAATCCTCGCCAGGAGTCCGCAAACGGGCCAGTGGTTTCGATTAGTCCAATCATAACTCGAGCAATTGCGGATCGCGACACGAAAGGACCTTCGTCCCGGTCTCGTTCAACCCCGATAACCGCGGCAAACTTGCCGAGATAAGGGAAGCTCGCGGTCGATTCCTCTGCGGTTGTCTGCGGAGGTGGTGAATCGAGAGGCTGGAGGCGTCGTTTGTCAGCCAGAAATCTCTGCAAACTTGGAACACTGCTCTGGCCCGAGGAAGAAACGCGTCGATCTCCGACACGAATGCGACGTGTCGTGCACCGTGTTAACCGATCTGCCTAATTTCTTTTTGTTTCGAACCTCGAGGCTCGGGGTTGCTTGGATAGAAGCTAGTATAGTTCGAAGAGACAGCTCTTGTATAACGTGGTATTTTGAGAACGCGGTTTTGATAGTGCGTAGTTTATCATATGCGCCACACTTATGTAACTCGAATTCCATTTTTACCAACGCTTCCTGCATTCAGTTTTAAATCTCCCGTTTACGTGTAATCTCTTTATATAGACTCCTGTTAGGTGCATCGATATTCGTCATCGGGGGTGACGAATATTTATTCGCATACTTTTGTTATTCGGAATTTTATGATTTATCCATCATCCACGTACGTCTAACTCGTTTTTCAATCACTTGCGGATTTTGAAAACTTTTTAACCCAATGTAACCTTTGAATGTTGACTGTTCCATTAGGTGAGCCAATATTTGTCATAGTGAGTGTCGAATACTCATTCGTATGGCTTTGTTATTTGGAATTTTAGGATTTATCGATCACTCACATAAATGTAACTCGTTTTTCCATTACATATGAGCTTTGAAAATTTTTTAATCGAATGTAGTCTCTTGGTATAAATTCTTCTGTTAGGTGATCCAATATTTGTCATAGTGGGTGACGAATATTTATTCATATGGCTTTGTTATTCGGAATTTTATGATTTATCGATCATCCATGTAAATGTAACTCGTTTTTCAATTACTCACGAATTTTTAAAATTTTTTAATCGACTGTGACCTTTCAATGTAGACTGTTTTATTAGATAAACCAATATTTGTCATAGTGGGTGGCAAATATTTATTCGTATGGCTTTGTTGTTTTGAATTTTATCATTTATCGATCATCCACGTAAATGTAACTCGTTTTCCCATTACTTAAGAGTTTTGAAAATTTTTTAATCGAGTATAATCCCTTGAAATAGACTGTTCCATTAGGTGTGAAAATATTTGTCATAATGGGTGACGAATATTTATTCGTATGGCTTTGTTATTCGGAATTTTATGATTTATCGATCATCCACCTAAATGTAACTCGTTTTTCAATTACTCACGAATTAAAAAAATTTTTTAATCGACTGTAACCTTTGAATTTAGACTGTTTTATTAGGTGGGCCAATATTTGTCATAGTAAATAACGTATATTTATTCGTATGGCTTTGCTATTTGGAATTTTATGATTTATCCATTGCCTATACAAATATAACCTGTTTTTCAATTAGTCACGAATTTTGAAAATTTTTTCGAGTATAATCTCTTGATGTAGACTGTTCCATTAGGTGATCCAATATTTGTCATAGTGGGTGACGAATATTTATTCGTATAGCTTTGTTATTCGGAATTTTGTGATTTATCGATCATCCACGTAAATGTAACTCGTTTTCCCATTACCTATGAGTTTTGAAAATTTTTTAATCCAGTATAATCTCTTGGAATAGACTGTTCCATTAGGTAAGCCAATATTTGTCATAGTGGGTGACGAATATTTATTAGTTTGGCTTTGTTATTCCGAATTTTACGATTTATCGATCATCCATGTAAATGTAACTCCTTTTCCCATTACATATGAGCTTTGAAAATTTTTCAATCGAGTATAGTCTCTTCATATAAATTGTTCTGCTAGATAAACCAATATTTATCATAACGTGTATTTATCATGGCGAATATTTATTCCTATGCTTTTGTTATTCGAAATTTTATGACTTATCGATCATCCACATCAATGTACCTCATTTTCCAATTACTTACGAATTTTAAAAATTTTTTAATCGAATGCAAATCTCCTTATATATACTGTTTTATTAAGTGGATCAAGATTCGTCATAGTGGATGATGAATATTTATTCGTATGCTTTTATTATTTGGAATTTTATGATTTATCACGTTTTCCAGTTACTTGTGAATCTTTCAAATCCTTTAATTCGGTGTAATCTCCTGATATAGACTGTTCTGTTAGGTGGACCAACATTCGTCGTAGCAGATGATGAATATTTATTCCTATGCTTTTATTAGTTGCGATTTTTATAATCTAACGCGTTTTCCAATTACTCGCGAATTCTTTTTAATTTTCCATTCCACGAAATCTTGATGTAGTATACTTACTACTCGGTAAGAGGGACCGATATTTATCTACGGACGATGAACATTTACTCGAATTACTTCGTTGTTATAATACTTCGAAATTATACGTGTCAATCGCGCACAGGAATTTCCCAATTCGCAAGGTTAGTTGGAAATATCCATATAGAAGCGTGGCCGGAAATTTTTGGAGCTTTTATTGGTCCGGCTACATTTCATACAGAAAACAGACGGAACGTGGCAGCCTGTGCCAACAAGAGTTAAGCAAAAATGTTTCGGTATAATATCTCGAAGCAGACCGTTTCTCCTTTTTCTTTAAACAACCAGGAACATAATAGTATTTATTTTCCAACCAGAAAATTAATTCATTAACACTTTATTAATTGATGATTAATAATTAATAATTATCACACAAAGGAGAAATATTAAATTTGTTGTTAAATTGTTATTGGTTTTCCTTTTACGTGTATGTTCGCACATATTAACCCTTTGCACTCGACGACTTTTTGTTACAGAAAAATAGTAATTCGAAGACTCGAAGAGTCGACGATATTTTTAAAATGGTAAATGAGAAATCATATGCAAATTAAGACGTAGAATTATTTTTCTTCGACACTCCATACATCGTTAGGTAATTTTAAATTTGATATATTAATTAACGTCGATCTTTAAAATCTTCTTAAATGGTAACTGAGAGTCACCTCTCGAGTGCAAAGGGTTAATAATAATTGTATTATTTCGTGAATTTTATATAGAGCTTTTTTAAATTAATTCTTCAAAAATATTGCCAGTCCCTGGCAACGTTTGGCTGCGTAAACGTGCAACTATTAAAGTATTAAACTCCAAATATTCGCAAATCTTCCACTACGTATTGCATTGCGTATCTGTGCAAGAACGGTCTCTGGAAGAAATATTCTTGAACTTCACGTGCGTCCCACGTTCCACGTCGACGTGGTTCTCTAGCCTCTCTTGCTGCAGCTCTAGGACGAGGAATCCCGAAATTATTTTTAACAAGGTTGCGTAAGAACGGTGGCAGCACGAAGATTCGATTCGATACGGACATTGTCCTATAACGTTTGTTTAACGGCCGTCAGTTTCCGTCACCCGTGTCCAACAGGGCGCTAAATTAAGCGACGTGGGATAATAAATAAGTCGATCCGCGACTTCCGTGGGACCGAGCCGCTGCCAAAAGTCGATCGGGCCAAATGCGCGCGATGAACAAATCCGAAACGGCTTCGTCCCGCGGCGCGAAAAGTTCGCGGGCATTGTTGAAAGAGGAAACAATGGCGTCGAAATAGACACCGGTGTTTGCTTGCGGAGCGGCCGGAATTCGCGGGACGACTCGAGAAATTGCTTAACCGTTTGAAATAAATTCGCTTTTAAATAAACTGCGAAACGAGAGTAGAAAAATAGACCGTGCCTCGTCGAATAACATCCTCGTGGATCGTCGATTTCTCGTGGAACAGACTTGGCGCGGGTTTTAATTGACATAAGTGCTGTCTTGGGCTCTTGAGTCCGTCTTCAGCCGCGCCGGCGGCCATTTTGGACGCGCACGAGTTCCTCGAGCTCGCGCGTGACGTTCTTATCGAGTGGAGTCTATTTTATTGGCTATTTTTCTGCAGACACATATTTCGCAGCGTTTGCGTAATTTCTCCTGCCAGATTTGCGATTTTACGGTTGTACGTTTGTTTCACGTTTCGTGTTTCTTTACTTTATTTGTGACTTAGGAAGTAACTAATATGTCTGTTACGATATTCTCAGAATCGTAGCGTTCTCTTTGTTATTTGCCGGTATTTACTGGTATCTGTTGGTATATAGAATGCACGGATGTTAAACATGAGAGTGTAAATTAAATTATAATTAGCTTATAATTGGTTTATAATTAATATTTTAACTTTGATGCGTAGCTCTTTGCTTGGTATCGTTTCCCAAAAATGTTCTTTGGGAAACAATACCAATTACCAGGTCTCACCACGCGGAGGTAGCTACGCATCGAGACCCGACATGCGCCCTAGTGGCGCAACCTACTGGCGCTATCCGTATCAAAGGTTCCCTAACCTAACTCGGAGCGAAAGAAGTTAAAGCGAAGCTACTGACTCTTTATTAAATTTCGTGTCTTACAAAGGGGACTTCGATTCGGTATACTAAAACTTTACTGTCGCGACGCTAAGATATTTTATTTCGATAGACTCTAATATTTCTAAGTTCCCATGAAAATAGGGAAGGAAAGACGCGAGCAAGTGAAAAATCGCGACGCGCCCGAACGAGTTCGCGATTATTCGAAAGACCGACTAGCCTACGCGACGCACTCCCGTGTACAAGACAACTTCAGGCCTCGGCACCCTCACGATCGGGCCTTGCCCACCCCGCCACCGCCGACCTCGCCATGGCTTACTCGATGATCTAAGGCAGCTAACGAACCAGTGAAACACCCAGAGGCAATTCGAGGGTCCTATGCGAGGCCTAACAGTCGGAATCACGCGCATGCTCCATACCCCGGCTCTATGCAAACATAACCACATAGCCACCGAGTGCTAGAGGGGCAGGCAGGCACGCTCTTGCAATGATTCCGACTGCAGGGCCCATCCCCCGGTCGTGTGCACGGATTGGCACCCAGGACGACTAAGGTCGACGGACCCTCGTATTACTCCAGATGCCTCCCCAGCCCGAGGGCCACCAGAGATCTCGATGCATGACGAGATTGACAATATGAGCGTCGGAGACGAGTCGTGAGGATGACTTACGAGGCGTGGAGCTATCGAGTACACGGGAAGTACGTCGCGTAGGCTAGTCGATACTTAAGAAAGATCGCGATTATCGCGAGAACAATAGTGTTCTATTTGGTAAACGAGAGGGATAGAGAATTTATATATTTCGCTCCGAGTTAGGTGGCTTACCTTTGAACAGATAGCGCGCACATGAAACTTAGTCTAGCTATCTATCTTAGACCAACTTATGACTACTTAAGTCTAAACGCACGCCTAAACCTGTAACAAAAATATATTAACCTGGAAGAAAACGGGTTAGTACAAGTAAACAAAATAAAATATAAAATATAAATGAAATATAGACTAGAATGATCAACCAAATGGAAGAAACGACCCAACGATGAGACATAAAGAAACCAACGACGAAACATTCGAATATTATACGAAATATTCGAATGTTTATATAGAAATAAAATCTGTAAGAAAAATAATTAAAATCTGAAAAAAAAAATATAATTAGAACCCTAAAAGAAAATTGGCCTAAAACCAACAATGAGACATAAAGAAACCAACGATGAGAGATAAATGACCCAACGATGAGATATAAACAACCTAACGACAAGATAAATAGAAACGAAAAAATTATTAAAACCTGGAAAAAAAATGAAATAATTAACAACTGAAAACAAAAAAAAAAAGTTATTAATACTTGGAAACAAAAAAACATTAGTAAATGGTTTAATGGGGTGGGGTGTGGGTGTGGGGACTACCCCCAACCTCACTCGGACCCACCCCCAACGCGTACACGGAAAATTTAGATGTTACGCGCGCGAGGCCAAACGGACAAATGAGTCCTGCTGCGTCGCATCGCCCTTTATATAGCCACCGATCGGCCGAGTTCCCCCACCCCGAATAGAAATTTTCAGACTTCCTCGATTTTATTAATTACTAATTTTCCGCTCTCATAGCCAATAATTTACTAATTTTTTCACATGTATTATAAATATATATTGCGAACAATTTGTTAATAGCAATATTAATTTGTTATTAACAATCGATGTAATAATTTATAAACCTTTTGCAAGTTACCGATACATTTTAGCAAAAATACGTTCTAAGTTCGTGTAATAGTTGAAAATTTATTAACTTTTTCACTTCTTTAAATAAATTTACATTGTGAGCAATTTGTTATTAACAATTGGGATAATAATTTATTAACTTTTTGCAAATTATCGTTACATTTTAACAGAAGTACGTTGTAATTTTAAGTAGTAACTAATAATTTATTAAGTTTTTCACTTTTGTTATAAATTTACGTTGTTAACAATTTATTACGTGGGGGTCCTCCACTACGGTCATGGATGTCGTGCTGGTCGCAGGTATCCTCGTTGGTAGGAGGGATAGGGGGTAGGTCCCCTCCTAGAAGAGACGGTAGGAACAGGAAGGGATGGGTGGTTTTCGTAGGGTCACTTCACTCACGAGTTCACTAGTAGGCCCTCCCTTAGACTGTGATACTATTTGGAAGATCGAGGAGTTATATATATATATAGGAATTGGAGGTTCCGAGGACTTGCGAGAAAGTGCTCATAGTCAGAGTCCATCTAGTGGCGAGGGTGTGAATGATGGTCGCTACAATTATTACCAATAAATTTGATAACCTATACATTTTTATAATGTATAGCACTTCCATAGAATAAATTTCCATGATACGTATATGTACGTCAAAATATTCTGATTTCCTCTGTATTTTTGTCCAAAATGAAACCTCCATAGAAAAGCTAGCAGTACTAGAAAGGAAATCACCTATCGGATACTACAGTGCAGAGAAAAAGTTAAAATTCGTTGACAGCTTAATTGAAGTACAGTCCCAAATTTGGAATAAAATTTTACTTCACCCGACCGCGAACTACACTCCATTAGCGATAGCAAGCCGGTAATTTACGCGTTTGCTCGTGACCAGGAATCTCTCGTGGAACGGAAAGTATGCGGGAAACGCGGGCTCTCCATTTCGTAATTCGAGCGCGGGAAATTCGAACGGCGGTTACGGGCGAGCCGAGTAACGGGGATGTTGGCGGTTTGTGGAAGTTACTTTGGCCCGTTTCAGCGGAGCAGGGCTGGTTCACCGTTGAAAAGTCGCGGGATATAATTAATCGGAGTCGGACGCCTCGTCGGGTTATTAAGATCGCGACGTGGGTAGTTAATTGGCCTGGAGTCGACGCTTCGATAAAAACGGAGCGAGTCGGTGCACGCTGATTCTCGAATTACACGCTAATCTGGCCCGACGAGCGATTAAAAGCGACCTCGAGCGGCTGAAGAAGCAGAATTAATGGACCGTCGACTAGAGGCGGCCATCTTGGCGCCCTTCGAGCATCCGCGTGTTCTTTTCGACGTGTTATCGGTGAAATAAATTTTATTTCCACGGAAAACGATATCTGCATGATCTTCTGCACCTGTGATTTCACGTGTACGCCATTTCGACGAAGTATAATATAATATAATCGCCGCTAGAGGTCTCAGGGGTTTGGCCGAAGCGCGATAAGTATCTTAACGACAGGATTAACGCTGCATTCGAATAATTATTTATTTATTTATTTATTTGTTTGTTTATATGGGATTAATTCATTATAAAAATTACGAGAAGATTATTATAGTGAGGTATAAAATTAATGGTAACAATTAAAAATAAAAATAAAAATATACAAATATACAAACAGACGAGATGTGTATCAGTATAAGAAAACAAATTTTTTTACAGAGAGGTGCGATGTAGTAGCTATTTTATAAAGTGAAGAGATTGACTGAATAGATCTAGAGTAGGATAAGTGTTGTTAACATTAATAATCATTCTATTAATACCTGAGTGGTATGCAAAAGCGGTTTTATGTTGTTGTATACGAAGAAAGTTGTATCGTGTTAAATGAAAAGTTGGAACATTGATTGAGAATTTTTCTAATATATCAGAATAATACAAAAAGAATATCAGAGATTTCTCTCCTTCCTTTTATATCAAGTTATATCGAGTTTTTGAAAGTATTACTAATTTTTTAAATTCATTTTCAAGTTACAAAACTACGAACTCCAAAAATTTATTATCGTATAAATTATTACCGAAAATTAGCGATAGAAATATTTCTTTCGGTCTAATTTAATTTATAGGCCTGCATTCGAATTATAAACCCTTTGCACTCGAGAGGCGCCATTTTATAAAATTTCGAAGATCGATATTAATTTATATATCAAATTTAAAATAATGTAACAATGTGCAAGATATTGAAATTAAATAGTTCTTATTTACTGCTTAAAAAATATCATCAGCTTAGTACAAAATTTTTCAACTCGTACCCTTCTTTAGCCGAAATAATCGTCGAGTGCAAAGGGTTAAACGTGTTCCTTTTGAACTGAATAAAAAGTATAGAGTTTTTAAATACATTAGAAATTTCTTAAATTAATTTCAAAGTTATAAAATTATTTACTCTTGCCGTCTAATTAATTCCGCCTCATTAAGTCACTTTCATACATACGCTGTCTCTATTAATATCTTTATTACTCTTTAAGCACAAAATTTATCGCAGTACAAACTTGCAATATTTTACGTAACGCATATATAAGCAGACGATCTCGTGGAAAATTAAACACGTTCTCGCTCACGGATATGCGAGACTGGACCTTGGATCGCACTTACTGCGTCACACACGACAGTAAACGACAGTGTTAAATTTATTTTATTGCCGGCTATTTTTATTATTAGCCGGCTTATTGTACTTTATACGCGAAACCTCATTATACGTATTATGCTATTTATAAAGACTTGGAACCGGACCATTGCAAGTACACGAGTGTCACTGTACATGCTTTATATCTTTATTTTTAATCTTTCACTTGGATCTTCTCCGACGAATCTCGCAGCTTTCGACTAGCAGTAAACTGGATTCAAATCAATTATATCGATTATTACTCAATTGCCATAATTATGTTGTTTGAAGAAGGCGGTGATTAGACTCGTGTCATATATGTTGCATTTTTAATGTTTGCCTTTCGCTACTAATGGTGACTATAGTCACCGGCCATGAAACGCCATCTACACACCACGGTGACTATAGTCATCGGTCATAAGACGCCATCTACACAGGACGAGTGACTATAGTCACCGATCACAGGACGCCATCTACACACCACGGTGACTATAGTCATTGGCCATACATAAGACGCCATCTACACAGGACGAGTGACTATAGTCACCAATCATAGGACGCCATTTACACACTACGGGTGACTACAGTCACTATCCATAAGACGCCATCTACACAGGATAAGTGACTGTAGTCACCGGTCACAGGACGCCATCTACACACCACAAGTGACTATAATCAGCGGCCATAATCACCACGGTGACTATAGTCATCGGTCATAAGACGCCATCTACACAGGACGAGTGACTATAGTCATCGGTCATAAGACGCCATCTACACAGGACGAGTGACTATAGTCACCGGTCACGGGACGCCATCTACAAAGGACGAGTGACTATAGTCACCGATCACAGGACGCCATCTACACACCACGGTGACTATAGTCATTGGCCATACATAAGACGCCATCTACACAGGACGAGTGACTATAGTCACCAATCATAGGACGCCATTTACACACTACGGGTGACTACAGTCACTATCCATAAGACGCCATCTACACAGGACGAGTGACTGTAGTCACCGGTCACAGGACGCCATCTACACACCACAAGTGACTATAGTCAGCGGCCATAAGACGCCATCTACACAGGACGAGTGACTATAGTCACCGGTCACGGGACGCCATCTACAAAGAACGAGTGACTATAGTCACCGATCACAGGGCGCCATCTACACACCACAGCTGACTATAGTCACCGATCACAGGACGCCATCTACAAACCACGGGTGACTATAGTCAGCGACCACGAGACGCTGTCTAGATACTGTTAAAGGGGTTATTACGCAAGAAATGGTAAACTGTGGAAAAACTGTGTAGATCTTTATTGAGCGGCCGAATGGTTAGAACTGGCCTGTTCAGGGCCTCGCAAGTCAAAAGTCGTCTTCAGAAGACTGGTGACAAAAGACTGTGTGACAAAAGACAGAACATTGGGGGAAGGGGTCGCTCCCACACCGCTGGAATGTAGAGTTTGCTTCACTATTTAATTTTACCATAACAGATACCACGGGTGACTACAGTCACTGGCTATAAGACGCCATCTACACACCACAGATGTCTATAGTCACTGGCCATAAGACGCCATCTAGACACTACGAGTGACTATAGTCACCGGCCACAAAAATTGCGCCAAAAGTTAACCCTTTGCACTCGAGAGGTGTCTCCCAGTCGCCATTTAATCAAATTCTACAGATGAATATTAATTAATATATAAAATTTACAATTACCCAACAATGGGTGGAATATCGAAATAAAATAATTCTACAATTCGTTGTTCTACGCGTTTTCGATTATCTCGTAAAATCCGCATCTCGTTTACCAGTGTTCTTCTTTGCCTCCATTTTCTATATGAAAAGTACAAAAACTTGGAAATGTGTAAATTATAAATTATATCGGTAAATTATAGCCATTCGATGCCGATCAATCGAAGTCCCGATTGAAACGGCAATTTCGTCGGGTCGACTTTTTACTCGGCAATGTCCTGATCAAAGAGGAACCCACGAATCTATCCCACTTCCGGCGAGACGTCGAACTTTTAATTGTTACTCCGGTGTTTGCTTTATCGAACGATCTTCCAAACTTCGAAACAAATCCCACCCCTTCGACACTCGAGCTTCTTTGTCGTCCAATCATAATATCGTCTTATTTCCCCCAGACTAATTATCAGATCCACAGAAAGTTCCACCAAATTGCGTTTCGTCGAATAAAATCGAATCATCCTAACAGGGACTTCTTCCAGAACTGAAAATTTGATTTATTATTTATCGATAGCGTAACGATATATTTATCTGTTATTAAATTTTTTTTAATAACAATTAATTTGATCGGATTCTAAAGATGGATGTTAATTAATATATCAAATTCCTTGAAATATCGAAGTAAAATAATTTTACGTTTTAATTTGCATACGATTTATATTTATAAAATAAATATTGTAGGAATGGTGAGCGTGGTCGGTCTTACGTGCAATAAACGACGGCTCGCGGAATATTCCGCGCTTGGTGATAGTAGACAATCGCGAGCTCGCGGAATATTCCGCGCTTGGTGATAGTAGACAATCGCGAGCTCGCGGAATATTCCGCGCTTGGTGATAGTAGACAGTCGCGGGCTCGCGGAATATTCCGCGCTTGGATACAAATGGGATATATAAGGGTGCATGGGCGTGAAACGAACAGTTTCAAAGAGAGTTCTATGAGAGATAGTCAGTGTGAAAGGTCATAGCATCTAGAATAAATCTTAAATCAGTTCACAATAAATCATACTTTTATTATCTACCACCGTCCTTTTACTGCCTCCTAAACAATTCCTACAATATATATAAAATAATAAACAAATTTCTATTTATATAATTTATATCTTAGAAATATCTTCTAATTTATAGCAGAGAGTTTTCGAATTATTATTTCCCGAATTATTTCGAATTATATATAGTATCGTAGTATAGTATTACAGTATACTCGAAAGCTTCTCAAATTCGAGAATCAAAAGAACGAAACAATAATACCGCTTTTATTTCCACGTTTATTGGCCTTATCGTGTCGTTATCCGAATATGATATGATCGGGCTCGTTAAATCGATCGCAATGTTAAACGAAAATGCACGAAACGAATGGAAGGATCTAAAATTGCTGGAGTGATCGTTTCTTAAAATTCAACGAGCGTTGCAGCACCGAAAATCCAGCTCTTCGAAAACATTGGCGAATCATGTGCCGCTCGAGGAGGCTAGAAGAAGAAGACTGCCCTCGGAAATTACCCGGACTCGAATTGAATTATTCAAAGAGAGAAGGTTCGAGGGAGAGGAGAGCGGGACGGATCTCTCTCAGCGATACTTTCTCTGGTCGACAAAGAGCGTGGACACTGTTGGTGTCTGTGGACGGAGCGAGAGGGTGGAAAAAGACACTCTGTTCACTGGAGCCAAAAGGAGAACTGAAACCGCGAACATAGAGCGAGGGGGAAGGGTGAATAAAGAAAGATGGAGACAAAAGGGTGAAGAGAGAAAATTTTGACGAAAAAGTCGCGGTGAGAGAAGGGTGGAGAGACAACTATAGCGAGAAAATGACGAAGGGACAGAGATAGAGAGAGGAAGATAGAAGCAGAAGGGTGAAGAGTGTAATGGTTGACCAGGAAATTATGATGAGAGAAAGATGGAGGAAAATCTTTGAGAGAGAAGGAAGGAGATAGAATGATAAAGAGGAGGAAGGTTAGAAATTCTCTTCCTGGTAAAAGAAGAATGAAAAATTTAAGAGAAAAGGATAAACAAGGGTAAGAGAATGATAAAAATTCACCAGAGAAAAGGATGAAGAGAGGAAACCACGGTGTTAGAATGGTAAATACAGAAGGACGAAGGGAGGGAAAATGAGAGAGAAATCCGTGATGATAGAAGGGTAGAAAATTGAATGGAAAATCATAGTGAGAGAAGGGTGGAGCACGAAAGTCAGAGAGAAAGGGGTGAAAAGAGCAAACCGTGATAAGAGAAGGGTGAAGAGCGAAGGCACAGAGGAAAAAGTGAACACAGCAAACCGTGGTAAGAGAAGGATAGAGGACGAAAGACATAGAAAAAGGGTGAAAGAAATCCGTATTAAGGGTGGAGAGAAAAGAGTACAGAGAAGAGAGGGTGGAGAAACCCGTGGTGACAGAAGTATAGAAAGAGAGTTGGAGAGAAAACCGTGCTAAGAGAAGATACAGTAGAGTGCAGAAGATTCAAAGAAAAGGGTGAAAGAAATCCGTGTTAACACTAGAACTACCAACACAGTCAAAATGACTGGTCCCAGAATTTCCCTTTCTGCAATCACCGAATACATATACATACATTAAGAATAAAATTAGTATGAACTCATATTAACACTTATCCGACCCCAGAGCGAACTATACGGTTTCCACCGTGCTCGGGGAACCCGAATAAGGGGCCTTAAAAATTGATGAATTTTATTATATGCTTTATAGAAGCAGTTCGTCAGTAATTGCGAACAACTCCAAATGGAGGTAGTGTAAGTAATATCCGAAAACGAGAAACGCGTTGCTAATGGGAGATCTCCCCGATCGGTAGGGCACCGGCTTACTTTAACACGTTGACTGCCATGGGGGTCACCGATGACCGGCACTCAACTTGGCGGTGACGCCACGGGGGCCACCGGTGACCGGCGACGCGACCATTAGTAAAAATACATAATTAGAGTAAATATCGATACTGATAAATTTTTAAATAGTACCATTGTTACTATAATGGTTCGAAGAAATTAATGCCATACAGAACATGCAAAAATAATTTTATTTATACAAAGAAAAGGTGAACCAAAACAGTCGGCACAATATGTCGCCACTTTTT
>NW_016908433.1:308576-350449 GCF_001483705.2 Eufriesea mexicana | reverse complement strand
CCCGCCACGAAAAATACATTAAACTCGATTACACAACTCACCTTATCTGTTGTAAATAATATTTCAACATAATATGCATCGCATAATAAAGTATTCGTGTTGGCGCCATGGGCAAACCATGTAAAATGCGCGTGGCAGTCAACGTGTTAAAATGGGGGGATCTCCCCGATCGGTCGGCTAAGTGTTAAGAAAGAACTGTAATCAATATATTCACTCGTATTCATCGTAGCGCTGAAATTACTATAATCTGTGCACGTTATAGTTACGTACCCATTGAAGATCGGTAGTTCTAATGTTAAGGGTTGGGAGCAAGAGCTACAGAGAAAAGGATGAAGAGAGAAACCCATGGTAATAGAAATATAGAGAAATATAAAGAAATATAGAGAAAAGTAAAATAAGGATAGAATACGAAAGACGTAGAGAAAAGGACGAATAGAGAAAACCATGATAGGGTGGCGAGCAAAAGATACAGAGAAAAGGACGAATAGAGAAATCCTTGATAAGGGTGGCAAGTGAGAGGTACAGAGAAAAGGGCGAACAGAAAAATCCGTGGTAAGAAAAGGACGAAGAAAGGAAGACCTGATAGAGATCCGTACTTCGAGAAGGGTGAAGAGAGAGAGAAACGGAGAGAAAGCGTGGCGAGAGGGTGAGTTAGTGAGACGTGGGGTGGCAGGAGTAGAAGGTTGGCGTTCTCCGCGGAGAGTCGAGGCTGCTTGCTTATTGTCCGCGCGAGCGGAAAGAACGCCGGCGCACGCGACTGCTGTAGTTTCACGGAATGCATTAGGCAGATGGAACGTGTAATTGGAGTCGTGCAGGAGCGTACACGCGGGGAAGAACCGGCCACCTGTCGTCGCTGTCTACCCTCCGACGCGGTTCCTTCGAGGCGTCGCGCTCTTTGTCCCCGTTCCACGTCCGCTTTTCTTCGCGCGTCGCCATTAACCTGTTTAGCTTAACGACAAAGGCATAAAGGCTCTTCGCCACGCGTCTACGGGAACCTGTCTCTCCGCTCTCGATGCCTCTTCAGCGAGAGAACGATGGAGGAAGCTAGATCGGTCGAGTCGTCTGGCTGAAATTCAATTTCTAGGGATTTTTTACGGTTTTTCCCTAGGTCAGAATATCTTGGGGTGAATGAATTAACACTAGGTTTACGGACGCTATCTGTATACCTGTTTCTAAGGACACCTGTTAAATTGACAGGTAAAGCAAACCACGTGCCTTTTTTTTTTTTTGATGATTAGTTTAATTTAAAAACAATTGTATATTATATTAACAGTCTTAGTATAAGTTAACTAAATTTGTTACCATCGTATAATTGGTGCAACCCTTCCGTCAAATTGACGGGTTCCGTAAATCTAGTGTTAACAGGACGAGGTTTCAAAGGATTTTACAAATGGAACGAAGCGATAATGATTGATTAGGTTTGAGTATATTGTCTGTTTCCTCTGGGATTCGGTGTGAAAAATTAGAGACTGTTTTAAAAAATTGGGAAAGATAAAATAAAATGAAATTTGTATTTATTAAGTCTTGGGAGGGTTTAGGTTAGGTTTGGGTGTATTGGATTCCGTTCTGGGGTGCGGTAAGAAAAATTAATTACAGTTTTAAGGGATTGAGAAATGAGAGATAAAATGAAATTTGTATTTATTAAGTCTTGGGTAGGGTCTGCGCTGAATTGGGGTGAGATACGATGGAGCGACTTCGATTAATGAATTTTAGGAATCCTCGTAGATGTTGCATATTCTGTTTCAGAATGTAATAAAAGGTATTAATGACTGTTTAAACAAATTTAGAAACAGTGTAAACAAATGATGACAGAATTCGAAATTTTTCTGTAATAAATCTTGACAGCAATTTGATCGAGGTACCGAGATGTATCCTGTTTGAGATATAGAGACGAAGATCGATTATTATTTAAACAAATTTATTATTTAAAGAAACGATGACAGAATTCGAAATTTTTCTGTAATAAATCTTGACAGCAATTTGATCGAGGTACCGAGATGTATCCTGTTTGAGATATAGAGACGAAGATCGATTATTATTTAAACAAATTTATTATTTAAAGAAACGATGACAGAATTCGAAATTTTTCTCCGATAAATCGTGACAGCAATTTGCCCGAGGTACCGAGATATATGCCCCTTCAAGATACAGAGACCAATATCGATTATTATTTAAACAAATTTGAAAACAGTGTAAATAAATGATAACAGAATTCGAAGTTTTTCTGTAATAAATATTGGCAGCAATTTGCTCGAGGTACCGAAATATATCCTGTTTGAGATACAGTGACGAAGATCGATTATTATTTAAACAAATTTAGGAACAATGTAAACAAACGATGACAGAATTCGAAATTTTTCTGTAATAAATCTTGACAGTAATTTAATCGAAGTACCAAGGTATATCCCCTTTCAGGATATAAAGACCAAGATCGATTATTATTTAAACAAATTTAGAAACAATGTAAATAAATGATGACAGAATTCGAAATTTTTCTCCGATAAATCTTGACAGCAATTTGCCCGAGGTACCGAGATATATGCCCTTTCAAGATACAGAGACCAATATCGATTATTATTTAAACAAATTTGGAAACAGTGTAAATAAATGATAACAGAATTCAAAGTTTTTCTGTAATAAATATTGGCAGCAATTTGCTCGAGGTACCAAGATATATCCTTTGAAATACAGAGACGAGGGTTAATCGCAATTCGAACAAATTGGAAACTGAAGAGGGACTCTAAAGCAAGGTGAAATTTTTATTTCGACGCACGCGTATTCCGCCAGGTACTCGCATTTTCTCGGTCTGTTAGAAGACCGGAGAGAAACACGATCGCTATGTCGCTATAACCTGGTATGTACTATAATTTAAGACAGCCATAAAAGAAAGGGACGCCTAACTTTGAGCGTCGAAAGTAGAATAGAAACGCGTCGCAGGGAAGAAAATGGCGGACGCTAGAGAAGGTAAAGTATTTCGTAAAAGACATTTTGTATCCTGTCTCTTTGAGTGATGTTATACAGGTTGAACATCTGGAACGGTGATACCTCGTGAAAGAAACGTTTCTTATCGTGCTTCTATTTAAATACGATTTTACCAGTAGGATGTTAGACGTAAGTCACGCACAGATACCCCGTCTCGAAGTCGCATGAGCACGTGTCGCGGGTTTAACTGTTCGTGAGAGGACCATGCACGCTGAACGCTTTATTGACTGGAAACGACACGTTCGAACAAACTTCCCTTATCCCGTGGATCGTCACCGTGCACTTTCTATCGCCATTTCTACGTCTACGAACTTCGTTTATCCCGATAGCGCCAATTCCCAACGAGTCGCGTGAAAACACACGAAATCTTCCTTAAAAACACAAACATAATCGCTTCCGTGATTATATACTATTCGAGTCAAACGAATTACACGATGCAGAAGATAGAGAACACACGCTGCCAACACCGAAACACCACCTGTTATTTCAAACGAATTACACGATGCAGAAGATAGAGAACACACGCTGCCAACACCGAAACACCACCTGTCACCCAGCAAAAGGCCCAGTCGAATCACACGAAACTCACGGATAAACGAAGTTCGTGTGTGTGCGTGGAGAGAGAAAGAGAGAGAGAGAGAGTGAATGAGAGTACACGCAAGAAAAACAAAGCCACGTTAAGCTGGTTGCGATTGGTGTGTTGCAGACACGAGGTGCCTGTCACCTCGGAGCCGATCACGGTGATACACATGGACGAGGACGTCGTCGTGGTCAACAAGCCCGCCTCCATCCCTGTAAGTGGTGTACTGCCAGGACTGTACTGCCAAACAAAGAGAAAAAGAGAGAGAAATTGAAAATGAAAAAGAGAAACGTCAACGACGACGACGATCGTTCGCTAGGCCCAACGCTTCCCGCGGCCCGGGCCCATTAGTTTTGCCCCGAAGCCTCTATCATGATCTATCCCAAGGAATTTACCATTGTTCGAGGTTCGAGAACCCGCGAGTCGGTGTTAGGGGTTGGATTATCGAGCGCTGGAATACCTCCGGTCCTCGCCGCGACTAATTTCGCGAATTATTCGAATTAATTAATTAATCGAGCACAAAGTGACTGAGGGGTGACGGAGAATTACGATTCTTGTAGTTCTTCGCGGGAAATTTCAAGAATTTTTCTATAATTTTTGTGGGATACTGGAATTTTGGGAAATGGAGATGTTTGGTGGATGAAATATCGATTTTTCAGGGGGTGAGGGGATATTCTTTTGTTTTTGGGAGATGAAATTTTGGGAGGTAGGGGATGTTTGGTGGATGAAATACCGATTTCCTTTTTTAATATTTTGTTATTTTTGGGAACGTAGGAATTTTGGGAGATAGGGGATGTTTAGTAGATGAAATACCAATTGTGTTTTTCTTTTGGTATATTTTTTTATTTTGGGGGGATGTAGGGATTTTGGGAAGTAGGAGGTGCTTAGTGGATGAAATACCGATTGTTTTTCTTTTTTAATTTCTTATTTTTGGGAACGTACGAATTTTGGGAAATAAGGGATGTTTAGTGTATGAAATACCGATTTTTTGGGGGGAGGGGGGTATATTCTTTTATTTTGGGGAGATGTAGGAATTTTGGGAAGTAGGAGGTGCTTAGTGGATGAAATACCGATTATTTTTCTTTTTTAATTTCTTATTTTTGGGAACGTAGGAGTTTTGGGAAATAGGGATTGTTTGATGGATGAAATACCGATTTTTTTTTGTGATATTCCTTTATTTTTTGGGAATGTAGAAATTTGGGGAAATAGGGGATACTTGGTGGATGAAATTCCAATTTTGTTTTCTAATATTTCCTTATTTTTGAAAACATGGGAATTTTAGGAAATAGGGGATGTTCGATAGATACTATAAAATACTCCATTTTTGATGGGTATCTGTTTATTTCTGGAGGATGTAGGAATTTTGGAAACTAATGGATGTCTGATGAATGAAATCCTTATTTTCTTGTTTAGTACATTTTTATTCTTCAGGAATGTAGGAACTTCGAAAAAAGCCAGGAATATTTGTTTGATAAAATACTTAATTTAGAATGAGATACGGGGTTCTTACAAGGATAAACAGCGGGTGTTTAAATTATGAAGTGAATTTTCCGATTTAGAAAATCTCTAATTTTAAAAAGCCACGTGCGTTACACACCTACACGCGATACCCCGACCGTGAAACCCGCGATTTACCAGGCACGTCGTTCGGTTTATTTAACTCGTTAATTACTAGCCCATTAAAAGCGCCATTCAATGAAATTCTTCGACTGACTTTCTAGTTCTGAAAATAGCCGGTTAATTATTCGCGGGTAAATTCATCGCGATGAAACCGGCGGCAAAGGAAACTCGTTATTCGAAATTCGAAGGTATTCCAGTCTCGCTAACACACGAGATCACGTGTCGTATTTTCAAGCCTGAATCATCGAGATAAATCACGTAAGAAAATTATCCAAACGAACGAAGTAAAAATCAAAGAGAAGCCTTCGATCGTTAACCGAATTTTAGTACAAAAATATTAGAAACAAATTCACCAAAAACACACGCAAAGCTTCCAATTATCGTCTGAATTTTCCTATCAAAGAAATCCCAAAATATCCAATAAAGATCCAAAATCCAAAAAAAAAAAAAAAAAAAAGGAAGAAACAATTCGATCTTAGACAGAATCCTGATATTAAAAAAGTCCTCAAAAAATCAATTAATGAAAGAGAAAAAAAGAAATTTCCATTATAAAAATCAGAAAAAATTTAGTAGAAAGGAAAGAAAAGTCTGCATTAAGAAAAATCTAAAATGAATGCAAGAAAATAAAAGAAGAACGTTCGATCGTCGTCTGAATCTTTGCATTACAGAATCCTCCAAAAATTTATCAAAAAAAAGGAAAAAAAAATCGTTCGAATCTTCCTACAAGAAAATCCCCAAAATTTACTAGAAAACAGAGGAAAAACGTTCGACCGTTGTCTAGATCTTTGCATTACAATAATTTTCCCAAAATTTATCAAAAAGGAAGGAAAATCGTTCGAATCTTCCCACAAAAAAATCCCCATAAATTACTAGAAAAGAGAGAAAAAGCGTTCGATCGTCGTCTGAATTTTCCCCTAGAAAAATCCGCAAAAATCGAGTGAAAAAGACACAAAGAAAATCGTCGTTGAAATGTTTGCAAACGCACGCACGTTTCTCTTCCTCCCCTCTCGCGTTCTTTTGTCCCTTCTTACTGTGTCATGGTAAGTTTCCGTTTCTTTGGCTGCCAATTAACCGCACGCACGACCATGCAGGTGTATTTTACTAATTTTTCCCAGCCTCGTCGCTTGGCTTTACTCATCGTTCCGCGACTCGACGACCTTCGACGTGGCAAAACGGCTCGCGAATAATCGCGCGGCAATTTTCCGACGCATTTTCCCTCGCTGCTTTCCTCCTTTCATCTTCCACCATCCTTCTCGCTTTCCATAATATTTCTCACCCCCTCCCTCCATATTCTCCATATTAATCTCCCTAAATCCTCCTCAACGATATCCAGTATTTTTCTCCTCCGAATATTCCTTAATTCTGGAAAAAAAGGAAAAACAAACGTCCATTTTTCGTGTCTTATCTCCTTTTCCGTTCACGGTATCTGCAGGTAACGTGATTCGTTTTTATCGACGACCGTGAATCATTCGAAGGTACTCAGAGGAGGCCTCCAAGTCGCATTTCTCACAATTACATTTCTTGCGTTTCGTTTGAAGATCGATTCGCGATTTTTTAAATACCCGAGTAATGGACGATCCTCTCCGCGAGTATATTTTACAGGAATTACAAAGTCGTTCGAGAGAGTATGATAAATTTGCGGTATAGTTCAGCGGATGGTAGACTCGCGAGCTTCTTGGACACCTGGTAATTACCGCGCTCATCGACGATCCTCTTTCCTCGATCGAGCAATCGCGTCGTAATTGAAAATTACACGGTCGCGTAACAGCCGGTGTTAATTATCCCTCGTTTAGATGCGATCGAGGATGCGCGACAGCAGGCTCTGAAGAATTGCAAAATCGTCGGGATTCCGCGCGGATCGCGCCGCTAATCGCTCGAGGCAGCCAGCATCGGCCGCGCGGTTAATCATTCTCCATCTCTGACAACCGGTGAAAATGTCATCGGGAGATTGTTGAGCGTTTCGCAAACGGCTTGCCCGACGTGTAAGTGATTTAGGAAAAGTACGGAATTATTCATGACGGCTACTTTCTATTTTGCGGAATGCTATGGGCATTCTGAGAATCGGCGATTATTTCAGAATAATTTACGTTCTTCTTGGGTTCTGCGAAGTTGCGAGAATTACCGATGTTCGATTCTTAAAGCGAGGAAGAATGAAAATTTTGGAGAAGGGTTGTTAATTAATATATTTTTAAAGGGAAGATTGTAAAAATTCTTATGGTTAAATTTTTTTGGAAAAGAGATGGCAATTTTTGGGGTCAATGAGAATTTTAAATTAATACTTTTTAAAGGGTGGACTGTAAATATTCTTGTCATCAAATTCTTTGAAGAAGGGATGATAATTTTTGGGGTCAATGGGAATTATAAATTAATACTTTTTAAAGAGCAGACTGTACAAATTTTTATAGTTAAATATTTTTAGAGAAGGGATGACAATTTTTGGGGTTAATGAGATTTCTAAATTAATACCTTTTAAAGGGTAGACTGTAAAAATTCTTGTGGTTAAATTTTTTTAAAGAAGGGATGGCAATTTTTGGGATTAATGAGATTTATAAATTAATACTGTTTAAAGGGTGAACTGTAAAAATTCTTGTGGCTAAATTTTCTTGAAGAAGGGATGACAATTTTTGGAGTTAATGAGATTTCTAAATTAATACCTTTTAAAGGGTAGACTGTAAAAATTCTTGTGTTTAAATTTTTTTGAAGAAGAGATGACAATTTGGATGGTGAATGAGATTTCTAAATTAATACTTTTTAAAGGGTAGACTGTAAAAATTGTTATGGCTAAATATTTCTGAAGAAAGGATGACAATATTTGAGGTTAATGAGAATTCTAAATTAATATTTTTTGAAGGGTAGACTGTAAAAATTTTTATTTAGGAATTTTTTAAAAGAAGGCTGAAAATTTTAGGGCCAATGAGGATTCCAAATAAATATTTTTTAAATGTTCAATTGTAAAAGTTGTTATTTTAAATTTTTGTAAAGAAGGTTCTGGACTTCTAGAGAGAATGAGGATTCTAGATAAACATTTTTTAAATGTTCAATTGTAAAAATTCTTATTTTAAATTTTTGTACAGAGGACACGAACTTTCAGGGCCAATGAGAATTCTAAATAAATATTTTTTGAAGCCTAGAATTATAAAATTTCTTATTTTTGAAATGTTTCTAAACAATAAGAGTTGCGAAGCTTAATATCGATTAGAATTCTAAATTAATATTTTTTAAATAATAGTCTGTAACAATTCTTATTCTTAAACTTTCGTAAACAAGACATGATTGAAAATCTGTACATCGATAATTCTAAAATAATACCTTGCTGCTCTACAAAATTTATTTTAAAAATGTTTTAAACAAGAAGAGATGAAAATTTCAACCTGTACGAGGCTCCCAAATTATTTTCCACTTTCCAAACATTCATTCCCAACTTAGAACAATCTCAACCTAATATTTTCCACAACTAGCAATCGCAGAACCGTGCATTCCCGATCTCTCTATAAACAGACTCCAATTACAAATCTCAAACTACAAAAACTCGCAGAAACTACTCCCACGATTCAAAATCATGCATCACCCTAACATTAAAACGTCCCCTAAGCCATAAATAAATCTCTGGCACCTATTTAACGTCACAAAGAAAAATCCAAAATCCCAATCACCGTTCGAAAAATCGAACGTCCCTCTGCTCTGCGTCAAAGAAACCATTTTTCCTTTTTCTCCATCCGACGAAATTTTATTTTTCCCCCATACCCCCCGGAATATCCCACGCGTGGAGGTAAAACGAAAGGGGCTAAAAAAATTCCGGTTTCGATAACCAGCATTCGATGGAAAAATAGGTGAGAGGTGGGAAAAAATGAAACTTGCGACGCGAAGCTTTTCTGATGCGTCACTGAGTTTGGATTCGGGTTCGACGTGTCCGCGCTTTTGTTTCCCCGTTTAATTCGGCCGCGGTGGATCAAAGCCAGAGGGAAACATTAAGCGACGCTTAATTACCATTCCGCGCGTTCGGTTAATTGCCGCAAAAACATTTTCGCGGCCGCGGAATGATCATTTAATTACACCGGGGCGAACAATGCGCGGGATCAGTTTTATTTCCCGGCCTTTTGTCCCGCGCGTTAGGTTTCCAACGGGGGTTGTTGCGGGGCGAGGACCACCCCTCTGCCAAACAGTTCACGAATTCAGCTCGTTCGTGTATACACGGCTCCTGGTACGCTTTAAATGTTCAATTGATATAGACTCCGCGCTCGACCAACGTGTTATTACCAGCTCGAAATGTGGGGAAAAAAGAAAAATTGGGGAAAAATGAAAGACACGGATGGGAAATGATAGGGTGGATGTTTGACGTTCGCATCGGGTCGGATGAGGGATATATTTGGCAAACGGGGGATCCAGAGTTACGTAAACGGGATATGCAAATAAAGTATCGGCGAATATGGTTACGGAAATACGAAAATACGCGAATTCGTTTATCCGCCTTTACATGGCGGGATATTTGAAAATTTTTTATTTCGTTAAAATTTAGTTAAAATCGTTGCGATTTAGTAAACGTTTTTATTATTTTAATCGTTTAGTTAAAATCGTAAAATCGACTTTCAGAAGCTCGAGGGTGAAAGGGAATGTATAATGAAATTATAATCGAAATTAATAATAAATTAATAAAATTGGGAATTTCAACGGAATTTCTAAGTTCGGATTCAAATTCGAATTTTAACATTTGTGATTCGAATATCCTGAGCTGCCTCGATCGAGAAAATGGAGGAAAAGGGGGATGAAATGCGGCGTATCGAGGAGCCATGTTGTTTATCCACTTTTAGGTGGCGGGATATTCAAAAATTTTTAGTTAAAATCTTTCGTTAAAATTTAGTTAAAATCGTTACTATTTAGTAAACGTTTTTATTATTTTAATCGTTTAGTTAAAATCGTAAAATTAACATTGTGAAGCTCGAGAGTGGAAAGGAATGTATAGTGAAATAATAATCGAAATTAATAATAAATTAATAAAACTGGGAATTTCAACGAAATTTCTAAGTTCGGATTCAAATTCGAATTTTAACATTTGTGATTCAAATATCCTGAGTTGCCTCGATCGAGAAAATGGAGGAAAAGGGGGATGAAACGCGGGGCGTCGAGCAGCGATGCTCGCTGGGGGCAATCGCCTTAAAAAATTAAGTCCACCGCGGAAGCCTCTTAGCGTGATAAAAAATAGTTTGACCTGAAAAATGTGGGGGTGTGGACTGAGGGTTAGGGTGGTTAGGGTTCTCGCGATATATAGCCGCCTGGAGCACATCCGGGCCTGCCGGTGAGTGGGTCAGACAATACGGTGGTGACAAAGAGAGAGGGGGGGAGAGAGAGAGAGAGTGATGAGGAAAGGGGGTTGACGAGCAGGGGGATGAAGAGCAGGATTATCGGGCAAATCGAGAGGCTCTCGTCGACGACCGGCTGTCAGCGCGTCTTTACGAGCCGCTACTTCCTGTTTATGTGCTATTTACACCTCTAACAGTTCCTCGCCTATCGACCTATCGACATCCTTCCTGCGAACTGCTTATACAGGTCCTTTGGATTTATTACCATGCCTGAGAATCGTCAGTGTTGTTCATCGGGTCAACGGTCTTCCTGGTATAGCTTTGTGATCCTTGTATTAATGTAATTGTGCTTTGGCAGGTCCTTTATTTGTGAATTCTCAGTGTTATACATGGAGTTAAGAGACTCTTGGCATTCCTTTGTGTTCCTTGCATCTGTGCAACTATGTTTAAGCAGGTTCTGTCTGTGAATCATTGTAATACATAGAGTCAATGATCTTCCAGATATGCCTTTGTGATTCTTCTATTTATGTGACTATGCTTCAGCAGGTCTTTTGTGATTCTTGAATTTGTATAACTATGTTTAAGCAGGTCCTGTGTCTGTGAATTATTGTAATACATGGAGTCAATGATCTTCCTGGTATAGCTTTGTGATCCTTGTATTAATGTAATTGTGCTTTGGCAGGTCCTTTATTTGTGAATTCTCAGTGTTATAGATGGAGTCAAGAGACTCTTGGCATTCCTTTGTGATCCTTGCATCTGTGTAACTATGTTTAAGCAGATCCTGTGTCTGTGAAAAATTGTGATATATGGAGCCAACAATATTCGTGACATATCTTTGTGATTCTTATATTTATGTGACTATGCTTCAGTAGGTCCTTTGTGTTTGAATTCTGTGTTATACATGGAGTTAAGAGTCTTACTGATATTCCTTTGTGATGCTTGCATTTGTGTAACTATGTTTTAGCAGATCTTGTGTCTGTGAATCATTGTGACATATGGAGTCAACAATATTCCTGGCGTACCTTTGTGATTCTTCTATTTATGTCACTATGTTTCAGCAGATCCTTTGTGTTTGAATTCTCAGTGTTATACATGGAGTCATGTCTTCCTGGTATACCTTTGTGATCCTTGTATTTAAGTTAATATATTTAATCAGGTCCTTTATCTGTAAATTCTTGGTGTTATACATGGATTATCAATCTTACTGGTATATCTTTGTGATCCTTGCATTTATGCAACTATATTTAAACAGGATCCTTTAGTATGGAGGTAACATCATTGCTATGGTACTTTTGTTATTCTCACATTTGTGTGACTCTGCTTAAACAGGTCCTGTACCTTTGTGATCCTTATATCTATATAACAGTGCTTCAGCAGTTCCTTTATCTGTGAATCCTCAGTATTATACATGGGGTCAACAGTCCTCCTGGTATACCATTGTGATCTTGGCATTTATGTAACTATGTTTAAACAGATCCTTTATCACGTTATCGATTAACCTTCTTGCTACGTTATCTTTGTGATTCTTGTATCTATGTAACTATTCTTTCCAGATACTTTGGATCCATTACTATGTCTGAGAATCCTCAGTATTACACATGAAGTTCACATCCTTGCTATGATACCTGTGTGATTATCCTGTATTTATGTAATTACACTTGCCTTTGTGATCTTAAGGATTCTTCCTGTTTACATATATGATATTTATATATCTAATAATTCTCTGTCTATCATCCTATGGACACCCTTTCAATTCCAGTGAATTAATTCTACAGGACATTTGAGTTTCTCGCTAGCTCCCTGAATTATATCAGTGTTACCTATAGCTTTAATATTCTTGCTATTGTACTCTCGTGATTCTCGTATCTACGTAATTACGTCTGTGAAGATCCTTTGGATTTAATACTACACCTGTGAATCATCAGCAACATTCTTAGCTCCAATACTCTTCCTATTGTATCTTCGTAATCCTCACATTCGTGTAATTATGCTTGCCCTTGTGATCTCAGATTGAGGATTGGTCTGATGTATGCACTAGCTAGAAGAAGCAGAGAATCGTGTTAGTTTTTCACTTGGCTCCATTCTATTCCATAATTATGTTTAATTATGCTAAAGACGGTAGGTGCATTGAAGTTCCTTTTGCATCGTAGAATGCACTTGGCACAAATTGCCTGCACCTGGTATATCTTCGAAAATCCTTGTTGTCTTTCCCGTGTCAGGTAAAACGTCTTCCACATTCTCTCGCGATGCCTATAAAGGTTTAAATCGTCTTCTCCCTATTCCTCTTCGGAATTGTAGCATCCGTTGAATTTTTCGTTCTTTTAACCCACTTGCATCCAAGCGCGGAATATTCCGCGAGCCACGACTGTCGTCAATCACCGAGCGCGGAATATTCCGCGAGCCATGACTATCGTCAATCACCGAGCGCGGAATATTCCGCGAGCCACGACTGTCGCCTATCACCGAGGGCGGAATAATCCGCGAACTGACTTTTTCCATTAGCAGTTACTGAATATTCCTCATATGCCACAGATCACGTTTGATCCCTTTTGTGAGCATCTCATCTACATCGGTTCATTATATTCGTAACAAGTTTTACTTTTATTGTGAAAATCCTTTTAACTGCCATTATCAGTAATGGGGGTTAATAAGTATTCTTCGATTCTTCCCACGAAATAAATTACACGTATTCACTGATTTCACAGAAACGTCCAAAATCCAGGTTTCAAATTGAATCAGAGACCGTAGTCAATCTTAATTCCCTTTTCTCGCGATTAAATAAAATTCTAATTACAGAGGGTTGAATGAGGACTCGAGTTGCAGGAATGTGGACGGAACATGAGATAAAATAACGTAATCAGGACTTTTACGAGCGAAGCTTAAGCAAAGCAAGGAACGAAAGGAGTCTGATTACTGGATCAGATGGTCATACGTCAGCTCGTATAACTGTGGTCATATGGCGCAGCTGTTATATTGCTTCCTCGTGGTTAAGCTGGTGACAGGTTGTCCTTAATGGAAGCAAGTGTTGACTGAGCTGCGTTGACACTGAAAGCTGCTCGACTCATAGCACATTGTTTTATACGTCTTCCACAGTGTGTATTCCGCAATTTTATTACACCACTCGTGCTCGAATACAGATTGAACTCCGTGGATTCTTCGTTAACAGGTGGCCTTCATCCGCAGATCAGAGACCAGAGAGAGTCTGCTTAACAGAGTCGTTGAAATTTTATGCCTCCAGCAGGATTAGACGTTAAACCGGTTGTCCTAACGCTTTAAGCACCCTTGTTAGGTTACGAGTATATCATACCTTCTGACTTTTACGTGTCTGTAAACTTCTCCATCCTGCAAATAGACTATTCACTGTCATAGAACAGTCTATCGATTAATCTCAGGAAATTACTACGGGATTCTCCAAAATTCAGGATTAATTTAACGAGGAGTGTAAATACCTCTTCCATCAGAATTGGAGCTGCGGAATTGATCACCCTTGATCCCCCTCATCCTCCGAAGCAAAGGGAAGCTCGGTAACTCCGAGTCTGACTCATGCCACAGCTTCAGGAACCACCCCTTCCTAGTTTCCCAAGATAAGCAAATAATTAAACACCCTTTGGATCTGTGTTGCACTAGTCAGGGAATCCTGGTGACATTTTTCCGATTCCACATCGGGCCGATGCGTCCACATTGCGGTGGTCAGTAACACTCGAATCGCTCCCTTTTGTCGCGGGGTCGATCGCTTTTTTCCCCTGCGTCGAACATGGCTGGAGAAATGGGTCGTCGCGTGCACGAAGCGTGTTTGCACGTGCGTTCGCGTGTATGCACGTGTCCGCGGCGTCACGTTTGCTCTGGCCCATCGCCGGTACCATAATGGCGGCCGCGCCGCGCCAGCCCTGCATTTTCCACGCCGCCAAGACCGCGGCTTTTCATAACGACGTTTCTTCGTGTTTGCTCACTGCGCGCTTGTTGGCTTGCCCGGCGAACGATGTGATCGGTGGAAAGCATTTTTAATTGGATGGTATTTCGCCTGGATGGATGTCGTGTGTCTGTCGATACGCGGGAGACAAATTGATCGGGTGGTACTTCGATACTTCTTTTCTATTTCGTTGGACTATCGATGAACAATGCTTCGGTGTTGATTATGTTCAATTATTGAATAAAAATAACGGAGACATTCGAAAACTTGAGGGTTTTAATTTTACAAAATAGGTAAAGGTTTACAAATCGAAGATTCCGAAGTATCAATTTTAGAAGATAATATTGGCTATAGTAAAACGTAAAATTGTACAAAATTTCAAGATATTAATATCAACAAATAATAGTGTTACTATAAAGGAAATTAAGAGTAGAAAATCTTTTTTTTTTTTTATTTAATTAGACCGCGGTTTTAGTAATATTCGAATTTTTAGAGAAATAAAAATGCTTTGGTGTTAAATAAGTTCTATTATCGAGAAAAATAGCAGAGATAGTTGAAAACTTAAGGGTGTTAATTTTAGAAAATAATGGTGTTAATAAATCAAAGATTCCTTATAATTTCTTTACAATTTTCTGCTGTATTTTTGCTATTAACAACACTATTATTTTTTAATATTAATATCTTGCAATTTTGTAGAATTTTACATTCTAAATTAATACTAAAAGTATAGAAGATAATTTCGATTATAGTACGATGTCAAGCTGTACAAAATTTCAAGATATTAATATCAAAAAATAATAGTGTTCCTGTAAAGAAAATTAAGAGTAGAAAATCTTTCCTTTTTATTTCACTAGACCATGGTTTTAGTAATATTCGAATTTTTAGAGAAATAAAAATGCTTCGGTGTTAAATAAGTTCAACTATCGAGAAAAATAGCAGAGATAGTTGAAAACTTAAGGGTGTTAATTTTAGAAAATAATGGTGTTAATAAATCAAAGATTCCTTATAATTTCTTTACAATTTTCTGCTGTATTTTTGCTATTAACAACACTATTATTTTTTAATATTAATATCTTGAAATGTTTTATAATTTTGCATCGTAAATTGATCCTAGAAATATAGAAGATAATTTCGATTATAGTACGATGTAAAATTGTACAAAATTTCAAAAAATAATAGTGTTCTTAATAGTAAAAATATAGTAGAAAATTGCGAAGAAAATTAACAGTAGAAAATCTTTTCTTTTCGTTTCACTAGACTACAGTTTTAATAGTATTCGAATTTTTAAAGAAATAAAAATGCTTAAAAATCGACGAAGTTAGAAGAATAGAGATAGTCAAAGACCTAAAGCTGTCAATTTTACAAAATAACGATGTTAATATAATATCGACTAGAATAAGAAAACGTAAAATTTTACAAAATGTCAAAATAATAATATCCAAAAATAATAGTGTTCTTAATACTAAAAATATAGTAGAAAATTGTGAAAAAAATTAAGACTAGAAAATCTTTTCTTTTTATTGCATTAGACCACGGTTTTAGTAGTATTCAAATTTTTAAAGAAATAAAAATGCTTCGATATCAACGAAGTTAAAGAAATAGAGATAGTCAAAGACCTAAAGCTGTCAATTTTACAAAATAACGATGTTAATATAATATCGACTAGAATAAGAAAACGTAAAATTTTACAAAATGTCAAAATAATAATATCCAAAAATAATAGTGTTCTTAATACTAAAAATATAGTAGAAAATTGTGAAGAAAATTAAGACTAGAAAATCTTTTCTTCTAATTTCATTAGACCACGGTTTTAGTAGTATTCGAATTTGTAAAGAAATAAAAATGCTTCGATATCAACGAACTTAAAGAAATAGAGATAGTCAAAGACCTAAAGCTGTCAATTTTACAAAATGTCAAAATAATAATATCCAAAAATAATAGTGTTCTTAATACTAAAAATATAGTAGAAAATTGCAAAGAAAATTAACAATAGGAAATCTTTTCTTCTAATTTCATTAGACCACGGTTTTAGTAGTATTCGAATTTGTAAAGAAATAAAAATGCTTCGATATCAACGAACTTAAAGAAATAGAGATAGTCAAAGACCTAAAGCTGTCAATTTTACAAAATGTCAAAATAATAATATCCAAAAATAATAGTGTTCTTAATACTAAAAATATAGTAGAAAATTGTGAAAAAAATTAACAGTAGAAAATCTTTTCTTTTCATTTCACTACAGTTTTAATAGTATTCGAATTTTTCAAGAAATAAAAATGCTTAAAAATCGACGAAGTTAGAAGAATAGAGATAGTCAAAGACCTAAAGCTGTCAATTTTACAAAACAACGATGTTAATATAATATCGACTAGAATAAGAAAATGTAAAATTTTACAAAATTTCAAGATATTAATAAAGAATACCGTTCTTAATACTGAAAGCACGGTAGAAAATAGTAAAAGAAATTCGCAAAACGTAGAAAAATGGGAGGAAATGATATTCAAAGCTCACCTCTCGGTATAACATTTCCCAGTCCACGTAGATGATCAATGCGTCTCCTGCACGACTCCTTTGGCTTCTACCGAGTGGTCACTTTGCGACTGCGAAATCCCGATGGACTTAACTTCCGGACGAATGCTTTTGTTTATCCTCGTAGGATTCAGCTCGCTGAAAAGAGCATCTGTGGCCACTCCTGATGGCTGCCAATCTCACAAAACTAAACGGTGAACCTGAAACCAGCGAGCGATATTAGTCGCGTAAAAGTAGCTCACCTGTTCCAGGAACACACTCCCGGTTCCTGCATACTATCTGATAACCAGATAGTCCCAACCCGCTTTTCTCGTCTCTTGCTATTTTTAACCAAGCGAAACCCGATTGCACAATCCTCCATCTTCCTCGCTCACTCCCTCTCTCTCTCTCTCTCTCCCTGGACGTCCAATCTGTTTCCCTGACAAATAAACCAAGTGTACATTGAAATTGCAGGTGCACCCATGTGGACGATACCGACACAACACCGTGGTATTCATCCTGGCGAAGGAGTACAACCTGAAGAACCTGAGGACCATCCACAGGCTGGACAGACTGACCAGCGGTATTCTCCTTTTCGGTAGAACGCCGAAGAAGGCGAGGCAGATGGAGCACCAAATAAGAAACAGACAGGTTAGTTTCGTAACCGTGGTATGCGAGGAAAACTGGCTCAACTCGCGAGGTTTCCAAGAAATTCTACCGTGGACAGGGAAAAAGCGCGAGGCTAGGTTATTGGGAAACGTTGAGACCGGATAGGCTAGTGTAGGATGAAAAAGCGTGTCGGATAGTGTTCGGTGTGTCGTACAAATTCGCGAGGAATTGAACTGAGCAATTGCTAATCGAATACCGATAATAGGTAGAGTAAGAGTATGTAGGATTAACCACACTTGCGCTATCAAGACGTGCCACGCACGTCGAAATGCTTTTGTGCCAAAGTCGCCAGCGACGTGTACATCACGTCGATAGGCATTTGTCGCAGAAACGAAAACGACGTGTCCGACACGTCGGCTAACAGTTAGCTCGTAGATGCGATATGGTGTCAATGTAACGATTTACCACGTGTTATATTGTAGAGCGCAGCACGGCAACCGAAAGTTAACCACTTGCGCTATAAAGACGTGCCACGCACGTCGAAATTTTTCTGTTCCAAAGTCGCCAGCGACGTGTATACCACGTGGATAGGCATTTGTCGCAGAAACGAAAACGACGTGTCCGACACGTCGGCTAAAAGTTAGCTCGCAGATGCGATATGGTGTCAATGTAACGATTTGCCACGTGTTATATTGTAGAGCGCAGCACGGCAACCGAAAGTTAACCACTTGCGCTATAAAGACGTGCCACGCACGTCGAAATGCTTTTGTGCCAAAGTCGCCAGCGACGTGTACACCACGTGGATAGGCATTTGTCGCAGAAACGAAAACGACGTGTCCGTGACGTTGCGGCGTCAGTATAACTGCGGTCAGGCGTTACACTGACGTGGTACACGCGTCGCTGGCGACTTTGGAACAAAAGCATCTCGACGTGCGTTGCACGTCTTTATAGCGCAAGTGGTTAACCCTTTCGGTGCTACTGCCACCCATTGGCGACGGCCATGAAACGTTCTCTGGGTACTACCGTCGCCGATTGGCGGCATCCGCGAAACGTCACCGATGACTGTCGCGATCCGAATGAAAAGTGTCGATCACGCTCGAAATTTCTATGAACTCCGCAAAACACGATTTCGCGGCTTCCAGTGCAACCACTCTTATGGTGAACTTGCTCGTACCACGAATGCATAACCGCGGCCAGTTCCTCCGTACCGAAAGGGTTAAATCGTAGCGCAAGTGGTTAAGGGTGCAAGAACTGTGAGACTCATGAGAGATTTGATTTTTAGGTGCACAAGCAGTACGTGTGCCGAGTGGAAGGCGAGTTTCCCGAGGAAGAAGTGGTGTGTTCAGAGCCGATCGAGGTGGTGTCGTACAAGATCGGCGTGTGCAAGGTGTCCGAGAAGGGGAAGGATTGCGTGACACGTTTCAAGCGTCTGAGCTACAACGGCAAGTCGTCGGTGGTGCTGTGCAAGCCTCAGACAGGACGAATGCATCAGATCCGTGTGCATCTTCAATACCTGGGCTACCCAGTGGTGAACGACCCTCTGTACAACCATGTAGTATTTGGTCCTGAGAAGGGTAAGGGTGGTAACATCGGGAAGACCGACCAGGAGCTAGTTCGAGACCTGATCAGCATCCACAACGCGGAGAACTGGCTCGGCATGGACGGGGACTCTGAGATGAGTCTGTTCAAGCCGAAGCTTGACATGGAGGAACGCGTGTTGAGCAACGATAAGGACGGGTCCTCGCCGTCCTCGACACCTGGTCTAGGGGAGGAGGAACAGCAGCAGCAACAGGAACAATCGCTTAAGGTGACGGTGGGAACGCAGACGGGATCGGAGCCACCGGATTCTAGTTTCACGAACGACAAGATGACGGTCGATCCGCACTGCTACGAGTGCAAAGTGAAGTACAGAGACCCGAAACCATCTGACCTGGTCATGTATCTGCACGCGTGGCGCTACTGCGGTCCAGGCTGGGAGTACGAGACCCCGCTTCCTGCCTGGGCAGCCAGCGACTGGGCCGAGGAGGACCGATAGTTCCGGTCCACGAAGCATCGAAACGAGCTGCCATCACCCTTCGTACCCCTTTTTGATATCCTTACCCCGTGCCTTCCATCCGCCAGCGAGCGATCTCGACCATCGTACATGTACCCATCCCTGTGACCAGGTCGCTGGACTCGCAAATAAATGGCAGACCTCGACGTTGGTCCGCCGAGATTGGTGTCACGCCTGGTCTGCGCTGATATTCGAGGCTCTTAGGCTGGGGATATCGCGGTGAATCTGTCAGGATCGTTTCGAGGATGAGATTCTCAATGAATGACAGGTTCATCTGGTATTCCGATGTTTCTTGACGATGATGGATCTTAAACGAGGAAGATCGATCGATGGCAAGGCGTTTGGAGCGCTAACCGGTTCCAGACGGATCTGAAGTTCGCGTGAGAGGTCTTGCGAGCGTTCCGGCGAATCTTCCAGCAACGTTTCAGATCGTCCTCGATCCCTCGCGCGTTCACTCGTTGTTCCAATTGATGAGAGTAACGCGGCCACCTCTAGGGTCTCGCGTGGTTAGGTGTAATTGATAGATGGGGATCTTCTGGCAGGCCTGCGATAGAGTGTGAACTCTCGTTCAGGATGCACGGGTGAATGGTGTAAAAAATCGAAGCATCAGCCTGGCACACGGTGCGATGAAACGATCCTGACCGGTTCTGTAAACGGGTCGGTCGAATAGTCACTGCCACCCGTGCGCGCACGAGAGAAGATTGATGCAACTGTCAACCGCGGAAGCCCGGATGGATCGTTATCGTTCGTGTTCTTGATTTATGATGCAGATAGGGACGAGGAAAGCCGGCGGTCTTTTCCATTATTAAGGCGAAAGCGACGTAACTTTTTGCTTCTGATCTGTGAGGAAAGCGCGCTCGCATCCCGAGTCCTTTTCATGAATTTTCTTGCCACCAACCAACCAGGAGGATTCCTTCCTCCGTTATTTCCTTTCACCTTCCATTGGTAGAGTGTAGACGAGATCGAAATAATACTTAACGGAGATAGTCGACGTTTCGCTTCATCTTCTTTTCCTTCGCGTCAAAGTCTATTTATGTAACAAAAGCTTCGTTCTATCAATTGGGGGTTGCAATGAAACTTCTAAGCGTATTATGCAGACTGTATCAGGGAGTACCGCTGAACCCCTAACGCAAGGCAAACTATTCCTATTTCCTTAATTAGAATCGCCTCCAGCCAACTTTCTACAGCTATGTAAAGCGATCCACGTTGTATTTCTTAATCAGATTAACCGGACATAGAATAGATACGACGTTGCTCCCTAGTCCAAGTAACTCATCGTGTCACCCAGAACGTAGATGATCAAAATTCAGCCCTGCGACTAATAACTTCCATTCTACCTTACTTTCGACGTCTTGTTTCAACCAGCGTGTTCCAACAATCTCTACAATCACCATACATCCATCTATCCCATCGCAAACGCTCATGATGCACATGAGAGAGCAAGGAAAACAATGACAAGATCGCGACTGAGGGTTATTTAAAAAAGAATCGTCATCGACCAGCGTTCATCCTCGAGAGCCGACGCGCAGGCAAGGGGGCTGACTTAGGAAACTGCAATAGAGACGCGTCTATTTTTATGGCTGATTATATATACAGGAAACTAAATAGTGGCGCAGGTCCAGCGGCAGAGGTCTCCAACAATAAGCGTGATCTTGCCAGGAGGATATAGCCAACGATCATGCCAAAGAGCGCGAGCGCGTGTCCGGCGAGCGAGAGCGAGAGCATGAGAGATCGTGTGAAAGATAACGTATGCGTGCGTGGGAGAGAGAGAGCGAGTGAGCTTCTTTCAAGTCATATCGTGTACGTGTACCTTGTTCCCGCGCGTCGAAAAAGACCGCGTCCAAGTGGCAGGACTTGTAACAAGTACAATCGAGCGAGTGAAATAACGAGATTAACGTCGTACATTATTTTGCTACGAGTCACGTTCGTCTCCTCTAGCGGGGCTATACATAGGCTTTTATCGCGTGCTCGAGATGTCCGGAGAAAAGGTGATGGGAATGTAGGGGTCCTCGTGGTCTTCTGCTTGCTTGGGACATTTACTCGTATAGCGAGCCAAAGATGCAGCTCTACCCTTTCATTGTATAATTTTTCTATACCTCTGTACCTCATTTGTATCGACTTTCGCCCCCTCTGTTGGAGTATATTACGTCCAGTTCTTCGTCCTTGGGTTGAGTTCTACTGTGCTTGATTTCTCAGTTATACTTTTTCCATCATCCGATGGGACTCTCTTTGGCTCATTGAACGACGCAGGTAGAATTATCCCGAAATTTAAGGATCATGGGATTAGATTTCATCAGGATTATTCCCTCTGTTTGATGCTTGGTTCTGTAAACCGCCTTGTTTCGGAGAAATTTTGAGTAGAGATCACACCTAACCTAGAAATTCCTCGCAGAGGAGAGATCGTCTTAAGAGTACACGGCTTACATTTTCGAAGTCTCAAACGATGCACGCTGACATCGCAAGAAGGGAACAAAAACCATGTTTTATACGAAAGCTTTGTAATAATCGCGAGCTATTAAATAAATTATCGAACGAGAATGGAACGGAGTATGAGAAGATATCGAAAGATGTAAAAAGGTTCCCGTCACCTCTCCGGATTCTTGAGAGCAAGAGGCAAACAGAGATCAGTGGACAGAGATTTTAGATAGATAGAGGTAGGAGGGAGATAACGTAACAACGGACCTATCATAAAAGACAGTGTGTGCGCTTACTAACTCACCGGGACAGCTTGCGAGGTGGGACGAAATAATAAAAAGGAGAGCGAGCTGTCCCGATATTGTAACGGCTAGCTTAATTTTATTTAAGTAAAAGAAAAAAAAAAGGAAGGAACTAACTCTCGACGATATATCGAATGAAGGAAAGACAAAGAGAACAGGGAGAGAAAGGGGGAGAAGAGTAGAAACTCCAAAAGACAGTCCCGATTTAGTGGCACAGAGATACAGAGAGTAAGGGAGAACGAGCGAGAGAGAGAGCGAGAGCGAGAAAGACATCGGTCTGTAAATCGAGCGAGCGCTTTTGTATGTATATACATATATATATATATATATTGTATATTGTATACGCACATTGTACCGTAATCCGAGCGACATTATTATCTGTATCCGTAGTGAACGGAAACGTTAGAGCTAGAAAACTTTTTTCTTGTATAATGAACGAATAAATGCAAAGTATCGTTCGGTATACACGTCGTGTGCCAATGTTCTCTTTATTTTGCGATTTTTGTCTCGTAATCGTTCCACCCTCTTTCATGCGCGTTCTTTGATTTATTCGATGTGAAATGTACTTAAGAACACTGAATACTTTAAGGGCGAATATTTGGCATTCAGCAAATATTCGATGTGAAAAGACGATATATATATATTTTGACGCGATAAAAATGTTACGTGTAATTATTTGGGAGTTAAAATGTACAAGATGATTCACTGGTAATAATTTCCAACATGGCTACCTTGGATCGTTAAAAGAATTGTATTTCGCAAGTAATAAAAATGATTCTTCAGTCACACTGTAATTGAATCATACTGTACATTTTGCGGAAATAGACAGACACGAATGGCTTATTAATTTTGTCACGTTATGCGTTATGATTTGGTGTTCGCTGCGTCTCGTTGAATCCTCAATGAGAACGAACAAGATCGCTTGTAACGATGTTACTTCGAACAGGGTTAGAGGCTGTTATTTTTTTGGATTCCGCTATCGTTGAAATAAAATCGCAATCCTCTTTGAGTATCTTTTACTTTAGTTTAAGTTTAATTTCTCGATATCCTTTACATTATAAAGATATTGTAAGATATCTGTTTTATATTCGGTCTCTATTAGAAAACGAATACTTATGAATTATATTTCCTTATACTAAACCATAGAAAAAGAAAAGAAAAAAGAAAAAGGAAAATTAAATTACCTTAAAATGTCACGTCTCTGATCCTATATTAATACAAACAAATTATGTTCTTTTATTTATTTTATTCACCATACCATCAAAAAACGATGAAAGTTCGGTAGAATTACAAAGGAAATTCAACTACACCGCAACATGCTACGCCTTATACACACTGTAAATAAATACAATATCTTACAGGTATAAATACACTCCTGTTTCCTCCAGTCGCTCGTTTATCGAGTAGTAAATATTGGAAAGTTCAATGATTTCCAGACTGTATACCTTTAGTTTCAATTGGCCATAGCTCGTTTGCGGCTTTGAATACGTGCTTCTATTTCAGGTCTAAAATGCCTAATCAGGCCTTGTACTGGCCATGCTGCACCATCCGCCAAAGCACAAATAGTATGCATTTCAATCTGTTTAGTCAACTCCCACAACATATCTATTTCGTGTACTTCCGCTTGCCCTTTGACGAACCTAGACAAGCATTCGTTTTATAATTTTCAATATCTAATTTATTACTTTATCTTGAGACAAGGCCAAACAAATAAAATATATTACATACCTTCCAATGATTTTATACATCCAGCTTATTCCCTCGCGACACGGAGTGCACTGACCGCAAGATTCGTGTTTATAGAAGCTAATAAGGCGTGCGATAGCTTTAATGATATCAGTTTGCTTGTTCATCACAATTACAGCTGCAGTACCAAAGGAAGTTTGTACTCTGACAAGGTCATCAAAGTCCAACAACACTGTATCACATACACTGCAAAATGATTTAAATAATTGCAAGTTCCTCGGGTCTCATATTTGCAATTGAATACCTTTTGGGAATAACAGGAGTGGAAGATCCTCCGGGAATTACACCCAACAGATTATCCCATCCACCAATTACACCTCCTGCATGCCTTTCAATAAGCTCTTTCAAAGGAATGGACATTTCTTCTTCTACAGTACAGGGATTGTTTACGTGTCCCGAAATATTAAATAATTTAGTTCCGTGATTACGTGGTCGACCGAATGACGCAAACCATGCTCCGCCTCGCCTGCAAATGGTCTATACATCGAAAATTTAATTTTAGAATTAAAACTTTCTATGAATATCGATTTCCTAATAGCAATAGCTATGTACAAACTAGACATACTTACAGGAGCTACTGCAACAGTTTCAACATTTGTGACAGTAGTAGGGCAACCAAATAATCCAACATCAGCTGGGAAAGGTGGCTTTAGCCTAGGCTTTCCCTGCTTTCCTTCGATAGATTCAATAAGAGCAGTTTCTTCTCCACAAATATATGCTCCTGCTCCTCTTTGTACAAAGATGTCAAAATCATAACCAGATCCACAGGCATTCTTTCCAATCAAACCAGCTTGATATGCTTCAGCAATAGCAACTTGCATATTTGATGCTTCATTGTAGAATTCACCACGAATGTAGATATAAGCAGCACAAGCTCCCATTGCTCGACCAGCAATTAGACAACCTTCTACCAATTTGTGAGGATCATGACGTAAAATTTCGCGATCTTTACAAGTACCAGGTTCACCCTCGTCTCCATTAACTACCAAATATTTTGGTCTCCCATCGGAGGGTTTGTTCATAAAGGACCATTTCATACCAGATGGGAAACCTGCACCTCCCCGACCTCTCAAACCAGATATTTTGATCTCATTAATAATCCAATTTGCACCTTTTTCCACAATTTCCTTAGTCTTATACCAATCTCCTCTTTGCAGAGCACCCTTTAACCTCCAATCGTGCCTACCATATAAATTTGTGAAAATACGGTCCTGGTCAGCCAGGGGACCACCCCTTTTCTATAAAAAAAAACAACACAAATCGTACTATATTTTTACCATCATATCACATGACATAACAAATAATTAATAAAAAGATATATATAAATAAATTAAGCTTGCCTTTCCTTCCGGTGCGGCATCAGCAAATGTTCTCTGTTGATGGCTGGTCAACGAAGACCCAAGGAAACCTTAAAAACAAATAAATTTCTTTCATTACATAACCTCGTTTCAACGACAACGCAAAACGTCGAAATTCCTTTCTAAAATGGGAACATCGGAAGATCGACATTCCGCATATCACAATTGATCTTAAACGTATTGAACATCGTGATTACGATTCGAAACTAAACAAAATAGCATCGAAACTTACCCAACTGTCTCCTTGGGACCTGAAGACACCGTACAATGGCACCAGCCATCTTGCCGTTTGCGAACTTGCTGAAGTTTGCGACATTAGCCTGTCCACTTAAAGTACCACACTATGGTCACCTTGTGGTGTGTTCGGGAAACAAAGCAACACGAGATTGAATACGTGTTCAACGCTGTTTTGTCGTCTGTTTTCGTGAAAGACTTGTGTTGAATGTTCATGAAACACGTATCGTGTCTGTTAAAAAAAATCGGGATTCTCGACAGGTGCCCGGTTTTCTAGCCTAGTCATGGTCCTTGGCTATCAATAGAAGCCTGTCTACGCGACAGTGACGAAAACGGGAACGTTCGTAACAACGTAGCGACTCGTTTGAAGCAATATGCCTTCCAGGAGGAATAATTGTGACCTGCTGGCCAGGGTAAATTTCCCCCTTTATACGCTGCAGATGTTGACGGGACGGCATATCCTAGTTGGTGGTGGTGGAGGTTCTTCGAAAACTGGAGTTGCTAATGGATTTGTAAGCATTTCCCTTGGTTTAAAGATTTTTTATGTTAAAAGTGACATGAATTGTGTGTATATATTAAATAAATTATTTTAATGAACAGGAAATATTTGATTTGTCCCACAATGGATCTCAATTTGTTGCGGAAGAAGTGACTAGACATGAAACAGGTCCTAGTGTTGTTATGAACTGTACAACTTACAATGATCAGAAGAGAATCTGGATTGCAGCAGGTCAAGAGAGTCATTGTCAGCTTTACAATGTAAGTAGTAAAGTGATCACTGTGAAGAATGGAGAGATTCTTAAAGGAGCCAATGGTAACGATAAGGAAGGCCTTAGGCACAGAAAGAATACGGATAAAATAGAAGGAACTATTACTCCTGAAGAAAGGATAGAGGAGATTAAGGATGACAACTCAAATATTAAAAGCAAAAAGCTTCAATTGATAGTAAAGCCAATGGATAGTGTACAAACAGATTTCAGGTATTTATTTTTCATAAAAATACAGAAAGTCCCTAAAATAATTTAAAAGTATTCTGAAAATAATAATTTTTTCAGTGATGAAGAACCATTTCAAAGGATTGTTAGAATAAGCTCAAATGGAAAGTTTATGGCCACTGGTGGAATGGATGGTCATATAAGATTATGGAAGTTTCCACAATTACATAAATTACACGATATAGATGCACACTTGAAAGAAATAGATGACATAGACTTCAGTCCAGACAGTACATTAATTGCAAGCATAGCAAAGGATGGTAAAGCATATTTGTGGAATGTGAGCAATGGTTCCAAGTCCAAGGAACTTACTTGGTCAGCTCCAAATGGATTGAAATATTTGTATAAAAGATGCAGGTTTAGAAAATTCGAGGAGGACAAATCAAAAACTCAGCTCTTTATGCTTTCCAATGCAGTGATTGGAAAGAATACTAGCTTCCTACAAATGTGGGATGTGGATTCTGGAAGTATTGTCAAGGCAGTACCATATAAAGAAACCCTGTCTGCTTTAGCAGTGTCGGATGACGGAAAATTCGTCGCAGTTGGAACAATGTTTTCTGGTAGTGTGGACATATATATTGCATTCAGTTTGAGAAGAGCTTTGCATGTACCTGGTGCACATAGTATGTTTGTAACTGGCCTAGAATTCTTACCAACTAAATTAGATGGCCCTACTATTGCTAGTAACACTGAAACTGCAGTTGTTAGCATTTCTGTGGATAATAAAATTTGTATACATAGTATACCGTTTAGACGTAAGTAATTGAGTAATTTTTCGTTTACTTTCCCCATATTATTTTGACGAAATTAATAGCTTAATGTGAAATGAACAATCGAAAATATTTTTGTTACAGACACATTACCATTCTGGTTTGTCATCATATTGATTATTCTAAGTGTTTGTGGAGCGTTCATCTTCTGCAGTTATATCGGAATATGACCTGGGAGAATATACTTTTAATACAATCAAGTACTTTTTCTAGGATTTTCTAACATCATACATCGAACTTTCAGACGTGCTTTTCTTAGGTTGTAATTGTTATTAATTACAAGGAAGCAGGTTATAATTCATTTGAACTTACAAACATATGTGCACGATTTTTGTAAGAATAGACACGACTACCTGCAATTTACTTGCTAACGAACAAATAACGTACGTTATTTGGTCCTTGTTCTCGAAACTTCAACCATTTAGATAAATTTGAAATAAATGTTGCGATAATTATATCGCATTAGATAAACTGTTCGGCAAATGTTCTTGTAAATAGATATTTTTAAATATTTTCTTGCTTAGACATACAAACTACATTCTCATGTCACAAATTTTTTTACACTCAAAGACCAATTTATACGATTTCTTTTTGTACAGGGAATGCAAACCTTTCTGACCTTTATTGCATTTATGTAAATTGTGTCTGTATATTGTTCACATGTACAGTCGAATGTAGATGTTGAAACGTGAAATGTTATGTATATGCCTTAGGGTTAAACTTTAAATTTTATTCCATTCTTTTTATTACAATGCTAGAATAACATATGAATTGTGATCGGCCCGTTTTAAAAGTCAAAATGAGCCAAACTGGTCATATATAAATAGCACACATGCATCACACAGAGTTTTAGCAGTTTTATAATGCATTTCACGGGAAACAGTTGAAATTTTCCATACACGGAAAATGTTGCCATATGACAAGAATTTGTGGGCAAATGTACTTTGTTAAATTGAAAATCAAATTTGAACATTGAATGCATTTTTATTTCCTCTTCCTATGTCCTTGAAAAATAAAAAAAACAAATAGTCCATCCAATATTTGCATTAATGTATAATGCATGATGTATATAAGTTAAGACAGTTAAGTGAATACAATGTAAATAGCAAAGTCCAATTATCAATGACAATGACTCATTTCCATTCAGATTCTGTTACTACATGAAAAAGGCACGTAAATAGATAATCAAAAAATGAAAACAAACAAACCGAGCAATGTAAATAAACAGACCGAAATATGTAAACACGCAAAAGAATGTAAATAAACAAACGGAGAATATCTGAAAGACACGTCTAAAAGATCAGTATAGAAAATTCTGTACGTAGAATAGAAAGGATGCGTCCCTGTTGATCAATCGATTCGAAGAAAGTGCAAGGAATGTTCGCTTTTTCGAGCGACGATTTAGGACTCGTGATCGGAAAGGAATGTTGTCCGAAATCGAAAGGAGCCTTCAGGCCTCTGTCCAAGGGAAGGGGAAGGACGAGTCAGTAATGACATTTTACGACCTTAACGATGGCGCCTATCGACGACTCTCAAGGCTGCGGAGAATGTATCATCGTGTCGAACGACTAAATCAAACGCCCTCCACGCGTTTCTACGATCGAGATTAACATTGCTCCGTTCGAAAGTTTTTGAAATTCACTTTTGCACGCGCCACTATTTCGAAAGTTGACTACTTTTTTATTTTTCTAGTTTTTTCTTTTTATTGTACAGGTTAGCTATCTTGTGAAATTTTACAGACGAGAAACAAATTATATAGCAAAAAATATGGAATTTACTCTAACCTCCTTTCCATTTAACAGTAATTTCGTATTCTTTATCTACAACTCTAAATGTATCCGAAATAAATATTTCAACTTTCCAATTTCTTTCCGATTTCCAATTAAATTTAAGGATCTTGTGCATAAAACAAAAGCTATTTTCAAGGAAACAGGAATTTAAGTGGCGGCAACCATTACGTTAGCTAACCTCGAAGCCTTCAAAAATATCGAGTAACAGGTGTTGGAAATAATTTCGGTATCTCAGTTTCGTATAACGTTTATTGTGAAATACTTTAATAAGGACTCTAAGAATTACTTAATTACTCTCACACGACTCTTAAGCACTAAAGTTAACCAAGTGTACACGGCGCCTCAACGATACGATCGATGAGATCGATGTACCGTGTGGCGCAGAAGAAAGGGACAAGGATCAGAAGGGCAAGGATACGGTGGTTATGTACAAGTTGAATAAACTTACACGAAGAACTCGTTCCTCTGTCACGCGGAGGAAAATTCCCTTCGTTTTTCTTTTTCTTTTCTTTCCTTTCACAATCGATCGCAGAAACGTTTCGCGAACATGTGTTAGGCGAACTCAGACCGACGACTTTCTTCTACCACAGTGACATCGAGGGATTCTCAGTGCACCCGTTCAACCCACCAATAGAATTCTTTCCAAAAAAATATCACAATAAAGATCGTTTTGACTCGCGTAGGATTTCTAGAAAATATAAACCTCGACGTTTCGAATATAAGATACATCGAAATTCCGTTTAGCTTGTGACGCAGTAGTGGTCATTCCGTTGGCGCCGAGTCAATCCTGGCAAGAGATTCGTCGTTTCCGTTCGCGACACGTTCTTCGCGCGATGATTTGGCGCGTATTCTACAAGAAAACTCGCGACTCGTTTCCTTTGAAGATACGCGCCACACGATCGACCGATCTCAACCGTGAATCGCTCATTTGTTCGTGGTGAAACCATCGCCAGCAGGGTCGAGCAGCCACGGGTAGTAGTTGGGGCACTCCATGCAGGTGAACAGACGAAGGGTCTCGCCTGGAAGTTCCCTGGTGGTCAAGGGACAGGCGTTGGGAAGGGAGCAGTAGGGCTGTCCTTTCTCATCGCAAGTTTCCTTCCAATCCTGGAAGTCCCTCAGCGCTGACAGTTCAGTCGGAGTTTGCATCCACTTGATTACCTGCGAGTAGACGAAATTGCGTTTGGTCAGACCTAGTTCCGCATGAATTTTATTTTAGACTACTTTGCTATTCTTTCTATATTTATTTCAACATTTTGGAAGTCCATTGATATAAGATTTATATTTATTCATTGGCAGTTTGAGTAATTATCTATAGAATAAGGATGGAATTGCTGAAACTAGATTTCTGGGGAATTTTATTTTAAATTAATTAATTATAGTGTATAGTTATTATAGTTTGGTCTATTTGTTGCAAGTTCGAGTTCATTCCAGTAGCCATAATTGAGATAGCAAGGTAATTGTCCAGGCCAGATTCAAAGAGAATTTAATTTAAAATTACTTAGTTACTTTTTACCCATTTATTTGGAGATTTTGCAGATCTGTTGGTGAAAGGTCTACGTTCATCTGTCGCGAGTTTCAGCTAAATAGTTATAAATGGAAGAGAAATGGGTTTCGTCGGATGAAATCCTAAATGAATTTCCTTTCCCATGCATAAATACAGAATATGCATATATTTCGAGGTTTGGCGGATTTATTAAAGGCAGCTATGGTCCCATTTGTCAGAAGCTCGGATTCATTTTCGCAACTGTACACGAAATGAATCTTTGATATAGGTATAATAGACCGTAATATCTGAGAAAATGATATTTGTCGACGATTCAAATTACTCAATTATTTACATCCAATTCGTCTTTTAAAAATCGTATTATCGAGACTTCAATCATGAGGATTAATATCTCGAGATCGATACCTAACTGTGTGTTTATCCGCAGCTTCACTGCGACGGGAATTGAATTTTCCGGACAGGTTTTCTTCAATGGAACGATATCGAGGTTCGACCTACGTGCTTTTATTATTAGGACACTCGAAGCGGAAATCCTGTTGGAGAATCAAACGTGGACGATGGGAATAAAAACAAGCACGCGAGTAATTGTCGGTAGATTACGAATCGATCGTGGGAGTTGGCAAATAAAACGGGAGCAGTGGAGAAGTTCGTATCGTGCGGTTAGATTGCAGGCGGAAAATAAATCGACGCAAAGGGAAATAAAAGCAAGTCAGCGGCTTGATGGATCACAAATGAGAATCATCGTGATGCTGCGAGATTGAAACGACGAATAAATTGGAATAACCCAAGGGGCTCGTAATAACCGCTGGATTTCTCTGCAATTACAAGCCGTTTCAGCGTGACACTTTCACAGAGAATCCTCTGCTCAGTTGAAACGGATTGTCCAAATTTTTCCCCATCAGCTTACGAATTTTCCATCGATTGCGATCCGATGAAAGAGAATCCTGGGATCTGCATAGAAATCTGCTAGAACCGTAATGGAACGGGGGATTTCCCCAAGTACAGACTATTGCAGACCATTAACCCAATTCTCCCACTGGCTGCAACTCTCGCTGTCCCAAGCAATCAATCCCATCCTCCATTACTCAAACAAACGCCTAACCACGAGCCAACCCACTCACCTGGACCATGGTAACGAAGTACACGTCGCTCCTGGCCAACATCTCCTCGATGAACTTGATCAGTTCCTCTCTGTACTCCTTCTTGCTCTTCAGCCACGAAGCATGGAAGTGCAGACCAAGCGGAGCCCTGTTGCTGTTGAAGTGCCTGTTGAAGTTGTGCCTGAGCAGCCTGGCGAACTGTTCCCCGGTCTGAATGTTCGAGCACGAGTCCACCATGTGACAGCCTGGCAGAGATTCGTCGAAGGTCGGGTCGTCTCTTCTGTCCAACTCGTTCATCACCATCTCCCAGACTGGGTGGGACCTGGACGGGCAGTTGCCGCCATTGCCGTTGCACTTGTGAGGCATTCTGAAGTACAGAGTGTACGGCCAGATGGGAACGCGGCCTAAAGAGGCAGTGATGGACGCGTCGTAGACGAAGAACTGGTCAGCCATCATCTCGAATTGCTTGTTGCCACCCACGCGCAGATACGGAGCTCTCAAGCCGATAATGGAACCGTCCGTGATGTTAGCGAAACGCTCGATGATGAGTCTAGCCCCTGCCATCTCTGCCAGCCAGTCGTCGTAGGTCCCCTGGGTCCAATACTGAGGATCGTCTTTATGGGTCAGCGAGAACACTGCGATCTCGTGACCACGTCGATGCAGGTCCTGCACCGCTGAGTAGTTGGTGTACTTGTGAGACACGAAGAAGGTGCCTCTGATTTGACAGCCATTAGGGTTCTGACGTTGTCCGTTGAACACATCTTCGTACAGGTCGATGTTGTCCACGTTCACGGCCCCGTTGAAGGTGATCGTGATCATCTGGGGTACCTGGGAAGGCTCTATGTTCCCTGGAATCCTGGTACCATCGGCGGAACAGTAGCAGTCGGGGAGTGCACACTGTGTCGGGTCGCAGTCTGGCGCGCGGTTAGGGTCGGTTTCCACGGCTGTCGAGTGACAAATGGGGAGTTAGCTAGTCACCAACGAATCTTGCAATAGCTCGAATTAATTAAGATTGCATAAAGCGTTCCGTTGATCCGCGATGCGAGGCAGCATTCGAGGAGGCCCCGTTTAACTAGGCTTCAAATACTGAAGTAGCCAGCAAATCGACATAGTTTAAGCAATTAAATTCAAAGTGCTATGACACGAGCACTTCAACTATCCTTTATCCTCAAGCCAAAAATGACGAAAGTATAAGCAACGTGGTATTTGTACCAACTGAAAGTATCCTAGACCCTGTCATGTTTTATAGAACGAATTAAAAAATGAACGAAAAGCGGAGCAAATTAGGATACCGAAGCAGTAGATGCTTTCAAAATAAACGTTCGGATTTTACTTAACAGACGAACTCGCATAGCGAGTTGAAAAGGCGAGAATCCGAATACGAGGAGCGAAGATTCGTATCCCCGACGCGAGCATACCGACACGTTTGCCTCAGCCTCGTCCCGCAATTCGCTCGTTACCAAAAGAAGTTCTCGATTACGACCGCGAGTCCATTAAAGCAATACTCACTGCATGCGTTCTCGTCGGATTCGTCCTTGCAGTCCGGTTTACCGTTGCAGAAGAGCTCCTTGTCCACGCACTCTCCGTTACCGCACGACAGTTTCCCATCAGGGCAGACTGGTTCGTCGGTCCTCAGGATGGGCAGCACCTTACGCGGCTCTGCAAACGTAATCCTCGTTAACGGGCCGACTCGTCGGCTGCACCTTGTCAACCAATCGCTACTACGGGACCATTTGGCGTTCACCACAGCTGTAACTTCTACTTTTACTTCGCCCAATTTATGTACAGAGATCGAGGCGCGCTCACCAGTGGCGCAGGAACCTGTGATTCTACGTGGAGAATTACGTTACCGTGGAGATCGATTCACCCTCTCGCGGCTGTCAACCAGTCTTGGGGCGGTTAGAGCTAGAGGTACGGGGTGATTCGGGGATAATCGAGACTTTTTCATCGATTAGGTTAGAAGGTTGTTACTGTGCGGGATTAATGTGAACCAAAGCTACGGTACCCCGTCAGTTCGGACACTAACCCTTGGCAGTCCTGGTCTTGACAGCTGGCCCCGACGTTCTATCCTGATCCATCTGACCCAGTTCCAGGGTGTAAAAGAGTATTCGTTTAATTTCGCTGGCTTAATCGGAAGAATTTACCCTATTTCGAAATCGTATTACCGATCTGTTGAGATAGAACGTCGAGTAGTATTTGGACGACAAAGGGTTAAGTATCGGACTAATTACATCTTGTAGGACCAGTTACGGTTTCCTCGGGCTGCCCGTGTAACCTGGTATTTATGTACACGTGGACTCTATGTACAGGTGTGCGAAGTTCTCTTAACACCTTCGCGACTCGGTTCGTTTCATAATTCCTAGTGTCAAGTGTACCCGAAGCGTAACAGAGCTACCCGGAATTAATTGGTACCCGTTTCACAGAACGGAGAGCAGTGGTGATCACGCCGCGAAGGTGTTAAGCCAGTGATCCGGGGATTCGGATCCCCTTCGAGTTAACAGTTCCTACGCCACTGCGTCCAACCGATCTTTTTATCCGCCTCTCGTCAGTTCCTTTCCGGTCGAGGAGTGCCCTCTGATTTCCAGTCTAGGCGACTGGAAAAGCGTAACGGAACCGACGCGATGGGCGTAACGAACGAGACCTTTGAACAAAGAAACGACAGACACCCAGAATCCTCGCGAGCCGGCCTCGAAGGTTCTCCGCGCGAGTTGTGTCGCGCGCGGGACCCCCGAGATGGCGCGACCGAGGCCGGAACGGGAGAAACAAAATGGCGACGCGTGTGGAGGTAGTACGGGGACGAAATGGACGAGGTCGCCCATCGCGAGAAGTGTCCAAGTCGAGAGTATCGTTTGCCGCTGTTGGCTCGCAACGATTCGCACGCAGCTAGTTCCATGATGAATTGAGAGAGGGTGAGAGATATAAAGGAGAAGTAGTAAAGAGAAATTGAAAGTCGAAGTAGACGCACACACACGCGAGTAGATAATAATGAGAAGTAGAGCAGAAGTACGTGGTGAAGAGATGGACTGTTGCGAAAGGCGAAGACAGGCAGAGATAAACAGCGAGGCGGTGCCTCGACGTGCCGAGCGAGAAAAGAGAATTGCAAGTGGTCAATGTATGCATACACGCGTGTGCATGTGCACACGTGCAGAGAGAAAAATGAAGGAACACACACGAGACTGCTCCGATTTCATTTCATTCGCCACTCGCGAATGCAGCTTGCGCGAAATGTAAAAGGAACGGGATCTCTTTGCTACCGACTTTGAAACCGAGCACGGGGCTTTCCTTCGCGTTTCATCCACCGAAATCGCCTGGGTTATTAAAAGCCAGACAATTTTAATAAACCTCACGCAACCCGGATCTATTGTCGCGATCATTATAGCTCAAAAGGCGGAACAATGGAGCGAGGCTGTCTGAAAATCAATCAACTGGAAAGTAAATAGATCGATAATTCACGCCGCGTGTACCGTAAACAGCCATCTTTTTCTACACCGAGCGAGGCAGAATTATGCAATTATCCGAGGAAAGAAGTCTATACAATTTTCTCGAGACTCCATTAAATTATTTATCACGCCTAGAAAATCCGCGATCTAGACCCGTCGTTTCATTATAGATCGCTAGATTTCGAAACGAATCTCGAATATTACAATATTCTTACAATATTCTTACTGATCGGCTGTTAAATTATTAAAAAAATTCAAGGACTCGTATATTCGACGAAATAAATCTACCAAAAAATAACTCCAAAGAAATCAACGTTAAATTCTCTAAGAAATAAAACGCCTAAAATTCAATGCAAACGAATTTTGGTCACGGAAGTACCATTTTCGGAATTCTCGCGTGAAAGTCGAGAAGCTCTGTTATTCAAAAATTCCCTAGGAAAATGGCTTCCATTGAAAGTCTCTAGATGTGAGATCGGTCAACGTACCGTGCTCGTCTGTGTATCCCACGTTCCTTTTCCACGCAGCTAATCGTAAATCGGAGCACGGGGTCCCACGGGATCGTGGAACACGCGTGGGACCTTCGAAACGGAAGCGGAGGAATTCGGTCGCGTTCGAAAATGGCGTCGAAATGGAAGATAGAGCGACAGAGAGAATAGAGCGTAGATGCGATGGCAGCTGGAGAACGCAGCGTTCGCGAGGAACGCGGTGAGATGAGATTATTCCGCGAGAGAAAAAGAGAGGTAGAGCTAGAGAGATAGAGAAAGAGAGAGAGAGAGAAGGAAGGAGATAATTAATGATCGATCGCGATGCTACTCGCGCGAGTTTCGAGAGGTAAAAGCGAACGAGCCGACTAAATAACGAGGAGTCGCTGTTAAGGAGGCCAGATCGTCGAAGCGAAACCGATCTGAACGCGGACAGAGCGAGAGCAAGAGAGACAGAGTGATGGAGAGCGAGGGGAAGAGAGAAAGAGTGATATATGCGTACTTATGGCGAGATAGAGAGAGAGGAAAGGAGCGAGATCAGCGATCGAGAACGTGCTACCTCGTACCTGGAGCGATCGCGAGGAGAAAGAATCGTGTGTACGTATGTGTACGTGTGCTTGAGAGTATGTATAGGTGTGTATTTATGTACAAGTGCGAGCGTGTGAGCGTGAATTCTATAAAGCTGAAAAGTCATTGCGTGCCGCGAGTCGATTTCGAGATACGACCGATAAACGTGACGTATTGAAGCGTGGAATGGCGTTTTCGAGAGGGCTTTCTGACAATTCTATTTCGCTCTGCCTCTAGAGACCCTGCTGGTGCCGATACTCTAACCTTTCCGTCTATAGTCCTGTCCCATTTCGAGCTTATCCATTTATCAAGCGAGATTTCTGCGTTCCGCGATGAGTCCGTTAACGATTTTCAACGGAACAGCGGAGGAGAGAGATTTGCTCGATCATAATCGTACATAGTCTCCTCCGATCTTTTACTCGTTCATTTATCAAGCGCGATTTTACCGCTCCACGATGAATCGCGAAGGATTTTTAGCCGAACAATGAAAGAGAGATCGCTAGATCTTAATCGTCTACAGACTCGTCCGATTTCTTGCTTGCTCATTTATCAAACGCGACTTTACCGTTCCACGATGAATCGGGGAAATTTTTAATGGAATAATGGCAGAGAGATTCCTCAGATCTTAATTATTCCGAGTAACTATATTCTTTCACTCGGTTCTGTATTTTAATGCCTTGTCTGTGTGGCTTCCACGTAATAACGAGGAAGTATGCACTTGGCTTAAGCGGGAGTCTGGAAGTCTTAATATTCGCGGATGAAGAGGAATGTCAAAGGTCTACGGTTTTCTCCCTAGATCTAGTGATTTTCTGACTGACCGCGAATTTCCTTCCGGGAAATTTCTATTGTCGAAGGAATCGAAAGAAATTAATATTTTTAGCTGCGATATTTTGATGAAATTAAATTTCAAGTCTCGAAAATAGTCTTGTTATTGACTCCAAGCATTTACAAAATTTTCACGCGAGATTTTCTAACCTTCGCGAATTTCTTTTCCCAAAATTCTAATTTTCGGGGAATCGAAAGAAGTCTTAATATTTTAGATGAGATATTTTACTGAAATTAAATTTCAAGTTTCGAAGATAGTCTCAGTTCTGAAATTAGTATCGACACCGAGCATTTCCGAAATTTTCACGCGAGATTTTCTAACTTTCGCCAATTTCTTTTTCCAAAATTTCCAGTTTCGAAAGAAATTAATATTTTCGCTGTAAAATTTTACTGAAATTAAATTTCAAGTTTCGAAGGTAGTCCCCGTTCTAAAATTACTATTGATACCGTGCATTTCCAAAATTTCCAGTTTCGAAAGAAATTAATATTTTCGCTGTAAAATTTTACTGAAATTAAATTTCAAGTTTCGAAGGTAGTCCCCGTTCTAAAATTACTATTGATACCGTGCATTTCCAAAATTTTCACGCGAGATTTTCTAACTTTGCGAATTTCTTATCCCAAAATTTTAATTTTTCAAAGAATCGGAAGAAATTAATATCTTAGCTGCAAAATTTTACTAAAATTAAATTTCAAGTCTGGAAGATAGTCTCAGTCCTGAAACCAGTATCGACACCGAGCATCTCCGAGATTTTCCACGCGAGATTTTCCGCGAGTAACGTAATCCTAAAACTCCCTCGTTCGCTTCGCCGTTTTTACCTTCCGAGATTACGCCTGAGATCTCGAAGGCTTCCAGCTTCCACGCCGCGTTTTATCTCGATCCTCGAGTTCTCGGGAAGACAATGGCGCGGGACGATAATGATCGAGCCGAAGCAGCGAGATGGGAAAAGCGCGTATCTTCTCGGCTGTTAGTACAATACCGATCGAGAGAATTGCGTGAATCGGGCAGGAAGAGAGCATCGATGAGGCTGGAAACTGGGTTAGAACGCGCTCGAGGCACGAGCTTCTCGTCTCCGGGCTGCACTTTCGCTCAAAATCGAAACCAGTCTCTCGGCCGCGAATCGAAAGTGGCTGGACTGGAGGTTACAACGTCTCGAAAGCGGTCTCGTATGTAATGATCGTGCATTTTCACTCGGCCAACGCGTCCAACGTTCCCCCGAACGCACTTGCGCGTTCGCGTAACACCGATGCCGATACCGAGCGAAAAACTGACACAAACTTGCAAGCGGATCGCTTTTGCGTGACTTTAGAAAGTAAACTCGTTGCACATTTTTCCTAATATCTTATTCTTCAACCCTCTAAAAACAGAACTCGCTCTGCTATAAGGAAAATTCTCCAATTTGGTTATTTAACGCATTGACCATAACGCTGTCATTACCTGTCATCGTGATTATCTAAATGATCGATTTACGAATGTCATAATTCGACAATTTTACTTTCATTTTCACGAAATTTATTATTTATACTTTAAATTATAAGAAGATACTCCTGTGAGTATGATACTCATATGTGATATGCAAATATGGCGTAGCTGTCAACGCGTTAATGAACTTCTGTCAAATTTCTGAATACGATCATGGCGAATACGATAACGGAGTGATATATATGTAGAAAAGAGAAATTGTTTAATAATATTCTATAGAGAATATATCGAACGACGATTTTGATTTTTCCCATTGGTTTTTCGGAGACGAGAAGGTTCGTGGATGAAACTCAAAAGTGCGTGAGGATAATCGTGCGTTAGTACTACCTTACGAATGGTGCGTGCTACGTTGCGAGTCTACGAAAGAACCGGCCTCCTCCGTGTCATCCGAAGCATTTTTCATCATCCTCGAATGAGAGGAGTGAAGGAAAAACCTTCTCAAAATGGCCGCCTTCCCACCAGGAACTGCGTTTTCCACGTTACCCACACGATCTCGATAAATCACCGATTATTCTCAATTTTATCAAAAATAAATCTCGTAAAACGTTATATTAATCATCGATGACTACAACAGTGGTCTAAGTCGCGTATATTTCGTCAGTAAATATTAGAAATAATATTAGAAATATTTAAAAAATTGTTACTTACACCACTTTCATGATCATCGACGCTGGCAAGGATTCGACTCTAGTGCGATAAAATGAAATAAAAAGAAGAAAATCGAAGGATTTCTCGGCAAATTTCTCCGAACAGGAGAATCTCTAGCGTGAAAGCGAAAGTGAGGGTGATAAACGCGTTGCAGGTAGGAACGGCAGGCCGGAAACGGAGGCAGGTACACCGGCTCACCCTGGTCGATACATCGACTTACTCTCGAGCTTGTCACAGTTGGTGACTTTGCCCTTCCAGTCGCAGGTCTGTTTGTCCAAGTCAAAGGCCAGTCCGCTGGGGCACGTGATTTGCTTCAGGCCGGATTTCGTGCACCTGTTCGTGTCGGACAGAAAGCAAAGGGAACGCCGTTTAGTCGCATAGCAATCGAAATGAAACGCTTACTCTCGAGCTGGTCGCAGTTCTTCACGTTCGTCTTCCAGTCGCACGTCTGCCGCTCTATGTCGAACGCCAGACCTGTCGGACATCGCACCGTCGCCAACCTGGTCACTCCGATCTCGCTCGCTTTGTCGCATCTGTGATTAAGTTACACTTTGGTTTCTCTGCTTTCCAATCCCAATCTCTCGTTCCCAACTCTTTCCATCACTTTCGAACAGGCAGGACGCCGTCGACGCCGCGATTTCGCGACGCCGTTGGATCGACGACCAGCGTCCGTTTATATGACAATTTGGTGACAATTAACAGGTAATAGGTATTAATTGAAATATCATGGAGTAAAAGACAATTGGATTAATCAATTATGTCCATGACTTGGTACTTTGTATCCAATTAGTATGATAAGTGACAAAAGAATATTATTCTTCGAATTTTTAATATATTAATTAAAAATTTTTATATGGCTGTATTACCCATGACAGAAGGTATATTTGAAATTTGTCTCTTGGCAAGAAATATGCTTGTGACCCCTGTCTTCGAGGTCCTCACCTGTTTCCACCCCTTTAATATGGATTATGACAGGTAAAAATAAATATGTGTGAAATATAATTAATTTAACGTCGTTGCATCGACGACCAGCGTCCGTTTATATGACAATTTAGTGACAATTAACAGGTAATAGGTATTAATTGAAATATCATGGAGTAAAAGACAATTGGATTTATCAATTATGTCCATGACTTGGTACTTTGTATCCAATTAGTATGATAAGTGACAAAAGAATATTATTTTTCGAATTTTTAATATATTAATTAAAAATTTTATGTGGCTGTAATAAGTATTAATTGAAATATCATGGAATAAAAGACAATTCGATTTTTCAATTATGTCCGTGTCTTGGTACTGTCCATTTAGTATGATAAGTGATAAAAGAATATTATTTTTCGAATTTTTAATATACTAATTAAAAATTTTTATATGGCTGTATTACCCATGTCAGAAGATATATTTGAAATATTGAAATTTGTCTCTTGACAAGAAATATGCTTGCGACCCCTGTCTTCGAAGTCCTCACCTGTTTCCACCCGTTTAATATGGACCACGACAGGTAAAAATAAATATACATGAAATATAATTTTTTTGAAAACCATCTTTGACATAAATTTCGTCAAATTCTTCACTCATCCTACCTGCTTTGGTAATTCTACTATTAACACTAAACATCACAATTATTTGTTAATTATCACAACCTAAACGATCATCCTAACCTAAATAATCATCTTCCAAATTTTAATTAAAAGATCCATAATGAACGTCGTCTCTTCATAAGCATATAATTAATTTTTCTCTTATATTTCTTCATTTACCGATCATTTTATCGATCATGCTAGGTTTAACGTTAATTCCCTTATATCGTTTTTGATATGACACTTAATCCTTAATATCCTTATGTAAACGAAGGAATAAATGTATTATACGTATAAACATAGAAAAATAAGAGACAGATGAGAAATTATTTATAGAATTCTAAAAGAGAGAAAGAAAAATTGGAGAAGCAGGTTAAAATTTACGACCGACAATAAATTCCTCGAGATCCCTAACACGACAGGATCTCGTGTTCCTGCATTGAGCCTATTTCTGGCCGTGTCCTTGATGGGATACTTTGTCCATTCGAGTGAGTCAGGATACACCGTCTGTCGTCATCGACTGGAAGGCGAGTCCTGTATCCAGTATCAGGCTCGCCTTGAACCCTCGATCTCGGAATTCGATCGATCGCGAAGGAACCGAAGGAATTCGCTGCTCGATCCTCAACGATCGATCTTTTACCGTTAACTCCACCGGCCTTCCAGCTCACTTTTACCTGCCACGCGATCGATCGTGATCCAATGGCTCGTAATCGTGATGAATCAAGGCTGATCGCGACCTCCCTGACTCGAATTATCGCGAACGATCGATCGGGACTGCGAATCTGATAAATCGGACGTTTATCTCTGAACGAATCCTGGATTTTGTCGAATTTTCAAAATTTTCGAATTTAATACACCTTATTAAAGAATCTCGATTCGATAGACGACAGATGGATGGTAGTTTCAGAGAAATTATGACAGCTTAACTCGCAAATAGTAGACCTGCTTCGAGTGTCAATTCGATTTAAGAAAGATTAAGGGAAATTGACTTTTGATCGATTTTTAATCTAGAAAATAGTATGGAAAGTTGACGAAAATTACCTTACGACGTCCCTGCAGTCCCCCTCGACGCTCAGCCGGA
>NW_016908433.1:291602-308564 GCF_001483705.2 Eufriesea mexicana | reverse complement strand
CATTCGCGTCGACCCCGTCAGAACCTTCGTCATCCTGTGCTCTCACCTGTGTTCCTGCAAATTCGAGAACCGTGTTAAATAATTCCTCGCTGAATCCGCGAATTTCAAAAATAATCCCAAATCGGTGTCAACACCCTTTAGCATTAAAGGACAAGCCTGCGCAACATCTGCTTATAAAGGTTTAGATATCTCGAAATTCAATAGGATTCGAGTATTCTGTCATCATCGATCATCATCAGAGATGAAATGAACAGATGAAGCACGAATTTCTGTCTCTAATCCGAGAGAAAAGCAATCCTGGAAAGCAAGACACCGCGACTCGTTCGCCAGTGTTGACCACTGTCAATTACGTACTTTCTATCATCGATTACATAAACGACTCTCGATCCACGAGCACGATCTCTAACGTGATTTCACAAACATTCTTCCCTCCTTTCTTCGTCCTACAAACCAACCCAAAAAGCACTCCCGTTCCTCGAGAACGTTGCCGTTGACGAGAACACTTACTCCTCTCACAGCTTGCTCCCTGTTCCCGTTTTTCGCCCCATTTTTCATACCCCCGAGATAATAATCCTTCTACGTCCACATCGACGTCTACATCGGCGTGCACGCCTACGTGCACGCCCTCGCTATTAAATTCCAAAGAACGAGGGAATAATAGGAAAACGAGGTGACACCGAGAGGACATTCATTCGCGTGACATTTGAGTAAAAAGGGCAGATCGGTATTGCGAGGATCGTCAGAGCCGCGGAAAATGTCGCTTGGCAGCCACGATCTCCAGAGATCGTAGACCGAACACGACGGGGTCGCTGAACCCCCATAGAAGTAGAAAGTCTTGGAAATGTCAGGGCAACGCGACGAGAGGGTGGGGAGGGAAGCGACAGTGGTTCTCCAAACTAGGTTCTAATCCCTCCTTCCTCGCCACCTATCGAGCATCCTCGGCTCGAGCAGGCTTCGAGCGTGCCTCCTCCTTCGGCTGCGATCGTGATCCGCGATCGTGATCGCGGCAACTTCCGGTCGATCGAGCGACTTTGGTAAAACTTTCACGTGCAACCAGGCAGCCTTACGAATGCTACGCCACGGTCGAGAGATCAACGCGAGATTCCCTTCCAAGCCTTTTGCGGAATTGCCTCGAATGCCTCGATCCGGCCCCAATCGTTTCTCCATTCGAAGGAATTTCTCAGAAACTGTTCGGTTTCGCTGCGAGTGTCGCCAGATTGCAGTCTGTCTATCGTCCAAGTCACCCGGGGCTTTCATGGCGGCCACTTCTCGATCCCCAGCCGATCGTGACACCGATACGAGATACTTGGAGGCTGTCTAATTCCAAGGATCTTTTACACCGATGTTATACACCCGTTGTTACCGTCAGAGTGAAATTTCACGATGAATTTTCGAGGACGTTAGACTAATTGGATGAAAGTCAGTTTGGAAAGTACGAAGAATATTTTTCCAGAAGATTCGAGGGAAGTGGACTTTGAAACGAAACGATCCCGTGGAAACTCCGCGAACGTCGAAAACAACTTTCACCGCCATCGCGCGTTCAAAGGATCGAAGTCTAGATAGCCAGGTGTTTCTCTTCTAGCCGAGAAATCTGGCTTATCAGCAAGGATTCCCTGTCTTTGATCAAACTTTCACCACGAACACCTCGTTCCATCGCTGTGTAGCCCTCAATCCCTTTAAAAGCGCTGAACAGTGTCAAAAATCTGAAGCTTGACACCCTAGCGACTGCCAAAGTCCGTAAAGAGGCTCTGAGACTCGTCTCGCGAAGATCACCCTGTCCAAACTAACTCTCCGATATTCTTCTATGATCCTACCACCTTCGGGGCTCGATTTGAGACAAATTCCAGGAATGGGATCGCTCCTGTCATCGATCGAGGATCTGTCAGGAGGGTAAGAGGAGTCGCGGAGGAAGATAAGAAAGATGTTTGGAGCAACGTGTACTCACCGGCCAGCAGAAAGAGGAATCCAAGGATCAGGAACTTCGACGACATCGTGGCCGTGGTCGTGGTCGTCGCCGTCATCGTCGTTGTCTGGACAAAGAGCGTCTGGACAAGCCGCGCCCTCTCGCCCCTCTATATGTACACCACCACTCCTTCCTCCTCGTCGAAGGACTTTCACCATCCGGATGGTGCTGCCACCTTTTCCACGTCGTAAAACGGCCCGTGAACAAGGGGTCCATTCCTTCCGTCTGGGCCCGGTGATCGAGAGGGGACCGTGGAATTCCGCTCGGTCTCGATCTTCCTTGTCTCTGTCGCGCGACCGAGCGAGACCTCTCGCGGTTTCACGAGCATCGTTGTTTCGGCGCTCGTCCGACGCGATTAGGTATTCAGAATCGACGCCTTTGTTCCACTTTCCTCTGAAACCCATTTTCTAACCGTTTCACGGTCCCATTTTCTTTTTCTCTCTGTTTTTCGCCTGATTCGCTGGACAGAGAATCACCGAGGTCGTGGTTTCTTTTCTCTTTTTCAGAAGAGAGACTGCTGGATCGTGATACTGGCTTTGATTTTATGATTCTTTAATTAAATATACTATATTGGTTCTTCCTTTTTCTGCAGTCTATGGTTTACTGGGACCTTCCTAGGAGGGTCCTCTAGTCACAAAATTGAGATATAGTTAGCACTGCATACGAGGTTTCACGTTATTTGAATGATATTGGTTGTTGAATGAAGTGTATCAAGGATATACTGTGTTCTTACTAACTGTTGCATTTATGTTCGTCGATTTAGATTCGTGGATTAGCTTCTGGATCGAATCCAATGAAGCTTGGATATCAGTATCGCGTTGGAAAATGGAAAATAAATTCGAGATTGAATTTTCTTAATATTTATTTATACTTGGTTAATAAAAATCACGGTTTTCTTGTGCACAATGTTAATTTCCTCTGCTATTACGAATTGATTTCATTTTAGTATACGTTTCCTGGGATTCTGAAATTAACTAGATATTTTGAATTTATTCCATATGAATTGTCAAATATTGAATTTTCTTTTTCTAAAAATTAGGGAAATTTTCGCGAAGCAGAGGATCCATTTATCGCTTCTGGGACGGGCCCAAGGCCAGTTTTGGATGATTAAAGTTCCTCGAATATTAAATTTTCTTTCTAAAAATTAGGGAAATTTTCTTGAAACAGAGGGTTGATTTATCGTTCCTAGAATGGGCCCAGGGCTATTTTTGGATGCCCAAAATTCGTCGAATATTGAATCTTTTTTCTAAAAATTAGGGAAGCTTTCGAGAAGTAGAGGGTCCATTTATGGCTTCAGGGACGGGCCCGGGACCATTTTTAAATACCTAAGATTCGTCGAATATTGAATTTTCTTTCTAAAAAATTAAGGAAATTTTCGCAAAGCAAAGGGTCCATTTATCGCTTCAGGGATGGGTTCGGGGCCATTTTTGGATGCCCAAAATTCGTCGAATATTGAATTTTCTTTTTTAAATTAGGGAAATTTTTTCGGAGCAGAGGGTTGCTTTATCGCTTCTGGGACGAGCCCGGGGCCATTTTTAAATGCCCGAGATTCGTCGAATATTGAAGTTTTCTTTCTAAAAAATTAAGGAAATTTTCGCAAAGCAAAGGGTCCATTTATCGCTCCAGGGATGGGTTCGGGGCCATTTTTGGATACCCAAGGTTCGTCGAATATTGAATTTTCTTTCTAAAAAATTAGGGAAATTTTTGCGAAGCAGGGGGCCTATTTATGGCTTCAGGGTCGGTCCAGGGCTATTTTTAAATGCCCAAGATTCGTCGAATATGGAATTTTTCTTTCTGAAAAATTAGGGAAATTTTTGCAAAGCAAAGGGTCCATTTATCGCTTCAGGGACGCGTTCGGGGCCATTTTTGGATACCCAAGGTTCGTCGAATATTGAATTTTCTTTCTAAAAAATTAGGGAAATTTTTGCGAAGCAGGGGGCCTATTTATGGCTTCAGGGTCGGTCCAGGGCCATTTTTAAATGCCCAAGATTCGTCGAATATGGAATTTTTCTTTCTAAAAAATTAGGGAAATTTTTGCAAAGCAAATTTTATCGCTTTTGGAGCCATTCTTGTATGATCAAGGTCCACTTGGTGGCCCGTAACTCCTGAGAACGCGTTTGCACGCACCGTTTTACGGTCTCCGTGCAAATGTGGGCTGACAGCAGCGGCTGAAAAGGTAGGAAAAATGGTGGCAGCTCGTAAAACACGCGATGGAGGTACACGACGACGTGGCTGGCTGACTTTTCGCGAAAACTGTCCCGAGTGACGCTTTTATGGCCACGATGTGAACCTTGAACCCGTAGGCTTTTAGCGCGAGGTCCCAGAGCCGAAATGCGAAATGAATTTTTCATTGGCTTTCAAGCCCGTTTTTCGCGATACTGTTAAAACGAGTAATTACGCGAGTATCGCCGCCATTATCGACATTTCGTGATCGATGCAGCATTGTTGTCGTTAATAACGCTCGCTATTAATATTCTCCCGGCTCGATATTGGAAATTATGTTCGACGCGATGATTAACAGCGTCTGTTTCTTCGTAATGGCAGCTGTTAATCCCGTGGATTTTCCACGGGACAGTGTTATTTAATGCTGGATGCTTGTATGCTGGTTACTGCAACGCTTTCATCGTCAACGCTACTGCCTGTCAATTTCTAAAGATGGGTTTAATGCCCCGTTACACGGCGAACGTGTACTCGTAAAGTTGAATCAATTACTGGACAGGTGAATAAAGATTACCTGGCAACTGCTTTCTCTGTGTTCACCGATTCACTCCTAATCTATGTGTCTACCTTCGACGAGTTGTCCTGTGCATTGTTCCGTGCTTTTTAAATGTCACCTTTAGAAACTACCTTCACGAATTTTACCTTCGATGAATTACGTATAGCTGTTGGAATATTTTTGGGATGAGCAAGGTATTGTAAGTTAATTTTGTAGGAAGAATTAGGTGTAGTCCACCATTTTTTAGAGTATAGTATAGCTAAGTATATTTAAGTGTAATGAATGAAAAATATTGGGAGCATTAAGTATGATAATGAAAATAAATAATGTTAAATATAATTCCACAATTTTTGGAGGTATGGAAAATTAAATTAATAAATGGCGGTGGAAAGAATAGGGTGCTGTCCACCCTTCTTAAATCCCAATTAAGTAAATATAAATTGTATAAATTATTAAATATAACTCTAGAATCTTTAGAGTTATGTGTAAAATTAAGTGTTCACTCTTTCTTAGATTCTAATTAAATATATTTAAATGAAATGAATGAAAAATATAGAGAGAATTAAGTATGATAATGTTCAATATAATTGCATAATTTTTACAAATGTGGTAAATTAAATAAATAAATAGCGAAGAAAAGAATATGGCGAAGTTCATCCTTTTTAAGTCCTAATAATAATATCCTAATAATAATAAATATAAAATTAATAGAAAATCAGTATTAAAAACTCTATTAATGTAATCCTACAATTTTTTAATATAATAAATACAGCTAAATAATTTAATGACACAATAGAAGCTATATATATATTTTACCCTATTCTTGTGTACTATTATATCACATATAATACATAAAAGTAAAAAATATAAATTTCTGCTATCGCAAAAAATCGATATTATAGAATTCCATTAATAAATATAAAATTTCTAAAATTTTTTAATATAATAAATAAGTTCTAAAATTTCTTCATATAATAAATACACTTAAATAATTTAACGACACGATAAAAGCTATATATATTGTATCCTATTCACCTGTCTTGTATATTTCTAAATGAACAGTAAAGTACAAATTTCTCGAGTCTCATTTGCATTTCCGTTCCCCGCAAACTTTTTAGCGGTTAAACCGGTGAGATACGCGGAAAGGTGCACTTAAATCTGCCAAAAAATATCCAACCGACATTAAAACTATTCTCCCCGAATTTTTCAGCAAACCTGATCCCAGGATTTCGCAAAGGCTGAATTTCCACTGTACCCACCACAGAGCCCAGAAAATTCTTCAAAGCTCGGTGAAAAATGCGACAAAAGAGTCCCCGTTCGCGTTCGATATTTCAAATTACCGTCTCCGCACAGAATCATCGTCTCTCGGTATGCACCTCTCTCGGAACTTCCTCCATCCTTCCAACCACCCTGGAATTTTTTATTTCCTCTTCCGTTTCCATCTCGCACGTTCTCCACGTCTCTCGCGTGAATTACGTACGCGGTTTCCAAGCTGCAGTCGAATAATTCCCATTTTTCATTCCCAACCACCCCTTTGCACCGACCGCCGCGCTTCCGGATCTTCCTCTGGCTGTCAGCGACGGCACGTTTGCGCAACGCGGGATCTACCTGGTGGCCGATAAATTTTGCGGTTTACGTGGTAAAAGGTTATCGACGTCGTTCCACGCGGAATTACTTCGCCACTCGTGCAGCTGCGTTCGAGACTCGGTCCGCATACCACGATCCGAACAACCGAGTCACCTTCCACTTTAGGAGTATTTATTTATTCGAATAATTTTTCACGTGGTCTCGTAATATTGTAATGGAGGACTGCAACGTCTCTTCGATAGTATAGTAAATGAAATGTGAGAAGGATTGACATCGGTAGCTTCGGAGTTAAGGAAATTCTCTTTCACGTGTCTATATTTGTTGGCAACTGATTACAACTGCTGATAGATTTAAACAAATGTAAGTAAATCAAATTTTCGAATTTAAACAATATAATGAGAACACGAAATTAGGTCGATAATTGAAGTGAAGCAAAAGCAACATGACAGAAGGTGCATCGGTAGCATCAGAATTAAGGAAACTCCATTTCACGTGTTTATATTCGTTGTCAACTGATTACAATTGTTGATAAAGTAAAAAAAAAATGAATAGATAAAAATTTCGAATTTAAAAAATATAATGAGAACACGAAATTAGGTCGATAATTGAAACGAAGCAAAAGCAACATGACAGAAGGTGCATCGGTAGCATCAGAATTAAGGAAACTCTATTTTACGTGTCTATATTCGTTGTCAACTGATTACAATTGTTGATAAAGTAAAAGAAAAATTAATAAATAAAAATTTCGAATTAAAGAAACACGATAGAAGCATGAAATTAGATCAATAGTCAACCCGAAGCGAAAGTAATATGACAGAAGGAGTATCAGTAGCACTAGGATTAAAATTGTTTATATTAATTTTTAGTTGGTCACAACTCCTAATAGATTTTTATGAATCTACTATAATTATATGGAAGTGGAAGAGAAAATTATTCGACTGAAAGAAATACGAAAGAAATTAGATGAATGTCAAAAGCAATATGACAGAAGGAGTATCAGTAGCACTAGAGTTAAAATTGTTTATATTAACTTTTAGTTGGTCACAACTCCTAATAGATTTTCATAAATCTACTATAATCATATGGAAGTGGAAGAGAAAATAATTCGACTGAAAGAAATACGAAAGAAATTAAATGATTGTCAAAAACAATATAACAGAAAGAGTATCAGTAGCATCAGAGTTAAAATTGTTTATATTAATTTTTAGTTTGTCACAACTCCTAATAGATTTTTATAAATCTACTATAATCATATGGAAGTGGAAGAGAAAATAATTCGACTGAAAGAAATACGAAAGAAATTAGATGAATGTCAAAAGCAATATGACAGAAGGAGTATCAGTAGCACTAGAGTTAAAATTGTTTATATTCATTTTTAGTTGATCACAACTTGTAACAGATTTTTATAAATCTACTATAATCATATGGAAGTGGAAGAGAAAATTATTCGACTGAAAGAAATACGAAAGAAATTAAATGATTGTCAAAAACAATATGACAGAAAGAGTATCAGTAGCATCAGAGTTAAGAGTGTCTATATTCATTGTTAGTTGATCACAACTTGTAACAGATTTTTATAAATCTACTATAATCATATGGAAGTGGAAGAGAAAATAATTCGACTGAAAGAAATACGAAAGAAATTAGATGAATGTCAAAAACAATATGACAGAAAGAGTATCAGTAGCATCAGAGTTAAGAGTGTCTATATTCATTTTTAGTTGATCACAACTTGTAACAGAGTTTTATAAATCTACTATAATCATATGGAAGTGGAAGAAATACAAATTAGATGAATATCAAAAGCAGTATGACAGAAGGAGTATACGTATGATAAGAATGATACATTATGATGAATTAATATTTTTGTTTCCTTTATTCACTGTTTGAAATCACATCAACCACTGTGTGAGTTATTAGCGACTATGAGTGAAGTTTATTATAATCTGTTATACAGTTGAGCCTGTTTTAGATACTTTAGTAGATCCTTTTATTAGATCCTGGGCTGCTTCTGGCTCCTTCTAGTGTGTATTTTACGTTGTTGTCTTCTCCTAGCTATTTTCTGCAGTGTATGATAATATGTTCAACCTTCAGAGATTGGTATAACCCAGTATAGTCCTTGAGACTGTAACCTGGTCATGTCATGAGAGGCTGTTCTTGAAATATACTGTTCTTGAAAACGTTCATTTTTATTATACTTACTCCAGGTGGTGATGACTTTTCCAATATATATTAGATAACTAAACATGATAACAATTTATAAAATTATAGTTATTTTTTGAGCATAAACGCGATCGGTAGAATTTCTGAATTTTTCAGCTTTTTCGATTATATACTTATGGGATGTCATAGTGCTCAATTATAGTCCTCTATTCTGTCGTCCACTCGAGGAATTAGGTATTCGTCAACAAAATGGCGTCTGCCTGAAATTAGAAATACACTGTCCTGATTTTCCTGCAACAGAAATTGGGACACGAATTTCATTTCCTCGTTTCCAATTGTATTACTTGCACCGGCAAACCTCGAATGTGAAAATATACCGAATTTCGAAACCTCTTATGGCTTGAATAGACCCTGGCGCGGTTTTACGGACGAATATTAAATCTGCCGAGTGAATGATACTCGTTTCGATTATTACGCGTTGAAGTACTATAACTTCCAGTCTCTGCAGGATCATTGTTCCCGCTCCTCGTCGCAGTATCGAACGAGATCGCTTGATCGAAGGGCCCTTGCCTGTTATTCACTGGTATCCGATACGGTGGACGACCATGGGAACCGTGGAAGGCCGATATCTTCCAGTGAGTTCCGCGAATTAACGTTGGTCCACTCGGGCCGTTATCGCATGACAGCGAGAATTCGAGGAGAATTCGAGGGACTCGGCCTTCCACGTCGTTCCACCGATCTGTTCGACACGACTCGGCTGAATTACGCTTGGGGACGTGATATAAACTCCAAGGAGACGGGAAAGTATCTTCCCGGAACTGTAGCTTGAGCAAGATCCAGAGTGTCACTTCGTATCAATCTTCTCGAAAGGTGACACAATTTTCATGCAACTCGGATGATATTCGCAGCAGCTACTCCAGTGACAGAAATGACAAAAAGGGTACCAACGTAAATGGTAACCGCGCATTTTTACCTTCGTCCAATCAGCTGTTTCCCCAAAGTTCGTCGTCCTCGCGCCGAAAAACCTCGGGCCAACGAACTCAGGAGCCTGTTACCACGGAAAATAAGAGTCCTGGTCTCTACTCTCACCATCTTACTCGACCTGCTGTGGAATAACACGAGACAGAGTGTTTTGACACGGAACAGAGTGTTGTGACACGGAACAGAGTGTTTTGACACGGAATAGAGTGTTTTGACACGGAACAGGGTGTCAAAAGCAGAGGAATCCTACAGAGTGCTATGAACTTTAAATTAAAACTTGCATTATCAACGAAGGTAAAGTGTCGAATCCACGTATACGAGTACGATTACGTGCACATGTTTAATAACTCTGTGATGTCCTGAAAATCTCGGGCCAACGAACTCAGGAGCCTGTTACCACGGAAAATAAGAGTCCTGGTCTCTACTCTCACCATCTTACTCGAACTGCTGTGGAATAACACGCGACAGAGTGTTTTGACACGGAACAGAGTGTTTTGACACGGAATAGAGTGTTTTGACACGGAACAGGGTGTCAAAAGCAGAGGAATCCTACAGAGTGCTATGAACTTTAAATTAAAACTTGCATTATCAACGAAGGTAAAATGTCGAATCCACGTATACGAGTACGATTACGTGCACATGTTTAATAACTCTGTGATGCCCTGAAATCCTCAGGTCAACGAACTCAGGAGCCTGTTACCACGGAAAATAAGAGTCCTGGTCTCTACTCTCACCATCTTACTCGAACTGCTGTGGAATAACACGCGACAGAGTGTTTTGACACGGAACAGAGTGTTTTGACACGGAATAGAGTGTTTTGACACGGAACAGGGTGTCAAAAGCAGAGGAATCCTACAGAGTGCTATGAACTTTAAATTAAAACTTGCATTATCAACGAAGGTAAAATGTCGAATCCACGTATACGAGTACGATTACGTGCACATGTTTAATAACTCTGTGATGCCCTGAAATCCTCAGGTCAAAGAACTCAGGAGCCTGTTACCACGGAAAATAAGAGTCCTGGTCTCTACTCTCACCATCTTACTCGAATTGCAGTCAAATAACACGCGACAGAGTGTTTTGACACGGAACAGAGTGTCAAAAGCAGAGGAATCCTACAGAGTGCTATGAACTTTAAATTAAAACTTGTATTATCAACGAAGGTAAAGTGTCGAATCCACGTATACGAGTACGATTACGTGCACACGTTTAATAACTCCGTGATGTGCTGAAGACGTCGGACAATCGGCCGAAAAAGGAGCGAAGAAATTGAGAAACGCAGATGGCGACGGGATAACAAGGACGATATTAATCTGGATGTGCAAAAGCGGAAGACAATGAGATTCGAATCGGGTGTTTCGCATTCGGAATGTTGTAAGGTGTTACTAATTGCAATTAACGAACCCCGCTTGCTCGTGAGTATCTAAACAGGCCAAAAGGACACAGTGGCGTCATTAAACCTCTTAATGGGCTGATGGAGGGAGCCTCCTTTATCGAGGAACTTGACAGAACCCATTATATACACTGGAAAGTATACTTAAAGATACAATGTCTAAAGAACGATTGTATATTTCGAGATCGCTATCGGTTGTCAATGACTATGGCCAGAAGGAATTAGTTTGTCACGATATACTCGTGATCTCGCGCTTGAATCGCGAAGTTGACACGCGTAGACAACCTGTGACAGGAAGAAAATGGATAAATGGATCTCGTCCAATGATCTATTTAAGACGTTTCTACAGGGTGGTCATTGAGAAACTGAAGGGTTTGAGAAAGTCATAATTTCTCCATTTTGCTTAATATATTGTTTTACACAAATAATACTGAGAAAGATTTATTAATTATATTTTCAATTATAATAAAAGAAAATTAAAAGAGCATGTGTTTTTAAAAATTATTTTTACTTAGTATCATTTAGTCTCACTTTGGCCACTCTTACGTCGCGAGGAAATACCTCGTACATAGATCTGAATCCAGCTTTTCACAAGTCACTATATGCAATATATAATCTAGGGACAATTTAGGGACGTGGAAGGGACTAGGAAAGGAATACAGGAATAAAGGTAAAGGAATAAAGGAATAAAGGAACAATAAAGAAATAAAGGTAGAAGATGACTATAATTAAAATCTAAAATTAATGTCTGTATATCTGCCAAAGATTAGGAATAAATCACTAGATTTACATCTAATCTACCACCCCAATCTCAATGAAATACCTAAAATACTAGATAATTATAAACAATGGTCATTGGAAAAATTAGAACTCTAAAGGATTAATTCTCACTTCCTTCACTCCACGTTCCGAACTTCCGTGACAAAATGGCGGACACTAGAAGATCGTAAATGAGACAACAAATGACAAACCATTAGGAAGAAAATGGGAATAGCAATTCTATAAGTTCTAATCCCTTCGTTTATTCAAAATTATTATTTCACCGCGATATTACTCGAAAATGTTAATAAAATTGAAAATATTAAGAAATTTGATCGCTGTTTAATTTTATCACGTGTCGCATTAAGTCGGATGAAACATACTAATCTTCGGCCTGGTCCGCAACACGCGTGCACGTGAATACGTGTCCCGTGATTAACGACCAGGAAATTGCCATTTCCTTGTTTAATCCGGCAGCGACCACGAAGTTTCGTGAGATCGATAGAAATCGACTTGGGCCTGCACGCTTCGCGAAACCGTGAATCACTCGTTCTTTGTGATCCTGCACGCGAGCCTCCACTTGTATGCACTCTTGTCCATTATTTCTCGCGACCATGTGTCTATATGATAACCTCGTGGGTGTTAATTTTCAGCTATTAATCTCTTTACGGTTTAGCATACAAAGGTACTTAACCCGTTGGAGGAATATTAACCTTGTACGGCAATTATGGAGACTCGCTAACGAAATGTCGATTTCACGATTAGCCATGGATTTCCTATTGAATGAAATTTCCCTTCGGGGTATGGAGAATACCAGGTAGCAGATTGAGATTGTAATACTATTACCACCGGCAAAGCATTTTTGATCAAATTCCACGATACTTATTCTTCGTTATTTTCTTCTCGATAATAAACGAAGGTTTACAGTACTTACCTGTCAAAGGTTGCTGGGATTTTAGGGATTTCGGAGGAAATGTTTGGCTAAAAATTTTTTCCAGAGACAGTAGATTTCTGACTGACATTTGTCACAGAAAGATTCCTAGTCAAAATTTTTCGAGCTATGTAAAGGTAATCTGTCACCTGTCAAGATTCTAACGGGTTGTAAATTCTTCAGTTGTCAGAGATTATTTTTTGGAACATGGAGGATATTTATTAGACCGACTATAAAATCCACGAAATTTTTCCCTGTTTATCAATTTCTTGCGATTCTTGCGTAATATCGAATATTTACCTCTTCTCAATTTTTAGCTGTCAATCTCTTTTAAAATAGTCGCCATTAATACACGCATACGTGATTCCAATTTATATCGTGAGCCCAGTAGCACACATGCATTGTAAATTTTCACGTTTTAAAACCTATTCTGAAATAAATTAAAGAGTCCAGAAATTTTCAGTCTATTCGAAAATTCTCCCTGAATATTTACTGCCAATTTACTGTCAACAATTACAAAAATGCCTAGTTATTTTTATTGCGATAAAATAAAATCATTTCTGAGAAAGGATTAAATTGTTTTAACATTTATCGAACCTCGGGAAATATTAAATATCAGAAGTTTCTCGGATTCTCTGGTATTAAAAAAATTCCGGAACCCCATTTATAACAGTCTGGTAACAGTGGCGAGATAAATTAGCAGGTATACGCGCTCGGTTCGGCGAGAAGATGGAATTTACGAGAGATTACGAGTTGCGAGTTAACCAGCGACCGGTGTTCCCCGATGGCGATGATCCAGGATGATCGAACGGCATTTCTAAACGCGTGCTAAGCCGAGTCCTTGACGAGATGCACACGGGATGCCAACGGGGGCACACGTTCACCCGTAAGAATAAATATAGGGAGCCTCGTGGAAACCAGTTTTCGTAGTTCACGATCCTATGCGTGCCGTCTCCTCTGTCTTCCTTTTCTCTCCTTTCTCCTCTCTTCCTTTTTCGTCTTTTCTCCGTCTTTTCCCGGTGACCTATGCAAGCAGGCGCCACAAAAATAACCGAGAAAGTCTTCGATGGAACCTTGATCCCCCGGCTGGTTTACTCCTCGTCCCGCTTTGTGATTCGCCTTTTTTTCGCTTTTCCGACTGTCAAACGTTGATTGATATATCGCTATAAGTTACTCCTCCGTGGATAAATCTCGCCTGTTCTCTCCATGCTGGTCGAAGGTGATTTATAGAACCAAGAAGTTGCTTTTAGTATTTCGAAATTTATTTCAATTATCCGAGTACACTTCGGGAAATAGTGGCGGAATATTTCTGGAATTTTGTTGTGAATAATCCTCTTTACGCGTGATACAGAGTGAATTTGAAGAATATGGCGGCCATCGTTTGTCAAGGGAATGATTATTTCGAGAATTTTATTTTATCATACGGGTTTGGCAGAATATTCCTGGAATTTTGTTGTAATACTCATCTTTACACGTGATCCAGAGTGGATTTGGAGATTATGGTAGCCATCGTTTGTCAAGGGAATGATTATTTCGAGAATATTATTTTATCACACGTGTTTGGCAGAATATTCCTGGAATTTAGTTGTAACAGTCCTCTTTACACGTGATCCACGGTGGATTTGGAGACTACGGTGGCCAATATCTCTGAGAAAAATGATTGTGTCACGAATTTTATTTTATTACACCTGTTTGGCAGAATATTCCTGGAATTTAGTTGTAATACTCATGTTTAGGCGTGATCCAGAGTGGATTTGGAAGCTATAGTGGTCATCGTTTGTCAAGGGATTGATTATCTCGTGAATTTTATTTAATTACCCGTGTTTGGCAAAATTTTCCTGGAATTTAGTTGTAAGAGTCCTCTTTACAAGTGATCCACGGTGGATTTGGAGACTACGGTGGCCAATATCTCTGAGGAAAATGATTATGTCACAAATTTTATTTTATCACACGTGTTTGGCAAAATTTTCCTGGAATTTAGTTGTAACAGTCCTCTTTACACGTGATCCACGGTGGATTTGGGGACTATGGTAACCATCGTTTGTCAAAGGAATGATTATTTCACAAATTTTATTTTATCACACGTGTTTGACAAAATATTCCTGGAATTTAATGCCAATACTTCTGTTCAGACGTGATCCAAAGTGGATTTGAAGAGTATAGTAACTAATATTTTCGAAGAAAAAGATTATCTCGCGAATTTTATTTAATCACGCGTATTGCAAGTACTTGACAGTTTGTATTAGAAAGAGGTGTAATAGAAAAATGGGAAAAGTAATTTAAAATGCAGAGAGAGGATGATGAAAATAAATACCGAGATGAAAAATTAACGAAGTCTTAGGTACGCACTAATTTTTGTATAATATATCAATAATAAATATAAATTCCATGTGTCGCGATTACTATGTCGCTTACTCGGTAGAAAAAGATAAAATAGGAAAATAGGAGAAGTGATTTAAAATTCAAAATGAAGAATACTGCACAGGAATGTGTAAAGCTAGTACCCACTTAAAAATGAAATAAAAATTAACAAAATCCTTGGTGTACTCTAATTTTTCTATATTCTATGAACAATTAATATTCCACTCCATGTGTCGCAATTACTATGTTACTTGCACGGTAGAAGAAGGTGAGATAGGAGAATAAAGGAAGTAATTTTAAATTCAGAGTGGCGAGGATGAAAAATATTCCACAGGAATGAGTAAAGCTAGTAAAAATTAATAAAATCCTTGTGGTCATCCTTGCCCATATGTCGCAATTACTATGTTATTTACTCGGTAGAAGAAGGTGGAATGAGAAATTAGGTGTGATTTAAAATATCGTGCAAATATTAAGATAATATCCGCTTAAAAATTATATCCCTGGTGCACTCTGAACTTTTTGATGGAATATATAACCGATTAATACGAATTCCATTATTTAGGCCATAGCGTGACAGAGAAATATAACGATACGAGTTAGAAGGGAGTTAAAAAGGACTTAAAATATGCATTACGCCCCAAGGAAGGTTGCTGGATCAACCCCTGCAACTTCCCTACCTCTCTCTCGCTTCTCCAATCGACCCTTGTCACTCGAGCTGACTGAAATGCTGTCAAAGTTGACAGGAACGCTGTCAAAGCTGACAGAAACGCTGTCAAAGCTGACAGAAATGCTGTCAAAGCTGACAGAAATGCTGTCAAAGCTGACAGAAACGCTGTCAAAGCTGACAGAAACGCTGTAAAAGCTGACTGGATGGTAATATCTGGATATTCTACGAACGATAAGAGTTATTCGGCGTATAATAAAAGTTTAGAAACGGTAGATGGACCTTATCGCGCTGAATCGCAGGGGTAGAACGCATGAAATACGTTTTACACGCGAGAATCGAACGCTGAAGGTTACTCGGTTACGTAATAGTATAGCACAGTGACCCACAGACCTTTTTCTCCTGCTCTTTTCTTCTTCCTTCATGCTTTCTACAATCGCGACCTCTCCTTGAACCATCCTCGCGCCTCCTCGAGATCGTCGAGCGCGCGGATCACTCCGACACGCGTCCACGGATCTCTCGATCCTCGATCCATGCACCCTCGAATCGTCTCGTGCCACCATTACCTCGAACGTCCATTCAGAAACTAGATTCTCCGTGAGAATATCTTTTTCCACGCGAGGAACAGCTGAGGGTGCTATATTTCGAAGCTTTTAGCACGAGAGATATTTCATTTTCAGAATTACATTGTTACCTAAAATTTGAAATCCTTAAAATTTTAAATGCGAGTTTAGTTGCTTTGGTGTTGAAATATCGTGTTATTTTTGTGGGCTTGATTGGATGGAGAATTTTCGGGGCAGAGAATTCGTATGTCTTCGATGATCCATAATCTATGGGGCCTTGGACAACGGTGTGGAGTGATAAATCATTCCATGTGTAACTTTTTTAAATAAGACTGATCGTGTTTCGATGACTCGGAAGATTCCTCTCTGAAATCTCCGGAGGTCATTATGAAATCCTCTTCGTGAAACTTCGAAGGGTTTAAAGGTGCGTTTGATCGAGGCTCAGGTAGATCAAAAGGTCCACCTTCGAGATCGATTATTCAACTCGCGCACAGTGGGTGTCGAGGGGTTAATACCCTGAATTATTTTTACCTGGGATCGTTAATTCCAATTTTTATACGTGACTCGCTTTATGAGTACATATTATACAATATTTGGGACCAGTACATATTCCACGGTGTCGCAAAATTTGTTAATAAATTTATAATTAGCTAAGTAGCTCCTCTATCCCTTTTCCTTCTGCTCTTAATTCTTAATTAACGTTTCTAGCCCTTCTTTTCCTGTTGTCTTTTAGCACAGTATTTAGATTGATAATAAAATTGTAATATATTAAATATTGTAAATTATATATAATATTAAGTAACTCCAAATCTTGGTAACAGTTTCTGATGGATTTAAATAATAAATATTATAGATAAATATTATAAATTATAATTCAAATT
>NW_016908433.1:272232-291088 GCF_001483705.2 Eufriesea mexicana | reverse complement strand
TAAATGTTATGAATAAATATTATAAATTGTAATATATAATGTATAAATTATATATATAATAGTAACTCCAAATTTTGATAACAGTTTCTGATGGATTTAAATAATAAATGTTATAAATTATAATTTGAATTAAATATAAATTGTAATATATAATCGTAAGTAACTCCAAATTTTGATAACATTTTCTGATGGATTTAAATAATTATTATGGGTATTCGTATGATCAGAATTCGTAGAATTTTTCGTTTCACTGAGGATGATTATTTAATTGTAGAGTCTTGCAAGATCCAGCGTTGAGATTTTGCTTACAAGATGTCTCAGTGCTTCGAAGCTTCGTATCTACTACCAAGTGTAAGAGAGAAAGAGCAATAAAGGCAGAAATCGAATTGCGTTTGGTGAATCGTTGAACTTTCTCCCAAAGAAATATTAGTCGTTGTAAACACCTCGTTCGATTTAAAGCAGCGATCCCTCTCGTTCGTTCAAATAGAAAGCGCGTCGAATTTTGATTTATAGAGGGCCTGCTGAATATTTATAGGGCCATTTGAGCAGAATTTCTGCTCGGAACAGTACCGAAACCTTCGCAACTTCCTTAGGCTTCATTATTCTGCCACTGCATCTACACGTTTCCGTAACGTTCACCTGTTGCCATTACATAAACCCAATATCTCCACGCGTTCCGCGCGTTCACCTAAAAATTCGACAATCACCGACTTCCTGACACATTCCAGTCCTCGTGACAACTGCTTTACGGTGTCACAATAAGGTAAGAAAGAAATCCAGCCAGGAATTTTCATTCCCCTTCGTCACGTGACCATTAAAAATACCGCGAAGGGGAAGGAAATTTAGGTATTAATTTATTCACTGCAATGAGACTCGGTTTATTACCTCCCATTGGCACACAAAGCAATTAAATAGCGGATAAAACCAATTTTCCCATACAAAAGAATTAAGTAACGTGTAAAATAATTTTGCCTGAATAAAGAAAAATTTGTCCCACGTAAAGAAATGAAACAGGGTCTCAAAAGAAATTTTTCTACGTTAAAAAATGACATAATAGACGAATAAGAATTTGTCTGGCATGAAAAAATGAAAGAATTAATAAAAAAAAAATATTGTGCTACGTAAATAAATAAAATGGTATACAAATAAAAATTCCTCCTTAATAAAACAATGAAAGAATGAATAAAGAATTTTTAAGAAAGAATTTTAAGAAAGACAAATAAAAATTTGTCCCACGCAAATAAATGGAATAGAGTGTCCAAAAAAATGTTTCTACACGAAGAAACGAAATAAAAGACAAATAAAAATTTCTCCCACGCAATGAAACGAGACAACGTCTCAGGAAAAAATTTTCTACGTAGAGAAACGAGATGGTGAATAAATAGAAATTTGTCCCAGGCGAAGAAATAAAAAGTGTGTAAAAATAAAAAATTTTTTCAAACAGTTGTTTCAAAGGCTTTCTTTCGACCGTGTGTTTGTGGCGGATGGGAAAGTCGCGTGGAGTGATCCGGTGGCACAAGGCACGCGAAAGAAGAGGAGCGCGAGGAGAAGGCGAAGTTTCGAAATACGAGATGCGCATAATTATGTGCGCCTACTTAGCTGCATCGGGAATGCAACGTAGTCCTCCGTTTTTCTGGCACGCCCCGCGACCACCTTTCGATCGGCCTTTGTTCGTCCCTGCTGCGATTACCATTTATGGCCCATAACCAAACGTTTCCCCTCGCGAATCAACGCCCTCGGGCCCGTGCCTCCATCCAGATCCGGAATTTCACGTGGAGTGTCCTTAACAGTTCGTTTCATCGACCTTATCGAACTCGAAACGATCAGGAAACCGTCCTTTTCCGTCAAAATGACGGCTAGACTTCGATGAAATTTCTATTTCGATTCGAGATTTTCGCCAAGTAGCTGCGAAATTTAAATATCCAATTAGGGATCGATTGAATGAACGCGAAATTCCAATTCACGACGAATTGTATGGAGAGAATGCGAAATTTCAATTGGGGGTGAATTATAATGAATTATCGTGAAATTTTGGATAGTTAGGAATTTTAATGAGTGCGTAGAATGGGCCGAAAAGCGACGAATTCTATGGAATGGATCCAACAGTTTGGATAGCGATGGAATTCATGGAATGAACGCAAAATTTCGAATAGTAGCGAATTATAGCAATGAAGGTGAAATTTTGGATAGTTAGGAATGTTAACGAGTATATGAAAAGGGACGAAAAGCGAAGAATTCTATAGAATAGACGTAAAATTTCGGACAGCGGCGGGTTCCATTGAATGAGTGAAGAGTTTTGAATATTGGCGAATTCCACGAGTGAATTCAGAATTTCGAATACCGACGAATTTCAATCGATGGACGCAACATTTCGAATAGCGACGAATTCCAATGGGTGAATGGCAAGGTTCGGAAAGCGACGAATTCTATAGTGTGAATGCAATATTTCGAATACCGATGAATTCTATAGTACGAATGCACTATTTCGAATACCGACGAATTCTATAGTACGAATGCACTATTTCGAATACCGACGAATTTTATAGTACGAATGCAATATTTCGAATACCTACGAATTCTATAGTACGAATGCAATATTTCGAATACTGACGAATTCTATAGTATGAACACAATTTTTCGAATACCAATGAATTCTATAATGTGAGCACAATATTTCGAATACCGACAAATTCTATAATACGAAAGAAAATTTCGAATACCGAGGAATTCTATAGTGTGGACGCAAAATATCGAATACCGACGAATTCTATAATATAAATGCAATATTTCGAATACTGTAAAATTCTATAGTACGAATGCAATATTTCGAGTACCGACGAATTCTATCGTGTGCACGCAGTATTTCGAATACCGACGAATTCAATAGTACGAACACAATATTTCGAATACCGACAACTCTAAAATATGTACGCAATATTTCGAATACCGACGAATTCTATAGTACGAATGCAATATTTCGAATACTGACGAATTCTATAGTATGAACACAATTTTTCGAATACCGATGAATTCTATAATGTGAGCACAATATTTCGAATACCGACGAATTCTATAGTGTAGACGCAAAATGTCGAATACTGACGAATTCTATAATATAAATGCAATATTTCGAATACCGTCGAATTCTATAGTACGAACACAAAATTTCGAATACCGTCGAATTCTATAGTACGAATGCAGCGACGAATTCCAACGAGTGGGTGTAAAATTTCAGAAATCGACGAATTCCTCGCGCAATCGCGGAATTTCGAATTCCCACGAATTCCGTCGAATACAAGCAAACCTCCAAATACCCGACGAATTCCTACAAGCGGTCGTAAAATTTCAAACCTCGCCGAATTCCTCGCGCGATAGCGAAATTTCGAATCCGGACGAATGCCACCGAATGCGCGCGCAATTCGGAATAAAGATGAATCGCACGAAGGAATGGAAAGTTGGGAATGAGGAGGAATCGCTGCGAGAAAGCTGATGGAAATCTGGACAGAGGATAGAACTCAAACTATATGGGTTAGACGGTGTACCTTGGATGAGAAGAAAGGAAAAGACTCGATGCCGATCACGCGCCGGAAGAAGGCTGTTTCGTATGATCGACGCGCACCATCGACGACGTGATTTTCACCTTGACCATGGACGGGTCATCGTCCATCGTTCCGCCATCGTTGCTCCTGTTGTGGAGCTTCGAAATTTATCTGGGCCACCGCGTCGGTGTCATTAACACCGATTGTATCGTTCATTTCTGTATCGCGAAGCGTTTCGTTCGCAAAAGTGGGCTAACACTCGGACGTGCATTCGAAGATCGATAGATCGGTGAAAAATCGGTAAGGCTGCGGCGTGGATAATATGCAGATTAATACGGCCACTACCGGGTACAGGTTCTGCTTGATTTAATGGGCGAATTTAATTATTGTCAATGGGATTAGCGGTGGTTGCCGGCATTGATTGACGTACGCTGCTATTACGGAATTACTTGCGTTAGTTTCATTATGATCCATCGATCGACATCTCGCCAAGCGTTGTAACTTTTAACTACTTTATCCGCTATTTCATCCGTACTGACGTCACGTTCATTGTAATAATCTCCCTCGAAGGCTATTCCTGGGGCAAAGGGATGCCCACGAATCGATCCCTCGATCGTTCGATATTCGAGTCAAGTTCCACGATATTCAATATTCTGCTTGTCGTTCACGATGATAAAGGTATCGAAGTTTAATATTTTTTCACAGGGAAAGTCAGGGAAAGTTTGTAAATTCAGGAAATTAGAGAAATAAAATAGTTACTTGGGGAATGGATTAATTACTAATTTAACACCGGAATTAAAAATATATATTATTACACGTATCGATCCTTCGATTGTTCGATATTTGAGTAAAGTTCCACGATATTCAATATTCTGCTTATCATTGACTGAAGGTATCGAAATTTAATATTTTTTGATAGGGAAAGTCTGTGTTATAGTAAATTCAGGAAATTAGAGAAATAAAGTAGTAACTTGGGGAATGGATTAATTACTAATTTAACACCGGAATTAATAATATATATATCGTATGCAAATGATAATAATTGTAATAGTACGATAAAGGATCAATTTGATCCATTTGTTAAATTCAATGTTAAAAAGGATTGACTATTTATAATTTTTTAAAATATATGACTGATCAGGGAGGTATTTAAAATATTGTATAACCTAATGTGAACGAAATAAATTAATAACTTTGGGAATGGATTAATTATTAACTTAATACTCGAATGTATAGCTAAATATATATGTAGTGGTACGACGAAGGATCATTTTGATCCTTTTACTAATTCCAATATTGGAAAGGTATAATTATGAAGAAAAAGAAGAAGAAGAGAAAATATTTCTAAAACTATATGACAGGTTAGGGTGGTATTTAAAATATTCTTTAACCTAATGTGAACGAAATAAATTAATAATTTTGAGAAAGAATTTATTACTGATTTTACATTAAAATTTGTAGCTAAATATATATATAATTATAGTGATACGACGGAGGATCATTTTGATCCTTTTGTTAGTTCCAATATTGAAAAGGTATAATTATGAAGAAAAAGAAGAAGAGAAAATATTTCTAAAACTATATGACAGGTTAGGGTGGTATTTAAAATATTCTTTAACCTAATGTGATCGAAATAAATTAATAACTTTGGGAATGAATTTATTACTGATTTAACATTGGAATGTGTAGCTAAATATATACGTATATATAATTATAGTGGTACGATGAAGGATCATTTTGATCCTTTTCTTAGTTCCAATATTTAAAAAATACAATTATGAAAAAGAAGAAGAAAAAATATTTCTAAAAATATATGACAGGTTAGGGAAGTATTTGAAATATTCTTCAACCCAATATAAATTAAACAAATTAATAATTTTGGGAAAGAATTTATAACTGATTTTACATTAAAATGTGTAGCTAAATATATATATATATAATGATAGTGATACGACGAAGGATCATTTTGATCCTTTTGTTAGTTCCAATATTGAAAAGGTATTATTATGAAGAAAAAGAAGAAGAAGAGAAAATATTTCTAAAACTATATGACAGGTTAGGGTGGTATTTAAAATATTCTTTAACCCAATATAAATGAAACAAATTAAAAATTTTGAGAAAGAATTTATTACTGATTTTACATTAAAATGTGTAGCTAAATATATATATAATTATAGTGATACGACGAAGGATCATTTTGATCCTTTTGTTAGTTCCAATATTGAAAAGGTATAATTATGAAAAAAAGGAAGAAGAAAAAATATTTCTAAAAATATAAGACAGGTTAGGGAGGTATTTAAAATATTGTATAACCTAATTTTAACGAAATAAATTAATAATTTTGGGAATGAATTTGTTACTGCTTTAATGCTCGAATGTGTAGCTAATTATATATACAAAATTGTCATGATACGATGATAAATCATTTTGATTCTCTTGCTAGTTGCAACGTCGGAAAGGTATAACTACGAAGAAAGAGAGGAAAGATCGTTAAAAGGCTATGTTGCAGGCAGGTATGTAAAATATTCTTTGAAAAGGAACAGGATGAGCCAAAGCGAGGTTTACAGAAATGGGAAACGGTGTTGGAAGGCCGGGTCGTCGAGTACTTTATTTTACAACGATAACAAATCCTGGCCAGACAATCGAACACGGGTTTAATTACCCCGTTTGAGTTAAATTCCAGCTGAGCGTAAATTACAGAACGCTCATCCCCGTTGGGAAGAAGAAAGGTGGTTTACCTTGTAGCGACGGCCCACGTCAGGCTATCCAAGAAGCTAAGCTGTGCAGCAGGGAGAAAAAAAGCTGAGAAGAATGGAAAGTTATGCTCGTAGAGAGTGAACCGCCGTTTCTCGACGATTGCGAGACCGCATTACCGCGTTTAATTGTCGTTCTGCTGTTGAATTAGCCTCGTGAGAACTGTGCTCCACGAAATTTCCGATGACATTTGTCGAAAGACCACGGGTGAACCTCTCCTCTCGATCCACTTGCTTAATTGTACTATAGAAAATAAGGATTGCGAGTCGAGCTACTCTACATACTCGGAACGAGTGCCATTTGCTTGGAAAAATTCACGTCGACCCGGAAAATGCCGTATGAGCGATCTCTTTTCAGCATTTTTGTTTACCCTTTGTGAATAAATGATATACGACACGAATGCAATTCGAAATTCGAAATGGGACATACATAATGAAAAAGAAAAAGGAAAATTTATTTTTCGATTATAATCATAATTATAATTACTATATGAGCAGGTTTTTGCAAAAATTATTTATTAAAATGTAAATTTAGCTAAAAAGAGAAGAAGGAAATTATTAATGCATAATTAAATATAGGCACAATGATTATTCATTAAATTCCTAATTAATATATATAAAGAAATAATCACAATAAACATGTATAAATCTGCACCAATTAATTATTTATTGATAAATCTAATTAATCTGAATATCTAATATAATAAATATTAAGATAAATATTAATAAATATATAATGATATTAATATAATAAATATTCAGATGGGAACATAAATATATGTACATATATGTACATTGTAATCGCTATAATCACATTGCTATAGAAATCCTATTTTCCTGTCAGTCATTATAGTCGCTATAAACAAGTTTCTACAAAAATCTCGTTTCTCTATTATAATCAGTATAGTGAAATTTTTATAAAAATTTTATTTCTCTATTATAGTCATTGTAATCACTACAGTCACATTACTGCAAAAATTTTGTTACTCTATCACAGTCATTATAATCACTATAATTACTTTTCTACAAATGTACCATATTTTATATCTCCATTAACATAATTTATTATAGTCACTATATTCACATTCCAATAAAAATTTCGTTTCTCTAATACAGACATTTCATCTACAAGTACCTAAACAAAAGAAATAAAACAATAGCAAAAATTTATAATAGAAATATCACGAAGTATCCATTTAAATTATAAATATCAAGAATTAATTCAAATATCTAGTATCCATTTTCATGGCAGCAAATGGCACATTGGTACAATTTTCCCCAATATTTTCCAAATAATATCCAGTCTTCATTTTCCTAAAGTCACTGGAATACCTCTTTCGCACCTGGAAGAACCAATTTCTCGAAATAAATCTGCGAAAGCTCCTCGATCGATCAATCCTCGATACAATCTCCACTGGATTTCCTTTCCCTCTAAAGCCGATTAAAACTATTTGCCCGTATTTCCTCGACACGTTTCGATCACGGTTCATACGATTAGTCACACGGAACAAAGGTGCCGACTCTTTGTTCCCTTTGTCCGCCTCGTGACTGTATCGGCACGATGGATTCGAGGAAAGCACGATTTTCTCGCCATCGACAGCGAGTCGATATCGGACCGGTCGTGGCGTCTGTTACGAGGAATAACGGAAGGCTGTGTCCACAAGGTAAACCACCTTCCTCATCCACGGACAGGTCGCAGAATTTCTCTTTCGATTCCCTTTCATAGAAACCATCTCGCCCGAGGATCTTTTCCATCGCGTGAAACTTGTGAGAACTTTCCTCCATCTTCATGCACACCGTGGCTGGAGATGTTATTTTTTGACAGCATGTAGGTTAATTATAACCCCGATACCGGAGTTATAGTCGCTCAAGTCTATTATTGCCGCACCTGAGCATCGCGCAACCTCGAGGAAGCTTGAAATCGATTACCTCCGAGCTAACTCGTGTCAGAGGAATTGCGGTACAAGGGTGTCAGGTGGTGTGACATCCCGTAGATTTTGACAGACCTTTATTTTTACTTGGTTAACTGGCAAGGAGAGTGCAAGTTCTTCGGGTCATAGATTTAGTTGAAATTTTGTAGGTTTATAGATTTAATCATACAGTTTATGAAAATATATCGTTCTAAGGACAACGGCTTATAGTTTGCGAAATATTTATGATTAGAATTTCGTTATTACCTTAACACGTTAAGTGCCCAGCTCGTTTTGCTTGTTCAGGCCCAGACTTGGCCGTCAAATGGGCCATCAGCGGTGGACGAAGTGTTCATAAAACTCGGAGATACTGTATCAATTGTTATAATAGGAATTCCCAAACGTTGGGTCCAGAGATGGCGAAGAATTTAACGCCAAAAGTTAGCATCTTTTGGTCCTAGTTTGGGTCGGTCCCCAGAAACTGCCGCTAGACTTTCGGACCCAGCTGGTCCCCAGGGACCAACCCAGACTTGGACCAAAAGATGCTAACTTTTGGTGTCAAATTCTTCGCCATCTTTGGACGCAATGTTTGGAAATTCCTGTTAATAATAGATCTGTAATTAACACGTTAAGTGCCACGTCGGTCCCCAGAGACCGGCGCTAGACTTTCGGGCCCAGCCGGTCCCCAGGGACCGACGTGGCACTTAACGTGTTAATTACAAATTTATTTCGAATAATTTTCAAATGTCGTATATTGAAGCTAGGACACATGACACTTAAGTTACGCTTTGAATTCTTCCAATTAAAATATTAATTCTATTTCGAGATCGAGTTATCTTCGAAATTTTCAGTATTTGCGACGAAAGTATATTTAGCAAGAATAATTCTTGGAAAGGTTTCCTAGTCTAGTAACTTTTCTGGTAACAAATTATAAAAGTCATCGAACTCTCGGAATTGTTATTTTCACGAAAAGTTACGCTTTGAATTCTTCCAATTAAAATATTAATTCTATTTCGAGATCGAGTTATCTTCGAAATTTTCAGTATTTGCGACGAAAGTATATTTAGCAAGAATAATTCTTGGAAAGGTTTCCTAGTCTAGTAACTTTTCTGGTAACAAATTATAAAAGTCATCGAACTCTCGGAATTGTTATTTTCACGAAAAGTTACGCTTTGAATTCTTCCAATTAAAATATTAATTCTATTTCGAGATCGAGTTATCTTCGAAATTTTCAGTATTTGCGACGAAAGTATATTTAGCAAGAATAATTCTTGGAAAGGTTTCCTAGTCTAGTAACTTTTCTGGTAACAAATTATAAAAGTCATCGAACTCTCGGAATTGTTATTTTCACGAAAAGTTACGCTTTGAATTCTTCCAATTAAAATATTAATTCTATTTCGAGATCGAGTTATCTTCGAAATTTTCAGTATTTGCGACGAAAGTATATTTAGCAAGAATAATTCTTGGAAAGGTTTCCTAGTCTAGTAACTTTTCTGGTAACAAATTATAAAAGTCATCGAACTCTCGGAATTGTTATTTTCACGAAAAGTTACGCTTTGAATTCTTCCAATTAAAATATTAATTCTATTTCGAGATCGAGTTATCTTCGAAATTTTCAGTATTTGCGACGAAAGTATATTTAGCAAGAATAATTCTTGGAAAGGTTTCCTAGTCTAGTAACTTTTCTGGTAACAAATTATAAAAGTCATCGAACTCTCGGAATTGTTATTTTCACGAAAAGTTACGCTTTGAATTCTTCCAATTAAAATATTAATTCTATTTCGAGATCGAGTTATCTTCGAAATTTTCAGTATTTGCGACGAAAGTATATTTAGCAAGAATAATTCTTGGAAAGGTTTCCTAGTCTAGTAACTTTTCTGGTAACAAATTATAAAAGTCATCGAACTCTCGGAATTGTTATTTTCACGAAAGGCTATGCTTCGATTTCTTCGAAAAACGATCTCTTGTAGGCGCCAAATACGAATCCGGAAGTCGCCATACGTGATTACAGTGCAACCCTATATGGTGTCCACTTGACGCATCAGCAATCACCTTGTCTGTAGCTTGCTCTCTGATACTCCGTTTACATTTTAATTCTGCCCGCTGTATAATCCACCTGCAATTCAGTAAAACCCACAAAATTCACTCATGACACTCTATTAAAAATATTTTCTGTAAAAAGCAAACTCTTGGACGTCAGCTACACCCATGCAACGATGACGACAGGCCTGTTAGAGGTTGCAGGCCAATACCGACCTTTGGACATCGAGGGGTAGGTTTTGGGGGTTTAAAAGGGCCTGCTGTCCCTCGGAGCTCTTCGCTCTCAGATCAGGAACATGGATATATTATATATTGTGACCCACAGTGGCATTAAAAAGGACTCTAGTATTTCATTTGTATATTGCATAAAATGTATAAATTTCAAGTATATTAAACCTTTATAAATACAATTGCTGTATAACTGAATACAGTTACTTCCCTGCATGTTAACACGTTGACTGCCAACTACAAGATATCTCATAGTGTGTGCTGCAAGTTTAGATTACATAGTATATAGTGTAGAGAACATATTAATTATCAATTTTTATTATTAAAACTGTTAAAATTATAACTTAGACGATTAGATCGTTGTATTTCGTAAAACTTCATGTTTTCTTTAAAATAAAACCGTGGCACCCAGGGCAAGACGATCTAAATTTGCGTGGCAGTCAATGGGTTAATCATTTGGCTATTTCCTTCCCGAAATTTCCAACACAAATAACAACGCCATCGTAAACCAAACATTATAGTCAGTCTACTATACGAGTCCATCGATTGTTTCTCACTTAACATCCAGCTTGTATAAAAGACACGTTTGTACAATTGTACAAAGAAAATAATAAATTACTTTATGAAATATTTATAAAAATTCTAGCTATCTTCGCATTCTTACTCGTTTCGAAAATCGCGTGATTCAAAATTATTCCGACACGTTGACATTTGAAACCGATATCAGCGTGACGAGAAGGAATTAAAGAAACAGAAGTAGAGGATGAGATGGAATTTTGAAACACGGTTGATGCAATATTCATGCGGTCGCGTTCACCGCGCTTTCCATTTCTAGGAAAGAAGAGTCAAAGCATGCTGACCAAAACAAAAACCACCTGGTCGTCACGGTAAATAAAAGAGCCGCGAGTTATAATAACGCGTAACACCGCCAGCCATACTCGTGTAACACCACGACCACGTGACATTAAAGCCAAACACGCAGAAACTGCAAATTCCATGGAAAAAGCATGGAACATAATGACGGATGATCTGTCCGGTTATATTCCCCTGGAATATTAAAAATTCCGAATTAATTAAATGTTTCACCGAAATATTTTCCTTTGCCAAGAATGCTCGAAACGATGTTGATAGCGTAATAATAGAACGTGAGAAATGAAATATTAATTTGCTGGTGGATGATGACGTCTGAGACACGTCATCGTTTCGTGTAGGTCTGAAAGAACTTTGACTCACGATTTATATATATATGTCTTGAAAAATTCCACGTTTCACGGGACCATTAATTTACGTAATTATTCCCCATTACTCCCTTGCTATTTAATTAGAAAAAATTACCAACTGAGAAAATATTTAATTTCAACTAAGCACTGTGTAATTATTTCGTTCGCAATATTACAAAAACTTTCAGGATTTGTCCATTTGAATATGTCGCACGAGAAATTCGTGACAGGTCATTATAGCACAAAGGAAGCGCAAAGGAATCGCTAAACCTGACTAGGTCGATGACAAAATAAAAGAAGATCCTTAAAAAATGAAAGAATGTGCAAAAAGAATTTTTGGAAAATTAATTTTATGCGTAAAAATTATTTTTAATTTTATTTATTTCATTTTTGTTTAATTTTATGCAGAAGGAAAATTGTGAAAGTATGGCAATAACATTGGATGAGGAATTTTTAATAAAAATTTGAAAATTGCTCATTTCGTCACAGAAAAATAGCAATTCGAAGACCTTTTGCTATAAAATGGATGATATTTTTGAAACGTTAATTTATTATTTTAAATTCGATATATTACTCAACATCGATTTTTGAAATTTGATTAAATGGCGACAGAGGGTCGTCTCTCGAGAGCAAAAGATTAATAAACTACATTATTGAACAAAATTTATTTATTTATTTATTTATCTTAACGAATAATAATCCTTTGGTAACAAGGAAAATAATAATATAGTACAAAGTCATCTAGAGTCATTATTGGCTGATAAAAGATACAATATACTATGCCTAAAATGAGAGTGTGAACAGACAAAATTTAAGGATTAGGAAAAATGGTTAACATTAATAAAAATTCTGTTGAAACAGTTGTAATGACCGTAAAAATACTTGTGCTGTTCCTGTTTCAAAAAATCCTGGTATCTTAAAGATACATGCAATACATCTAAATTAAACAAACAAAATTTGGGAATAATTAATTTATTAATTTAATTAACATTTTACTAACCGTCCTCAAATTTTCAATTAAAAATTCGATATCCAGTATTATCTCCTCTCTGGTCACTCGACTTTTTCCATGATATTTTCTCTCACTCGTATTCTCTTATTTGCACTGTAACTACCGATCTTTAATAGCTACGTAAACACAGCGTGCATAGACAACAGTAATTTCAGTGGTGCTATAAAGATAAGTAAATATATTAACTATAAAGCTATCTCGATACGAGTCGACATAAATTTCTTGAAAAGAAAGCACATATTTTCACTAATTACAAAAAGGAAAATTCCAAAGCGAAATCAGTCGATAATCATCATATCGAAATTATACAGATGGATGGAAAATCGAGGTAACAAAATTTAAAATAAATTCGATAGAAATGCCGCGAGATGTCTGAAAGTTAAGTTCTTCCTAAACCGGTATGGATACATAGATCGCGCAGCATTTCGACCGCGATATCTCCGGCTTCGAGGAATTACGTGGATCGCACGATCGAGATCGACGTGACGCGATAGCAGTGCTACGTTTGCGACTAGAATACCGGTTCTTCGTGAAACGTCCCCGATACACATTCCCCGATAGAGTTCCACGACCATTTCGTTCCCGTTTAATGCCACGCACGCGCTCGATCGGCCATCGGTTGCGAGCCGAGACAAAGGAAAAGCGCTTTTAAAGTCACGGTCACTCGAAAACCGGCGATTTCACCAGTCCATGCACGATCTGTTCCTGTTTCGACGTTGCTCGTCGACGCGACGAACATCGCGATAGCTTATGAATTATTTTCCTCGGCATTTTTGCTTTATCCTACACGAGTGTGTGGTGGGGAAACTGGTCCATTGATCCAGTTCCTTCCTTGATAATTAAATCGATTATCAACGAGGGACTAATTAGTCCGAGAGATTAACACTTTGACTACCACGTTGGTCATATATGACCGGCCAGGTTTCTCCTGTGACGCCATGGTGGTCATTGGTGACCGGAGAGCTTGAACTATATTGAACTACGTTGAATGAAAATTGACAGTTAGTGCATTTGGAATATAACCGCTAATTAGAAGGTACTTTGGAATAAAAAGTGCTCTATTGAACGATTAAAAATTTTTATTAGGACATCAAAAAAATATTAGAACAAATCTTGCATCTAGGAGTGCACTCCCGTGATTTCGAAATGGTAGTCAATGTGTTAATCTGCCACGAGCTGTCAAATGACCGGTAGATGGAGAAATGTAAGATATTTAATAAAATTTATTAACATTTAATAATTGTAATAAAATTTTATTTTATTATTATTATTAATATGTAATAGATTTTATATTTTATAAATTAAATTATTATTATTTAATTGTGTATTGTTTATTATATATGATTATTGATTATGATACATTTGTTCAAAATACATTTATTTTACAAACATGGAATAAAGCATGTGGAAAAATTGAAGATACGAGAAGTCGTTGAATATGGAATTAATACAATTTTACTAGCGTATATAGAAAGTCACTAGATGTCGTCAAATATGTATGTACGTGTATTTTTAGCTGACAGCGCTGGTTCCTAATTTAATGACAATATGAAGTATTGTAATTTACTGGCAATATAGTTATAGTATATAATAGACAATTTAATAATAGATAATTTTTACACCCGATATAAAATTTCGAGTAGATAAATCAGATTGCTAAGAAGTTTCAAGTATCATACCTCTCTCGGGTGGTATAATACTGGCATAGTAGTTTGGCGGCCATAATCGAAAATACCCCGGAAGTACTCGCTCATGTACCTTTCTCTGCGTGAGTGAGTTTATTACTCGCTCGTTCCTATTCCATTTCGCGACGTACGATAAAGTTTCTATCCACGAAAAATCCCCAGACGAACATTCCAACTCGATTCTTCCTCAATTCTTCACTCCTCTTGCGAGTACTTTGGTATCATTAAACGCTTAACGTTCCTATCGAGATTAGTTTTAACGTTAAACCTAGTTTATGCCAGGCCTAAATGGCCATTTTCGAAACTTTTGCTTCGAAATCCCGCATTCAATCTTAACTTAATTAAAGAGCATTGAACAAGATAATCTACGCTAGTGATAATTAATGGAATTATTTATATGGTAATTATTACATATATAGGAAATATAAGAAATTCCTAAAACACGTGTTCCCTATTTTAACATATAGATCACGTGTATTCATTTATGAGAAAATGAGTTAATATTTAGTCTGACAAACGATTACCACACATACTTAGGGCCATGATAAAATTTCCATTATTTTTATGACACAATGATGAATTATTAAACAATATGGCACAAAAAAAAAATTGTCCATATTATTAATGTCTTCTGTTAAAAATTCTCTATTTATTTACGTTCTTCAAATTTTCAAGAAATGGTTAGAATAAAAGAAATATAAATTTAAAAAATTAGTATCACCCGTCACTGATGGCCACCATGGCAGTCAACGTGTTAAAAATTTCGAATTTTTAATAATAAAAATAAAATAATAAATAAATAAATAATTTTTAATTTTTAATTATATAACCGAATTAATTTTTCGCAAAAATTTCTAATTTAAAGTATCCCTCCTCTTCGTCAAAACTGTTCAACCCTAAAATCCACGTTTGCATCCGTAAGTCGCATATTTCATCAGCGATGGGGTTCGTTTTGTGTACTCTATTCGTCATTCCCAGCTGCGTTACGATCCAGAACCAGGTTCTATTTAACAGATCATAGTCGGACGTGTAATTATGCAAAGTTGGTGGAATCAGTACGAGTGTGGGAAGATAATGGTGTAACACTATGCGTATCTAGTTTTCACGCTGTCGCGAGGATCCGTGGTGCGATGTCGCGTGGAAATCCTGGAGAAATTTAATGGCACGTTTTGGCACCAGCATCCACCTCTCTGGGATCGTTGGTAATTAGAATAATTTCTGGAAGGCGGTACGTTCAGCTATGTACCTTGAACTGGATTTCAGTATTCATTATGTACGACTGTTTGATTTATTAATTATATAGGAAAGATCGATTTCGAGTGATCTCGGAATGTGCAACGCTATCGTTGCACGATCAGAGTGCTTTATTAATATGCATAAGTCGTTGCGAGAGTGTAAGTGAGGTCGGTGAATGAAGAAATTTTAGAATCGTAAAGTCACTGTTACGTATTTAATGTACACGCTTTATTGACGTGTACAGGGTGCTGCAAAAGTGTTAGAATTTGTTAAACTATGATTAACACGTTGACTGCCGCACGCATTTTACATGATTTGCCCGTGGCGCCAACACGAATTGTTTGTTATCCGATGCATGTTACGTTGAAATATTATTTATAACATATAAGGTGAATTGTATAATAATTTAATCTATTTTTCGTGGTAGGGGACACTGGTGGGCGACACTCGACTTGACTACAGCGCCACGGGGGCCCACTGGTGACCCCCACCACGAAAAATACATTTTTCAGCCCTCTCTTCTCTACCCCTTACATATGTATAATATAATATAAGCAATATTAACACCTTAACTGTCACGGGGGTCACCGATGGGCGGCACTCGACTTGGCTACAGCGCCATGGGGGCCCACTGGTGACCCCCATGGCAGTTAAAGTGTGTGGGGATCCTCCCCCACCATCATTTGATGTCAGCTACCCTAGCAGACCCTGCCTTAGACACTGGGATACTATTGGAAGGTCGGGAAGTTATATATATAGGAATTAGAGGTTTTCCGAGGACTTGCGACAAAATCCTCGAAGTCGGAATCCACCTAGCAGTGAGGGTCAGAATGATGGTCGCTACAGGCGTTAATAATGCTTATATTATACATATGTAAGAGCGGAGAAGAAAGGGCTGGGTTAAATAAGTCTATTATTCGATGGCCGATTGTACTTCACTCTTCCAGCTGCCCTTTTAACGATGGGCCTTCTTTGTCAATCCGCGGCGAAGATCAAACGGATCGTCGCTTCCTTTTGAAACCCCGGTTATCATTATACGTCACTCACGCCGCCATATTGGTAACCGGAGCTCGCATACTGTTGCACATATACGTAGTCACAGAGCTAGGGAAGAATGGGGTACACGAAACAGGTGAAGAATGCTTTTGTTGTAAAATCGCCAGACGTGGTATACTCATCGTGACACCTCCCAGCGAGTTGGACCGTTCTGGCACACGCGTCTGTGAATTTCTCACCCTGCATCGAGATCTATCTTTGCTTCGAGGAACCATCTAGCTTATCAATTCTCGAAGCAGGATTCAGTGACGCAATGAGTTGTCATAGAGCCTATGAAAATCTTGCCTTAGAGGGGTCACAATTTTTGACAGTCCACCGTCTGCGCCACGCATCATAGAAGACTTCGAGCCTCCATTTATTTTATACCACCAAGAAATATAAAATATAATCAAAATCAAAAATCCCTTTTGATTTATTAATCCAAAGCTTATCACAGCTTCGTGTCTTAAATGTATCACATATTAATAAAATGAATTATGACTGGACTACTTATCAAATTTTTTCATTTTTCCAAATACTGCAATTTCGTTGATGGAATATCCCGTGAAAATAAAATTCGATGAAATACGAAACTGAAAAATCTCCGATCCCATAAAACTATCATCGCATGTATAACATCAAAATTTTATTAATCCACGACTCTGTCAAGAATAAGATTTAATATGGTATATAATACACGGTACGCTACTTAAAATAACTTTCTAATATACACAGTGGTCCATTCCAGAATCGGAAAACCCGAGATCAGGGAAGACTCTAGAAATTGCTTATTACCCAATATTCTTGCGGGAAAAATCGGGGAACTCGATTAGAATACCAAGATTCAGTGACTCATCCAAGTTCGTCGTCGCTTTCGCCGTTAATCGTCTGAAATCGGCCACGTACCGGCAACCGGATCGCTCGAATAACGAGCATTTTACCGTATTAGCGGTTTTCATTCCGTGATGCTTGCGCAACGTGTTTTTCCTCGTCGGCGCCGAGCCGTTTTCGAGAAATTCCCGATTTTGTAACGCACACGACCTTGTTCTTGTCACTTTCACTCGGCTCGTCCGCGGACCACGATCGGCCGCGGGATCGAGAGATCGTTGCAGAGCCACGTGCACACGCCCATTTGTCTCGTTGCGATCGTGCAGACCGAACCCAGCGATCCCGACCTTGCCCGTGAAAAATGGCTCTGCATGCCGAAAAACAGCTTCCGGCGCAGGAGCCACAGGGAAATCGTCCTCGAGATCATCTCGATTTCATCCGATTTCAACATTTTCACGCAAGATTCGGTCATAGTTCCAGAGAGTACTTTGGCATTTTCTCTTTTGAGCATAGATTGAACTAAGTGTGGGTAAATTGGAAATAATTTAGGTATTTATAGACCTTTTAATGACTCCATAGAGCAATCATTTTCGAGATCATCTCGGTTTTAAAATTTTTACATTCGGCTCGAACATAATTTCCAGGAATACTTCTGGGATTCTTGTCTTGAAAATGATCTTAGCTCGAATTAGCTATAGATAAATTAGAAGTGATTTAAGAATTTATAATTTATTTACCTATTTATTTAACAATTGGGGAAAGTATAGTAACAGGCTAGGTAGCTTAGTCCAATATTTTTGCTGGAATTGGAGGTAAATTTTTATAGGTTCTGAAAAAGTAAGTAGTTCAGTAAAACGATAGAAAAGAAACGATAAAAAGGCGATAAAAAGACAACAGAAAGTAACTAGACCCGATTCTTAATTAGTACTGAGCTAAATATTTCTCCATTTAAATTGTCAATAGTTGCAGACAGTGTTCGAGAAGTAATTAGAAATTCAATATTAAGGAGCGACTGTATTTTAAATCATTCTTAAACGAAGACGAAAGACCAGAATATTGTGTAATCTTCAAAAAGAGGTATTAAAATTAATTAACAGTTACACTGGAGGATGGTAAATAGTTATTAATAATTTTAAATAGGCGGGGAATTTACATATTATTGTGTATCTTATCTGATATTTATTTATATTTATTTATTAAATAGGCAGAGAATTTTTCCAAGAGCGAATGGAAAAATGCTTTCTCTCATATTATTGTATATCATTTCTGATATTTATTTATTTATTTTTAATATTTATAATGTTAGAAATAATATTAGAAACAATATTAATATATTTATTTATTTATTTTTAATATTTATAATGTTAGAA
>NW_016908433.1:269520-272217 GCF_001483705.2 Eufriesea mexicana | reverse complement strand
TCGGCATTCACTGAATCAGACTGGATTCACTGCCGCCGCCGAGAGAGTGCACACACGCATAATGTCCAGTTGGTCGTCAGATTATGCAGGAACTGGCCACTAGCTAGTTCCAAACTGTCCATGACATTTGGCCAAAACACGGTCGATTAGTCGACACCAATCTTGAGATAATTTTCATCGTAGAAACGAAAATCACGAAGAAAAATGGCCGTCCATGTTCTCCCGCAAGTTGGAAGCCTCATCCATCATCCATTCAGCTTCGTGGCACCTTTCCACTCGAGTTAACATTTCTTAATTTCTTCATATACACAGGAATACGTCCGAAGATCATACGTAGCACGCATTAATCATCATTTCGCAGTTTCTAATACACCGATTTCGATAAATACAGGGTGATTCGTTTGAATCGAATATTTACTTAGTTTCCATTAGCACGAGAGTCAGGGAAAAATGAAATGGCGGTGTTCGAAGGCTTCCAAAGCCTAGAAAAACTCGTTCACATAGACGTCAGCACTTTAGGTACTTACAAGGAGGCACTGAGAACAATTGGGATCCAATTTAGGTGAAACTTGGTAGGCTTAAAGGAGAGTTAAAAATTTTGGACACGTAACTCAAGGTTTATTAGCTTGACGGACATTTCTTGTATTCTCGACTTAAAAAGCAACATAATTATACACTGTCAACTATAAATGAAATTACGAGATATACATTTCTAGGAATTATTTTGATTTAAACGTAAATGGGCTCTATAATTCTCCCTGTAAAATTCGAAATGCGTCAAAATCAAGGAAGGAAATCACCCCCTTGTATGATTTCCTACAAGTAAAATAAAGTATAGTAAATCAAACATCTACTTCCACTTTCCTATCTCAAGATCATGGTATTATAAATCATTAAATTACTTAATATCGTCTGTGACATCGAATTGTAAATAAAATAAATATCAAGCTGCAGAAAAGCGTGGATGTCCTTGAAAAATTCTTAACACGACCATGACAGAAAACTTTTACTCGTCATTGCGATATTTTCACGCTTTTTTATCATTCAGACACATTTACTCGTTTATTCTTAACTCTGCCAGTAACGAAAGTAACTTGGACGTTAAATTCAAGCGAGTCACCCTGTACATATCAGTGAAAAGGGAGAAAAGGAAAATGTACCATTTTTCTTTAATCGCCAATAATATCGATTCTAAGGTCGTCAAGTGAAGAGGCAAGCGTTTCCACATGCGATTGAAAAGTCGAAGGTCTGCCTCTCGCCTGGAATATTAATTCCAAAAATTCAACTGCGGAGCAAGGTCAACGATAATGAAGACTCGTAACGCCGCGGATCGATGCAATCCCGGCTCGTTCAAATAAACCCGAAAGGGTAATGATTGCAAATTTCAACGCGACGAACAACCGGTTCCTCTCCGGGCCTCTTGTGTATTCAAACAGAGAACGAAACTCCGCGCAAACTTTTGCCATTATACACACTCGCAATTATCCACTGACAGCGAAAAAGTCTCGACTTCCGCCTCTCATTTGCATCTCAAACGACGTCCCGACTCTTTCGAATATTATACTTCGCTCCTGCCAATTATCCCTGCTGTAAAATCCGTTTATAAAATACGATAATACCATGTACAATGTCAAGAGTGCCTTGTCACTAACTCTGCGCTCCGTTCAACGAGAATTGACAGCAATTAGGGTAAAACGGTCACGTTGTCAAGAGACAATCAACGCGATGACTCTAAAAAGCAGTGTTTGACTAACTATAGAGTAGAAGTATGGCAATTAATACTAATTCGGTGTTGTATTCCAAGTAAGTACTCATTTCCACTACAATTTATGACATGGGAACTTTGACAGGAACGAGAACGTGCCAAATTTTTTACAGTCTCACTCCAAAACGAGTACTAGCAAAAGAATAATGATTTTAGGATGATTTACAATCTTTATATGTCAATTAGAAAGTAAAGGGAGGATTTTCTACAGATCGAAGGTGCAATTAGGATACATGCCCCCCAGTCGGTGTACCCTGGTCCATGTGAACCCGATAAACACGCGATTTCCTAAATTCGTACGGCCCTGCGTGCTTCATAAACACAATTGCAACGCATTCGAAGAATTTCCTCGTCACCCAGAAAATGGATGACTCTCGTGAACCTGACGAGCAGGGCTGCTTCTGCGTTTCATTCGTTCGGCTGTTTAAAATAGAGGGTACTCGGCTCGTTACGTCGAACGTCGAGGACGAGTTTAATCGTCGTGGAGGGGTAACGAAGTCGATACTCGCTTTCAATCTGGAGAAGCATAATCCGGCGAAATTACCATAGCGTTAGCTCGCAGCGTCATCGACGTGATGCAACACTGGGTGCCCAGGGTGGGGCTCTCGAATGGGAACATTCTATGACGTTCCTCGGCGTGCAAGGTGAAGAAGAGTATCGAAAAACGGGAACATAGGGAAATTTATCCTCCGTTGCGTAATTGCGTAGGTGGGACAGCTATAGTGAGCTGTGTATCGTGTTATTAAACAGCAATAGAGGCTGGGTACTAATCGATCAGTGCATTGTATCATTTGAACATACACTCCGCCATTTTCTTTTCGAAATTCGCTTCATTTTGAGTTGGATCTGTCAGCTTGAGAAGGTTCAATGCAGAGACAAATTGTGGGAAATATTTAGGTATGAATTTTGATGACATATATTGTTTATAATAT
>NW_016908433.1:185470-265828 GCF_001483705.2 Eufriesea mexicana | reverse complement strand
ATATATATTATTTATTATAAGTACATATTATGTAAATGTATATATATATATATTGAAATTTGGAATTTTGTTAAATTCAAGAGTCGATGAATTTTTTGATATTCATAGTAAATTTGTATTCTTAAATTGAGAAAGAAGTCTACTGCTGATCCTGAGATAGAGATCTATATATTAATGTATATAAGAGTTAAGAACTCGAATGTTACTGTCGTTCGAATTCTGTAAGATAAATTTCTTAGAACAATAACGTGATCTCCACGGTGTGGTGTGCATAGCAATTGAAGGTTGCACAAGGATCGGAACAACTATTACAACGAGTATTAGCTGATAGTTTCACTGACCAATAACGAAGGGGAAGTCGTGATCCTAAAAAGAACGAAACCAGTATACCTTTCTAATTATTGATCATGAATATAACACGGTTCTTCAGTGCCATGATACACAGGCTTCGAAAATCTGCTAATTGGCCTAATGCAAGTCAGTTATTGAAATTTTCAACTAGTATTTATTGATATTTATTGATATTTTCGACTAGTTGATATTAAAATAGGAAAAGAAAATTGGTGCTGTTTGCAATTATTTTCCATTGAATTTCAGGAATTTTTCATTTATCGTTGAATAAGTGAGAATAATTGGATGTTGTTGCTAATAAAAATATATTAGGGAAGGGCCATAACACATGGGATTCAAAAATTTACTAATCAACCCAGTGCAGATCAGTTATAGGTCTACTATTAAATAAAAAGAAAATAGTGGTTAATGAAAACTCAGTGAAAAATCAGTGGTTAATGAAAAATTCAATTAAAGAGTTAATTTAGTAGAACTTAAAACTTTTTATTTAATATATGAGCTTCGTTTTGCAATTAAAGACTTTCATATAAGTTTCATTAAGCACTTATTAATTTATCATTTTCGTAACAAAAACATATTTGTATATGCATTTTCGTTGATAATAAATATAAGAGACGTCGTTTGATACGATACATCGATACCTTTACACATAGCTATTTCAAAGATAAAGTATCTTCCCGCGTCAACAATGCAAAGCTTAGACAACCGTCGCCACCTTCTAGTCGATGCCGCAACGAACGTATCGGTAACGAATGGCGGAATATTTTCGCGCGTAAAAGTGAAGCTTTCTATGTCTCGACGAAACGTTTCGCGAAGTCGTGTTAATATGATAGACGTTTTAATTGTTGCAACCAGTGAAATATTTATTCAAGAGCAATAATGCTCAGTGTTAGCTGTTATTTCGGAATATCGGAACTGTAGGTTACGTTCGTAACATTGTCCAAATATTTACCAATGGGCTACAGATCAAGTTCAAGGAATTGTGATAAATTTATCAAGATCAAGATATCTAACTATGAACATGTGTTTGGTGGTAATATACCACTTGTGAAAAGAAGTGAATTTATACAGTGGAAAACGTATAACGATACATGTGCGGCGTAAAGTGGTGTGAGTGCATCTCGTGAAATGACACATGTGCAGCATAAAGTGGTGTGAGTGCATCTCGTGAAACGATACCCGGGCGGAATAATGTGGTGTGAGTGGGACTCGTGTATTAGGGACAGCATAGGACCATATTAACGATTGTAGATTATAGGTTTCGATTGTTTATTAGGAAATTCGGGAAACATTGCTCGCAATAGACAGTATTTTAGTGGCGTTCCTAATTTTTCACAAATATACACGACTCAATTATGAAATATACTGACGAAAATACAAGTGGTCGTCAAAACGTGCTGCAAGGATACACACTATCATTTATATCATCTAAATCTCGATCGTAGAATAGCATTTTTCGGTTTATTACACTGAATAGGCTGTGGTCACATTACTCTATCAATCTTTTTCCAATTTTAATTATTCTTCTTCTAAAAATAGTGCCGAAGGTCCGAGCACATGACGGATCGTCCGACAGATGAGGATACTTCGGCAAATGGATCCTAGATTTCGAGTGTCGGCTCGAAAAACTTCCACCTATCCTATTAGAGTAGGATGTTTTCTATACGGTGAATAAATTTTTTTTCAATTTCGTTCATTCGTTTTCGAAAAATAGTGCCGATAGTGCGGGTGTGTGACAGGTCGTACTGCGCAATTAAATATTCTGCCTTAGCTCTCTTAGATTTCGTGTCTGGCCTAAAAAATTTTCATCTATCCTGTTAGAGTGGAATATTTTCTATACGGTGAACAAATTTTTTTTCAATTTCGCTCATTCGTTTTCGCAAAATAGTGCCGAAAGTGCGGGCGTGTGACAGGTCGTATTGCGCAATCAAATATTCTGCCTTAGCTCTCTTAGATTTCGAGTCTGGTCTAAAAAATTTACAGCTATCCTGTTAGAGTGGAATGTTTTCTGTAGGGTGAACAAATTTTTTTTCAATTTCGTCCATTCGTTTTCGAAAAATAGTGCCGAAAGTGCGAGCGTGTAAGAGGTGGTCCGTCGGATTAGGATACTCTGGCTAATCTATCCTAAGTTTCGAGTGTCGCGTGGAAAATTGTTATCTATCCTGTTAGAGTAGGATGTTTTTTATCAGGTGAATGAATTTTTTTTCAATTTCGTTCATTCGTTTTCGAAAAATAGTGCCGATAGTGCGGGCGTGTGACAGGTCGTACTGCGCAATTAAATATTCTGTCTTAGCTCTCTTAGATTTCGTGTCCGGCCTAAAAAATTTTCATCTATCCTGTTAGAGTGGAATGTTTTCTATACGGTGAACAAATTTTTTTTCACTTTCGTTCATTCGTTTACGAAAAATAGTGCCGAAAGTGCGGGGGTGTGACAGGTCGTACTGCGCAATTAAATATTCTGCCTTAGCTTTCTTAGATTTCGTGTCCGGCCTAAAAAATTTTCATCTATCCTGTTAGAGTGGAATGTTTTCTATACGGTGAACAAATTTTTTTTCACCTTCGTTCATTCGTTTTCGATAAATAATGCCGAATGTGCGGGGGTGTGGCAGGTCGTACTGCGCAATTAAATATTCTGCTTTAGCTCTCTTAGATTTCGAGTCTGGCCAAAAAAATTTTCATCTATCCTGTTAGAGTGGAATGTTTTCTATACGGAGAACAAATTTTTTTTCAATTTCGCTCGTTCGTTATCGATAAATAGTGCCGAAAGTGCGGGCGTGTGACAGGTCGTCCGTCGGATTAGGATACTCTGGCTAATCTATCCTAAGTTTCGAGTGTCGCGTGGAAAATTGTTATCTATCCTGTTAGAGTAGGATGTTTTTTATCAGGTGAATGAATTTTTTTTCAATTTCGTTCATTCGTTTTCGAAAAATAGTGCCGATAGTGCGGGCGTGTGACAGGTCGTACTGCGCAATTAAATATTCTGTCTTAGCTCTCTTAGATTTCGTGTCCGGCCTAAAAAATTTTCATCTATCCTGTTAGAGTGGAATGTTTTCTATACGGTGAACAAATTTTTTTTCACTTTCGTTCATTCGTTTTCGATAAATAATGCCGAAAGTGCGGGGGTGTGGCCGGTCGTACTGCGCAATTAAATATTCTGCTTTAGCTCTCTTAGATTTCGAGTCTGGCCAAAAAAATTTTCATCTATCCTGTTAGAGTGGAATGTTTTCTATACGGTGAACAAATTTTTTTTCACTTTCGTTCATTCGTTTACGAAAAATAGTGCCGAAAGTGCGGGCGTGTGACAGGTCGTCCGTCGGATTAGGATAATCTGGCTAATCTATCCTAAATTTCGAGTGTCGCCTAGAAAATTGACATCTATCCTGTTAGAGTGGAATGTTTTCTATACGGAGAACAAATTTTTTTTCACTTTCGTTCATTCGTTTTCGATAAATAATGCCGAATGTGCGGGGGTGTGGCAGGGCGTACTGCGCAATTAAATATTCTGCCTTAGCTCTCTTAGATTTCGTGTTTGGCCTAAAAAATTTTACAGCTATCCGGTTAGAGTGGAATGTTTTCTATACGGAGAACAAATTTTTTTTCACTTTCGTTCATTCGTTTTCGATAAATAATGCCGAATGTGCGGGGGTGTGGCAGGGCGTACTGCGCAATTAAATATTCTGCCTTAGCTCTCTTAGATTTCGTGTTTGGCCTAAAAAATTTTACAGCTATCCGGTTAGAGTGGAATGTTTTCTATACGGAGAACAAATTTTTTTTCACTTTCGTTCATTCGTTTTCGATAAATAATGCCGAATGTGCGGGGGTGTGGCAGGGCGTACTGCGCAATTAAATATTCTGCCTTAGCTCTCTTAGATTTCGTGTTTGGCCTAAAAAATTTTACAGCTATCCGGTTAGAGTGGAATGTTTTCTATACGGAGAACAAATTTTTTTTCACTTTCGTTCATTCGTTTTCGATAAATAATGCCGAATGTGCGGGGGTGTGGCAGGGCGTACTGCGCAATTAAATATTCTGCCTTAGCTCTCTTAGATTTCGTGTTTGGCCTAAAAAATTTTACAGCTATCCGGTTAGAGTGGAATGTTTTCTATACGGAGAACAAATTTTTTTTCACTTTCGTTCATTCGTTTTCGATAAATAATGCCGAATGTGCGGGGGTGTGGCAGGGCGTACTGCGCAATTAAATATTCTGCCTTAGCTCTCTTAGATTTCGTGTTTGGCCTAAAAAATTTTACAGCTATCCGGTTAGAGTGGAATGTTTTCTATACGGAGAACAAATTTTTTTTCACTTTCGTTCATTCGTTTTCGATAAATAATGCCGAATGTGCGGGGGTGTGGCAGGGCGTACTGCGCAATTAAATATTCTGCCTTAGCTCTCTTAGATTTCGTGTTTGGCCTAAAAAATTTTACAGCTATCCGGTTAGAGTGGAATGTTTTCTATACGGAGAACAAATTTTTTTTCACTTTCGTTCATTCGTTTTCGATAAATAATGCCGAATGTGCGGGGGTGTGGCAGGGCGTACTGCGCAATTAAATATTCTGCCTTAGCTCTCTTAGATTTCGTGTTTGGCCTAAAAAATTTTACAGCTATCCGGTTAGAGTGGAATGTTTTCTATACGGAGAACAAATTTTTTTTCACTTTCGTTCATTCGTTTTCGATAAATAATGCCGAATGTGCGGGGGTGTGGCAGGGCGTACTGCGCAATTAAATATTCTGCCTTAGCTCTCTTAGATTTCGTGTTTGGCCTAAAAAATTTTACAGCTATCCGGTTAGAGTGGAATGTTTTCTATACGGAGAACAAATTTTTTTTCACTTTCGTTCATTCGTTTTCGATAAATAATGCCGAATGTGCGGGGGTGTGGCAGGGCGTACTGCGCAATTAAATATTCTGCCTTAGCTCTCTTAGATTTCGTGTTTGGCCTAAAAAATTTTACAGCTATCCGGTTAGAGTGGAATGTTTTCTATACGGAGAACAAATTTTTTTTCACTTTCGTTCATTCGTTTTCGATAAATAATGCCGAATGTGCGGGGGTGTGGCAGGGCGTACTGCGCAATTAAATATTCTGCCTTAGCTCTCTTAGATTTCGTGTTTGGCCTAAAAAATTTTACAGCTATCCGGTTAGAGTGGAATGTTTTCTATACGGAGAACAAATTTTTTTTCACTTTCGTTCATTCGTTTTCGATAAATAATGCCGAATGTGCGGGGGTGTGGCAGGGCGTACTGCGCAATTAAATATTCTGCCTTAGCTCTCTTAGATTTCGTGTTTGGCCTAAAAAATTTTACAGCTATCCGGTTAGAGTGGAATGTTTTCTATACGGAGAACAAATTTTTTTTCACTTTCGTTCATTCGTTTTCGATAAATAATGCCGAATGTGCGGGGGTGTGGCAGGGCGTACTGCGCAATTAAATATTCTGCCTTAGCTCTCTTAGATTTCGTGTTTGGCCTAAAAAATTTTACAGCTATCCGGTTAGAGTGGAATGTTTTCTATACGGAGAACAAATTTTTTTTCACTTTCGTTCATTCGTTTTCGATAAATAATGCCGAATGTGCGGGGGTGTGGCAGGGCGTACTGCGCAATTAAATATTCTGCCTTAGCTCTCTTAGATTTCGTGTTTGGCCTAAAAAATTTTACAGCTATCCGGTTAGAGTGGAATGTTTTCTATACGGAGAACAAATTTTTTTTCACTTTCGTTCATTCGTTTTCGATAAATAATGCCGAATGTGCGGGGGTGTGGCAGGGCGTACTGCGCAATTAAATATTCTGCCTTAGCTCTCTTAGATTTCGTGTTTGGCCTAAAAAATTTTACAGCTATCCGGTTAGAGTGGAATGTTTTCTATACGGAGAACAAATTTTTTTTCACTTTCGTTCATTCGTTTTCGATAAATAATGCCGAATGTGCGGGGGTGTGGCAGGGCGTACTGCGCAATTAAATATTCTGCCTTAGCTCTCTTAGATTTCGTGTTTGGCCTAAAAAATTTTACAGCTATCCGGTTAGAGTGGAATGTTTTCTATACGGAGAACAAATTTTTTTTCACTTTCGTTCATTCGTTTTCGATAAATAATGCCGAATGTGCGGGGGTGTGGCAGGGCGTACTGCGCAATTAAATATTCTGCCTTAGCTCTCTTAGATTTCGTGTTTGGCCTAAAAAATTTTACAGCTATCCGGTTAGAGTGGAATGTTTTCTATACGGAGAACAAATTTTTTTTCACTTTCGTTCATTCGTTTTCGATAAATAATGCCGAATGTGCGGGGGTGTGGCAGGGCGTACTGCGCAATTAAATATTCTGCCTTAGCTCTCTTAGATTTCGTGTTTGGCCTAAAAAATTTTACAGCTATCCGGTTAGAGTGGAATGTTTTCTATACGGAGAACAAATTTTTTTTCACTTTCGTTCATTCGTTTTCGATAAATAATGCCGAATGTGCGGGGGTGTGGCAGGGCGTACTGCGCAATTAAATATTCTGCCTTAGCTCTCTTAGATTTCGTGTTTGGCCTAAAAAATTTTACAGCTATCCGGTTAGAGTGGAATGTTTTCTATACGGAGAACAAATTTTTTTTCACTTTCGTTCATTCGTTTTCGATAAATAATGCCGAATGTGCGGGGGTGTGGCAGGGCGTACTGCGCAATTAAATATTCTGCCTTAGCTCTCTTAGATTTCGTGTTTGGCCTAAAAAATTTTACAGCTATCCGGTTAGAGTGGAATGTTTTCTATACGGAGAACAAATTTTTTTTCACTTTCGTTCATTCGTTTACGAAAAATAGTGCCGAAAGTGCGGGCGTGTGAGAGGTCGTCCGTCGGATTAGGATACTCTGGCTAATCTATCCTAAATTTCGAGTGTCGCCTCGAAAATTGTTATCTATCCTGTTAGAGTAGCATGTTTTTTTTCAAGTGAACAGATTTTTTTTCAATTCCGTTCATTCGTTTTCGAAAAATAGTGCCGATAGTGCGGGGATGTGACAGGTCGTACAGCGCAATTAAATATTCTGCCTTAGCTCTCTTAGATTTCGTGTTTGGCCTAAAAAATTTTCATCTATCCTGTTAGAGTGGAGTATTTTCTATACGGTGAACAAATTTTTTTTCAATTTCGCTCATTCGTTTCCGAAAAATAGTGCCGAAAGTGCGGGCGTGTGACAGATCGTCCGTCGCATTCGGATACTCTGGCTAATCTATCCTAAATTTCGAGTGTCGCCTAGAAAATTGACATCTATCCTGTTAGAGTGGAATGTTTTCTATTGGGTGAACAAATTTTTTTTCAATTTCGCCCATTTGTTTTCGAAAAATAGTGCGGAAAGTGCGGGGGTATTACAGCTCCTACTGCGCAATTACATATTCCGTCTTAGCTCTCTTGGATTTCGAGTGTGGCCTAAGAAATTTACATGTATTCCGTTAGAGTAGGATGTTTTGTATAGAGTGGCGTAATTTCTTTTCTATGTGGACTATTCTGTTTCGAAATATAGTGGTGAAAACCCAAATACATACATCCCGCGATGTTCTTGGATGTTCCGCGACGTGCAGGTATGACCAAGGATGCCCTAGGATGACTAAGGTTGTCCATGGATATTCAAGGATATCCCGGAGTGGCCAATGGTTTCCCAGGGTGGCCAAGGGTGTCCCAGAGTGTCCAGTAGTGACCCAGAGTGTCGAAGTGTGTTCCAGAGTATCCCAGGATGACCAGGTATGTCCCACGTTTCTCTATGCTGGATGTCAAAACAGTGGCACTCGCGATTCCTGACTGGATTTCAAGGTACAAGGAGGTAACCTTTAAGAGTCTTGACTGGATTGCGAGTACTGCGTAGCTCTTGGCTTGGCATCGTTTGTCAAGGAGGAATTATTTTGGAATATCTATAGATACTTTGATTGCATTCATTGAGGTAGGTCGCAAAATGTTCGTCTTGGACAAACGATACCAATTTCCAGGTCTCACCACGTGGAGGTGGCTACGCAGTCGAGACCCATGCCTATGTACATTATTAAAATATAGTATAAATGATTACAGAAGGTTACAGAAGGTTACAGAAAACAATTTTAAAAGGCAGTATAGATTATAATACAAAATTTGTTGCAAAATACGTTGCATAGAAAATTAAAAAGTATAGCGTGTAGAACATCTGCAACAAAGGAAGAGCAATTAATAGTGAAACAGAAATAAAAGATGGGAGGAAGAATTGATAGTTGCATGTAATTATGGTGCTATAAAGTACGAAATAATTGTTTAAAAGCGGGATACGGTTACCACTTATGGCGTTTTACAAGTCACGACAATATTGAAGAAAAGCACGCAAATAGCCACATATGGCACTATGTTTTTTTTTACTTTGGTTTCTTCTATCTTATATTAAAACGTGATAACTTTTACTATGCATAGTATGCACAGTATGCACAATATGTACAGTATGCACAGTAATACTGCATAATTAAGCAAAAATAAAAAATTCCTTCAAATTATAATGAAGTAAAGTAGCGAGCATAGTGACAGAAAGACTATTGAAAATAATATGAAACATACCGAGGTCCTCTTGCTGAAAATCCTAAATAAATTTCGAGATTAGTGATAGCTGAGGTGCTGGGGTGATTCTATTTTTCAAATGACTGAACAAAAATTCATGTCAAGAAAGGCTCTAGCCTGATCCAAGAAATATACCACAGAAATATATTATTGCACGAGTGCTATTATACATTAGTACATTAGCACTCGCGGTCACTATGCTCGCTATGAGAATAATAAAATACAACCAGTCACCTGTGCCGTTTCGGACCTTTCGTCCTACGACATGATGGGTAACCAGAGGAATCGTAAACATGCGACTTACCGGTCGTTGATCTCTTCTTCATATCAAAGCAGCTCTGGATAGACTGTCGCCTTTGTCCTGGCACCAGCGTCACTGTGTCCTTCCCTTGCCACGTCGTCAATGTAGCAATGTCAACATTGCTAATTCCTTCTCCTCTTCTTGGAACAGTTTCACAATACACACGCGATGTCGCGCACACGTACGAACTTGCTTCGGCCGGTATCGAGGAAAGATATCGCGTGTTAACTCATACGAACGAAAACGATTTAGTCGGATTAGGTTATTATTTAATTGTTATAAAAGTATTTAATCTTCACTGACACTAATGAAATTAAAAAAAAAAGACGTAGAATATTTATTTCATATTTTATTATTTTATTTCTTGATTTAATATTTATTTTTATATGGATAATTGGAATTAAAAAATGAATGAAATAACTAAACGAGTAATTAAAAATTTAAATAAATGAATTAAGTAACTAAATTATTTAATGTTAAAAGTAAATAAATGAAATAAATGAATTGGATGATTAAGAATTAAAAATAAACAAATAAAGAAATTAAATTAATTGTTAAAAAATAAATAAATCTAACGAATCATTAAAAATTAAAAATAAAGAAATAAATAAACGAAATAAATTAAATAAATGATTAAAAATTAACAATAAACAAATAAATAAAGTAAATGAATTGTCGAAAAACAAATAACAAATAAATAAATGAAATTAATTGTTAAGAAGTAAATAAATAAGTGGAATGAATTATTAAAAATTGAAAATAAATTAATATATAAGTGAAATAAATTATTAAAAGTAAAAATTAAACAAACAAATAAATGAAATTAATTGTTAAAATGTAAATAAATAAATAAATGGAATGAATCATTAAAAATTAAAAGTTAAGAAGTAAATAAACGAAATAAATTAAATAAATTATTAATAATTAACAATAAACACATAAATAAATTAAATGAATTGTTAAAAATATAAATAAATAAATAAAATTAATTGTTAGAGAGTAAATAAGTAAATAAATGAAATAAATTATTAAAAATAAAAATTAAACAAATAAATAAATGACATTTATTGCCAAAATGTGAATAAATAAATAAATGGAATGAATTATTAATAATTAAAAATAAATAAATGAAATGAATTAGTTATTAGGAGTTAAAAATAAAAAATAAATGAATTGAACGAATTAATTAAATAAATTATATAAAGACAGGAATTAATAAATAAATATTTAAAATAAATTATTAACATTTTTAAATAATTGAATTATTTAAATGACTAATAAATAAAGTTATTGGAAAGTAATTATTATATAAATCATTAATTATGCTATTATTAATATGAAATTATTTTAAAAGTTGTTTACTATTTTATTTATATTTGTTTACGCGGTTCAAGTGTCGATGTATATGTCACGACGGCCGCGGAGCAACTGACGTGGCTCTGACCGCCGAGTACATATATGAACCGAGTATATCCTTGGCCGAGGTCAAACGGAAATTCTCGAACTTCACCGATTTTCCAAAGATTCGTGAACTGTGTATGATATTTATTACAGTTCATTGCAAATATATGCTTCCTATAATTCGCAGTAACAGTATGTAGACCAATTTACATATGTACAACTACTTATATATATAAAAACGCCATTTTCTTCCTGGTAACAATAGTTTTTAAGGTATAAGTTTTTAAAATAATATTTTAAAGTTAAAAGAAGAAAAATAATTGCTAAAAATTATATTAACCAAAGAGATCCTATACGCTATACCTATGACCCATCCTAATTTTTGGCTTATCTATCCTAGATTTCAAGTGTGGATCAGAAAATTTCGATCTGTTATGTTAGAGTAGGCTATTTTCTAACTAGTGTAGAAAATATTGTACGAGAAATTTGAATCTTGGCTCAATTTTACGGTATACTAGGTAGATTTCATTTTATCGTTCATCCTTCAATTACCGTAACATTTACCCTTCGATTGAAGCACCATTGATAAGACAGGATGATTTCACTTAACCTGCAACTCGACTTCTTCAAAATCTCGTAATGATCTTAAAAATGGACGAATGTCAACAAAAATGGTACTATATTATGATCCATAATCCCAATTAACTATCGAAAACAGATTTGTTTCAAAATCAAGCTTCTCTAAAATGTCTTTCTGCCGTTTTTTGGGACAAGGGCCCCACGGTGCGTCGATTTCTATCGTGGATTCGAGAACAAGGCAATCTTCCAAGCCTCCAATGACTGTCGTTTAATATTCCCGGTTCATCCGGCTGGTTCATCCCGCGGAGAGGTCGAGAGACAAGAGTTCTCGTATTGCATGGCACCCTGGGGCCAGCCATGGCTAACTTTCGCTGTCAAACGTCACGTAATCCAGGGCCGTGGCGGCTGGAGACGCGAGTGGCCAGCGGATTATCCGTGCACGGATCCGCTGGCACGCGTAAAACATGAGAATGATCCCGGCATTATGGCACGGCCACGATTTTGCAACGTGTTCCGTTACACGCAGCTCACGAGGGATCCTCGTAAAGTCGCCTGTGGTCTTTCAGGACTCGCGGACAGGCCAATGATAAATTGCCCCCGGCTTCGTGGAAAACCTCTCCCCCAGCTGAGAAAGAATCTCCTTTAGGAATCGGAAAGGTAATCAAGAGAACGAGTAGGTTCCGTGGAAATAGCTCTCCGATGAGTCGATGCATCTGCTTGTTTTCGCTGTGTGCAGGTCACGTGCTCTCTGCGGTTGCGTATTTTTATCGGTAGTCAGCCACCATCTTGACTCGTCAGCGGTGAAGGATGATGGATGTCACAAGAGATGGAAAATATCGAATATTAACCACCAAATTACAATTAAAAGAGTTTCGATTTTAGACAAAATTATTTAACGCCACCTACCAGGGCCCAAATTATCGATTAAAAATTTGTAATTCAAAATTTTGCATTCGACGTTGTCATTTTGGTCATTTATTTTTCCCATTCTTCTTTGAATACATTATACTTATAATTCATTTTTCGATATCTCTACGTGTTTCATTCTTTTTTTTTGCATTTCCATTTTTCCATTTTAGGTTTAGTGTCAAATGCAAGAGATTCTTTGTGTAAAAATAAGTCGAAGAAATCTTCTTTACTTGTTTCGCCAATTATTAGGTACCCCATACGATATTCCTAAATAATATTAATTAAAATAACACGAGTACTTTGCGGTCTTAACAAAAATCAGTATTAATTCTATAACCACTTATTTTCATCAATTTCATATTTTCAATATTAATCTTTGCAAGCTATACTAACATCTACGAAATTCGAAGAATTTCCAAAAATTTGTATCCAATTCCATCGTGGATGGGACAAACTGGTTAACCAAAATACCTCTTCGGTGTGCAGTTCTTCATAATTAAATCGTAGCCAATCTCTCAATCAAAGAAGCTCTTCTCCCGCCTCTATCTCCAGGCTATACGATTCCTGAACACAATCGGCTGGTGCACATTGTTCCTATAATGATGCAGGAGATAGCCTGACAGCTTCGACAAGTCAAAACGCTTTGTGTAACTTTTAGAAAGTCCTATCTACCATTTCATCGAAGCAGACGTCGCTTCATCGACTCTATTTGGATACAAAATAACCAAGCTTCGAGGCCTGATCTTCGAAACGCAGAGGGAACATCGATCCTCATCCTTGTTTCGAGCTCTCGAAGCAACGAAAGCAATCGAAGGTACACGAAAGCCATACAGTTTCCAGTGAAAGTATCGAAGTGGCCACGAGGTCGCATAATTAATCTGCTACAATTACGTACGACCGCGAGATAACTCCTCGACTATCGGCCTTGCCGCCATTTTGTCTTCTCTATCAGCGAGGTTACGCGGTGAAAGTGATAATAAATATCTCGGTTTCTCGATAACGAGATCGCGTCGTTCTTGTTTCTTCATTTTCTGATCAGTCTTATCGCCACGGTGCTATAAATGAATATAATAATTAAAATAATATCGAACGAAGAAAATGGAGACGCTATGGGATCGCTCGGTTGCTTCCGTTTCGCAACTTTCACGCCGAGCAGCGATTCACGCACTTGCGCAATCCGCTTTTCGTTATTCAATTTATACGAATTAGAGAATTACGCGTTTCCAGATGCCTTCGAGGATAATCGCGCGTGTCGTAACGCACGTGGGTATCCCGTTTAATCTTCGGCGTGCAGGAGAAAAGATTGTGAATCCTCGGATCACGGTTACGGATGAGAGTTGAAAGTTGAAAGCGACACTGACTGGGAATAGAGAAACGAAGTGTCGATTGCCTTCCATTCCGTTTTGGTATCCGATGCTCGAAACTCATAGAGACGTATCGGATAGTCAAACGCTGATTTCCACCCGGAGAATTATGGGTTTATCGATTTTCTGGATCCAAACATTTAGTAGTGGACTTGGAGCAAGGAGTTTTGGTATTTTAAAATATTATTTATTATTATTTATAATAAATAAGGAATAGTAGTAGTATTTAAATAAGAAATAATAAATAATAAAGAATAATAAAATAATAAGAATAAATAAGAAATAGTATCAGTGATCTTTGATACGTTTTATGATCGAAAATATTAAAGGATGTTTGATGCACAGTTTATTTTAGCCTATAAGTGTGAACCTGAACTTCAAGTTCAATGCAATTTCGTGATTTAAATAATTATAGATAGTGGTTACACTTTTGGCTATGTTTTGTTTGGCTATTGATGTTTAAATTGTCCCGCGCTACGCTACGTACCCTAGCGGTCACGTGACGTAAGATGGCGCGCTAGGAAAGAGGTTATATCTTGCTGAAACTTAACCTTAGTGATCCAAAGTAATTTAATTTATTTACGTGTTCTATGACTGCGAATAATTAAGACGCAATTGCTACGCTAATTATGACAGATCTATAGACTCGTATTACTTTTAACTAAGGATGAGGTTAAGTTTGATAAATAATAATATAATCGGAATAGAAAAGGTTTAGCTTTCGCTATACGTGATCTAACATTCGCTGACTTAGTTTTCACCATTTTAACACTGATTCTTACACTACTGACTTATTCCATTGCTCACTGTTTCCAGGTTATCCCTTACACTCGCTGTCTTCCAACTGACTTTACTCTACCATTCCTTGTTTCATCCCGAAACATTCTACATCATTCTAACTGTAAATTATCACCCTAACTGGAAAAATGCTCCTAGTCGCGAATGTGAGTCATCTAGCTTACGACTGAACGTTCAATGAACCACGGATATCGTATCTCCTCGATCTCCGAGTACCCCTTGCATCTTCTCGCAGCGGAGAGTTTCATTTATGGCGCCGCATATTTGAAATACTCCGTCGTGCGAATGTAAACGCAATTACACCACTTCCTGCGACAGCTTCGATCCCTTTCACCGTGGCTGTTACGGCCTGTAGCGGCGCGAAATGTCTGCGGATAACAAAAAGACGGTTAGAAGCAGGGAACTGGCCGCCTTGTCCCTCTTTTCGCGTCCCCATGATCCTGACAGTGAAGGTATCTCGAGGACGAGACCTTATTCGATCGATCACGCGATCCTCGAGGCTGTCGCGGGCTAAGGACGACCAGAACTTCGTAACCGGAAACGTCGCGGATCGACGATGGATCCTTGTCGTTCCGCCGCGATCGTTCCACGATCGAAGCTTCCAGCTCGCGGCCGCAGGCGGAGGAATGCGCGTGCGCGTTTCACCGAGGCGTGGTGCATACCTCGAGGACAATGCAACGTGAATTCGAGCGGGTCGATCCCGGTGAACGATACCTGGAAATGGGTCAGAGGGTTTTTCGTTCACCGGACCGGCTGCGATTTTCCTCTGCAGCCCCTTCCAGCCGCACGGGGTCGTCGACTTTTCACGTTCCGCGGTCGCGAATCGGGATCGAAGGACGGCTCGATCGTTCTTTTGTTCCACCGCCGTTCAAACTCGCTCACCTCACCACGGCAAACCTTGATCGACCATTACTTTTACCGATTTCGCGCGGAAAAAACGCGATGACGCGACGTGGCGGCTCGAGCATTCTCCGTGAGCGCGATATGGATCGAGAATCGAGAGGTTTCGAGGTTATGTTGCTGCCAGGAAGGTCCCAGTAGTTGATCCAGATGAAATTTGGGGAAAGAGAGCAAGTGGAAGGGCGAATCTTAAATTTAATATTTCAATTTCGGGTATTTTAATTTATCGTGCACTAGTAAATCGGATAATTCGATTACCGGAAGTATAGTCGATTGACAATGAGTTTCGAAGATGCAAATCTTGTCCACGAAGCTGATTAAGGAAGTTTTTGCTATTATAGAATAGTATAGAATAGCTTCTATATAGAATAGAAAAGTATTATATACAATAAATAAAGAATAGATAGTAATCAGGTTAGGTTAGGTTATATCTTAGTGGACAAAGCAACACATATTATACTATTTTAACATAAACAATCGATTAAGTGGAACTGAAATTAATGAAGTATTTGTATTCGGAAAATTCGAGTCCTGTCTGTGAAACTAACAAAAGAATTTTTGTGCACTATGTACAATAATAATTAGGTTATGTTAGATTACATTTTATCGAATGAGTCTGCGAGAGCCTGCCTACACCATTTTATTATAAACAATTGCCTAATCGAAACGGAATAAGTAAAATATTTCTTTGTCTATAAAGAATCTTGTGCATAAAACCAATGAAAGAATGTTTCTATATTACGTACAATAATAATTAGGTTATGTTAGGTTACATTTCATTGAACGAGCCTGCATACACTATTTTAATACAAACAGTCGACAGAATCGAAGTGAAATTAATAAAATATTCCTTTTCAAAGTACGAATCCTATCCATGAAGTTAATAAAAGAACTTTTCACTGGGACATAGAATAGTACCTAGAGTACGTTAGGTTATATCTTATTGAACGAGGTTGCATATACTATTGCGGTATAGCGAGTTGGGAATGACTCTAGCAAAGAAAATAGTATTAAGAGCGGTATCGGGTTTAGGGTGACATCTGGAGTGCAGACGGATGAACAAACGACCACGTGCAAGGATTCTATAGATGAGATATTTATGACCAGGTCGAGTGCAAACAATGAACGAAAGTCTAGGAATGTGTCCAAGTGTCTAAAGTACCTGGCCCACCGAGGACGAGGTCGCGTGGGAAATGAATGATCAACGAAGAGAGCTTGTATATAGAAAAGAGACAGCGTTAGATTATAGGGTGCAAGGGCCCGGGCGAGGCAGAGTGCGTACAATCGTCATAGTGAGTAGAGAATCGTGTGTTTGAGAGTTAGAATTGAGGGAAACAGTGTAATATCTTAGTTTCGTTATAGCATATAGTGTAGTATAATTTAATATCTTAATTTAATTTGTTATTAAAAGGTAGTCGTTGTTTATTAACACTAGAACTACCGATCTTTAATGGGTACCTAACTATAACGTGCACAGATTATAGTAATTATCAGCGATACGATGAATATAAGTGAATATATTGATTACACTTCTTTCTTAATACGAGTTGATACCAATTTTATTCTTAAAGCAGGTGTACGTGTTCAGTGATTGCAAAAAGGAAAATTCTGGGACCAGTCATTTTGACCGGGTTGGTAGTTCTAGTGTTAAATGTGCAGATATCTGTGTGCATAAATTTACCTAGCATTAATCCTGCAATTTTAATAGAAACAACCGAGTGATTCGAAGTGAAATTAATAATTTCAAAACGCGAACCTTGTGAATAAAGTCAGTGAAAGAATTTTTATATATCACGTAGAACAGTGCTGAAATGAGGTTAGGTTGCTGCAAAAGGTGAACGAAGCTGCAAGAGCCACTGTATTTTCCCGGAACTTTATCCGATTTCGAGTCGTACATAGTCTGTACAAGAACCCATTTACACGCTTCTGTGGCCAGCACAAAAAGACGAAACCACTGCGAACCACAGGTGCCATGACTGGCCAATCCCGGAACCAGAATCTCTTACATAGTCGAGCGCAAGGTGTGCCAGGAAATTTATTAACTTCCCGTGCAGACCCGGCCAATTCTCCATACCGATTCTACTCGACAATCGAACCGTGACGGCGCAACGATCGCGATCGATCGATCAGGCTATCTCGGGGCCCCGATGACAGATCGGAAACGCGGGAAAACGCGCGATTCAAACGCGATCGAGAGGTGGGTCTTTCAGCGCGGGGAAAACGCCTATCTGCATAATCACTTTCCACTGACTGAGTTTTCCCTGCTCGGGCGCGTCGATCGCCAATGTTTCAGCGATTTATTCCTCGTTAAACCGCGGGACGACGGGGATGGGAATTTTTGCTCGGCGGGCCGTAACGATCCCGTAACGCCGGTAGCGGAATACGCGGTTTATTATTATGCGTTACGTCGTCGGGCTTCCATTAAACGCGTCCCGCACCGGAACGCGGCGAAGAAACCGCGTTAACGGGCCTGCCGATTTCCGCCAGCGCGATGCCTGCGGAATAACGCGACCCCCTCGACGCCATTTTTCCTACCTCGCTGCGAAAGTCAGCCTCATAATTGAAAGCGGAGATCATATTTTTAGTTTATTTCTTTGCTTTTACAGCCGGATAACGCGATGAAAGGCGAGCATGCTGGATGTGGACTCCGTGATCGTTGGATTGGAGATTTCAGATCAGGATAAATGAAAGTGAAGCAAGAAACTGAAGTCAGAAAGAATCGTTTGCTGTTGGGTAAATCGGCAGCTCGGGTGAGTAGTTGAAAGTAGATTTGAGGAATATTATGTTTTTGTTGCACGATATTTAATTAAGTTGGTTTAATATGTTTTTTGGGGAAAAATTTTGCTAATACGACTCGGTGTATGAAGGAAAATTTGATTTTAATATTCGACGGGTTTGCATGCGCGTGAAATTCATTTTACAAATTATTTAGAAAGATGTTTTATTATTCAGCAGGGATTATTTGCCTCGGCCCATTTTTCTGCTGGAAAATGAAGCAATTCGCGAGTATAATGCGATAATTTATTGCATTATGTATTACAAATGAAATTTAATATTCGATCTCGTATTGTACTGTCTTTTTATTCCGTTCTGGGAATAAATGTGTATGCTTCCTGCAATTGCGAAGGTCACGGTCTGAAATAAAATATTCCATGTTGTATGGAACTTTTCTTTTATTTCATTTCGCATTTAAATGTGTATACATGTTAGCCTTTTGAACATCGATTATACATCTGACAGTTTACGTCATTTTCTAAAAGAATTAAAATTTAGCAAATTCCTATTTTGCTATAGTGTACAGTGTCAAAGTAGACATAGACATAGACATAGTCTATTAATTCCATAACAGAAACTATAGAAAATAAAATAAAAATAAATAGCAATTAATAACAAAATAAAGTAAATGCAATTAACAACTGGACCTTAACTATGGTACACCATATCAAAGTAGGATACTTCCTTCCAACGGATATCATCCACCATTAACCCCTTGCACTATGATCTAATTACAAAAATCTTTTCATTCTAAAATTGTTCAATTTTAATTATCTGTTACATACATACTCCGTTCACGATAAAATTCCCCAAAATTCTTAAGACTTATTCAAATTTCGCGCCAATTTTAAATACAACTTTAATCATGGCGTTTAGAAAAATTGAAAGACTCGCTAGTTAGACCCATCGTTGTGGTACAAGGGGGTTAAAAACGTAATCGGAGAAGAATGATCTCATTAGGTTTTTTCCCGCGATCATCGAGCGAGAATAAATCCCATTAGCATAGGACAGATCGCAGCGGCTGAGTCTCGTGCCTGAGAAAAGACATCCATAGGTCAAATCCGGCTCGAAGGGGTTTTCACCTTGTCGAACAGTGCGAGAGGCTCCTTTCTCTTTGACGCTTCGGTAGCAAACGGTTCGACTTATATATGTCGCTGAAGACACGACGATTACCAGCCTTCGATAGCTCAGTTGGTAGAGCGGTGGACTGTAGTGGTCGGAGAGGCTCCAAAAGAGACATCCATAGGTCGCTGGTTCGAATCCGGCTCGAAGGAAATATTTTTGTACAGTCTCGTCTCTTTCGCTAACGATCCGAGCACGCGCCGCTCGACTACAGTTCCAATCGAAAATGTTGCCAAGACCTTCGATAGCTCAGTTGGTAGAGCGGTGGACTGTAGTCGGTTTTTAAAGTTCGGAGAAGACATCCATAGGTCGCTGGTTCGAATCCGGCTCGAAGGAATTATTTTTACAAAATTATTTTATTTATCTCGGCTTGTGCGACACTCGTTCCTAAAAGATTCTGTATGAAAAGGAAGTAAAGGGTTGCAGGCACCTTCGATAGCTCAGTTGGTAGAGCGGTGGACTGTAGTTGGTTTGATTAACGTAGTCAGAGAGACATCCATAGGTCGCTGGTTCAAATCCGGCTCGAAGGAATTCCCTATTTTGTCGGTGGGAATTAACCACATTATTTTTTCACGAAAATCGTGGATTTTTTATTTTTTTTCGATATATTCATGCACGGTAGTATAGCAATCGACGTTATTATTCAATTATCCTTACTGCACTTCAAGGGGTGGATCAGTTTAAATCATTAATACACGCAATATGGAAGTTATTACAAACTTTTAAGCACGTATCATCAAGAACCTTCGATAGCTCAGTTGGTAGAGCGGTGGACTGTAGAGGTTATGTTCATGAGAGTCATCCATAGGTCGCTGGTTCGAATCCGGCTCGAAGGAAATTTTTTTTTTCTTTCAAAATAAATCATTTTCCAATTATAATTCACCATTGTGACAATTTATCGATTCCTATTATTAAATTATCTTTTATAATTAATTTAAAATAAAAGTTTGCGCTTAAAAATTGAGTAAACGATTTTTAGGTTAGGATCGGCTTTTCGAGGAATTTAAACGTTGTAAATCAATCGATTTTCAGATTCCTTCAATTCTTGCTGGTTTTATTTCGTCATTATACACCCACAGGATGGGATTACGAGTAAAATTTCGGATACCTGATACTCAGACCAGGTGTAGTCCGATTCCGATTTGGATTTCGAGATTGCGTGCCAATTAGTGGCAAGTGAAACGGCACGTCGAGAAAATTCAATCGTTTTCGATCGACATCCCTCATCTCGCCCCTCCCCTCTCTCGCTTTTTCTCTCTCTCTCTCGGAGAATTTCAATTAGCGCCTCACGGACTGCGTCGCAGAGTAGGGAGAGGCATCGAGACGAATAACCGAGCGATAGTATTCGGCTACCATCGCCCACTGACCTAATAGCAGCGAATTTCACCGGGTTCCATTTCTTCGAAGGCGCGGCGTGCGAACGACAGTGAAAAGTTTCCGACGTGGAATTCCTGATATCGTTGTCGTCGACTTTCAAATGGCGGACACCGGGCGCCAACCGATCCGATCGCTCAAGGAAATTTAATTATGGGATCAGTCGCGGAAGAACCTCGCTCATGATCATCGACGATAGACGCGCGATGCTTATCGGTGAAATTAACGGCGCGATGTCTCAGGGTCGAGCGGTCCCCCGGCCGCCATTGTGCCCGTGAATACTAGCGCCGCGTATCGATCAGATAAGATATCGTGGACGGATCCGCGGAGAAATCGGGTCGAAATCGAAATGTCAAGGTGATTCTGCGCTTCGAAGTCGTTCGTGGAACCTCGGGTCCTTGTCTCTCCGTGCCTTTGCACTTTTCACTTTCGTCCGACCCTTTCCACTTCCTCGACCCGGCTCTCCGGTATGGGCAGATAAATCGATACATCGCTCGAAAAAATTCGCGTTTAATCGCGTGGTAGAGTGGTAGAATATATCTCAACGGAAAGAACGAAGTATATTTACAGGAAAGATAATAACAATGAGCGTAAAATGTTATATCGATATCATAAATCAGTCCTCTCTTTTATCTCTAGCTCTATACTAGGTTCAACTAGAACTGGCAAAAAATACGAACTATACAGGGTGTCCCAGTAATAGGAAGAGGGTGATTCTGCATCCAGAAACGAATCGAAAGAGAAGAATAAAATTTTTTGATTTCGAGAAAATCGATTTTGAATAGTCACATCGGTTCTAACTCTATGCTCTATACTTGGTTCAACTAAAACTAGCAGAAAGTACAAGTAACTATACAGGGTCTCCTAGTAACAGAAGCAAATCGAAAAGGAAGAATAACATTTTTTGATTTCGATAAAATCAATTTTGAATAATTACATTGGTTCTAACTCTGCTCTATACTTGGTTCAACTACAATTATCAGAAAGTACAAGTAACTATATAGGGTGTCCCAGTAATAGGAAGGGGGTGATTCTGTACCCAGAAACGAATCGAAAAAGGAGAATAAAATTTTTTGATTTCGAGAAAATCGATTTTGAGTAGTCACATCAGTTCTAACTCTATGCCTTATACTTGGTTCAACTAGAACCAGCAAAAAATACAAGTAATTATACAGGGTGTCCTAGTAACAGCAACGAGTCGAAAAAGAGGAATAACATTTTTTGATTTCGATAAAATCAATTTTGAATAATTACATCGGTTCTAACTCTGCTCTATACTTGGTTCAAGTAGAATTATCAGAAAGTACAAGTAACTATATAGGGTGTCCCAATAACAAGAAAGGGCTGATTTTGCATCCAGAAACAAATCGAAAAAGAAGAATAAAATTTGTTGATTTCGAGAAAATCGATTTTGAACAGTTACATCTATTCTAACTCTCTGCTCCATACTTAGTTCAACTAGAACTAACTAAAAGTACAAGTAACTATATAGGGTGTCCCAGTAACAGGAAGGGGGTGATTCTGTATCCAGAAACGAATCGAAAGAGAAGAACAAAATTTTTCGATCGACTCTTCTTATCTGCATTCCCATTTTCGTAAAGTCAACAACTTTCCATCGATTCTCACGTAACCTCCGTCTCCCCAATGACAATGTTTAAGATGTTTTTACGCGCACGCGTTCTTGCACAATTTCGAGACATCTCTATCTACACCGTTTCTATTTATGTTTCCAATTGTACACGGTGTTCAGAAACGGCGTGGAAGAATGCTAACGAGATTCCTGCATGATCCGACCGGCATCCTGTGGAAGGAGCCCGAGCCAGGGACGGCCTTGCCACGGCACCGGGATACACAGCTTTCTCTACTTTCGCTTACGCGAGATTTTCAGACTGCTACCGGCCAACTCGTGGCGATTCTTAACGGTGTTTATCGCCTTGGCTCGCGTGCATTCCACCGGAGGAGGCCTGTCCCGGAGTCAATGGAAGAGGAAACGGCTGGAAGGTCCTCCATCGTGGAATCCATCGCCAACGTACGTCCAACGTATCGTCGAGTTATGATCGAAAGCGTAGACGATACGATAGTAATAATGAGATACGATTTGAATAGACTTTGAATTGGAATTTTTGATTTGCGACGATTATTTCTAGTGAAATGATCGTTATTTGGAATTAAATTTGATTTACAACGGTGTAGAGAAATTTTTGTAAGTTTGGAATCTGTTATGTAATGACAGTAGGTGATGATATAATAATTATTCTTTTATCCTTTATCGACTTATGATAGTGAGTAAACGATGAGAAGATTTTTATTTTTATTTTATGAGTGAATTTGTATATTTTTGATTGGAGGCATTATTATTTTGAAATAATTTTGGTACGCGATGATTGATAGAAATTTTGGTAAATTTGGAATCTGTTATGTAATGACAGTAGGTGATGATATAATAATTATTCTTTTATCCTTGATCAAGTTATGATAGTGAATAAACGATGAGAATTATGGGCGAATTTGCATATTTTTGATTGGAAGCATTATTATTTTGAATTAATTTTGGTACACGATGATAATAATAAGATAGAATTTTGGAATATTTTTTGCTCGATTATTTCCATCGAAATGATCGTTATGTGGAATTATATTTGATTTGCGACGGTGAAGAGAAATTTTTGTGAGTTTGGAATCTGTTATGACAGTAGGTGATGGTATAATAATTGTTCTTTTATCCTTGATTCAGTTATGATAGTGAACAAATGATAAGAAGCTTTTTATTCTTTTTTATGGGTAAATCTGTATATTTTTGATTGGAAGCACTATTATTTTGAATTAATTTTGGTACACGATGATTGATAGAAATTTTGGTAAATATGGAATCTGTTATATAATGACAGTAGGTGATGGTATAATAATTATTATTTTATCCTTGATCGACTTATAATAGTAAATAGATGATGAGAAGCTTTTTCTTGCTTTATGGGTAAATTTGCATATTTTTAATTCGAAGCATTATTAGTTTGAAATAATTTTGGTTCACGATGATTGATAGAAATTTTGGTAAATTTGGAATGTGTTATATAATGATAGTGGGTGATGGTATAATAATTATTCTTTTATCCTTGATCAAGTTATGATAGTGAATAAACGATGAGAATTATGGGTGAATTTGTATATTTTTGATTGGAAAAATTATTATTTGAAATTAATTTTGGTACACGATGATTAATAAAAATTTTGGTGAGGTTGAAGCCTGTTATGTAATGACAGTAGATGATGGAATAGTATTTACAGATTTTTTATTCTCGGCTATAGTGCATGATCGGTGAGAGCTTTTTACATTCTTTATTTTCGATTAAAATGTTTTTAAATTCGAATAAATTTATATTTACCGAGGATTTTAGTCTCTGTTTGGTCTCCGAGATACCGTCATAGCTAATTTGAAATACATATTATGTAATAAATACATATTCATTAACAGTCTCGAACCTGTTGTATATTAACAACAAAAACGGTGGAAAGAATGCGTAGACTTTGGATCCTCGATCAGAAATTTATCAATTCGAATTTATTATAATACATTAAGAGTCTCGAAAATTTGTAAAATACAATTTGCACCATGCTAAATATTATAAATAGAAATAAATGTCCTCCAGCAAAGCAATTATCAATTTATATAAGTTATACAATGTTCGAAAAATATTTAGACTCTGTCGAATAACACAGAAAAATAAAAATATTACGACACGATTACCAATTTATCTCAATATTAATTTATCAACAATTCCGACAATATTTACAAAATATTTAAACCCTGTTAAATAATCTCCCAGTAAAAATATATACATGTATATATATATATACTGTGTCCCAAAATTCAGGCAAGATTTGAATTTTGTGCCATTTTCTCGATAAAGTATTCCCAACCAAGAAAAAATGACAGTCTAACAGCAGTCAGTTTAGGTTTCCTAAAAATGGAGGCTGCACGAAAGAACAAGGCATCTTCGTTGTTCAGCAATATTTACAATTTTTAATTAAAAACCTGCATTTTCCATCAAAATTACTTCTCGCGTGAATTTTGGGACACTCGTTGCATAGAGTGTTTTCCAGCGAAGCGGTGATGAATACCTGTAAAACTTGATTTATTAAGCCCGTCAGAAATCCCTAGCCGATAGTCTGGACCCCGTCCAAAGATTATTTATCAGATGCGAGATTAACGACGGAGCGAAATAAACGCACACTCTCTGGGAGATTTATGCGACCGAGATACCGGAATTTAATTGCGACACTCTGATTGCCCCCGCAGTACGTGGGTGCGAACGATTCCCCCGATGCGCCTGGAATTAATCGAGGAAATCCCTCATACAGACGCACAGCGTCTTCGCAATCGTCGATAATCTCTGCTCCATCCTACTACGACCCTATTACAGCCTCGCGATTCTCTCTACCGTATTCCCAGTCTCCCCATCCGCAGGCTCCAACCCCAGATCTAGACCCCAGACATGTCTCGCGCCACCGGGTCGTCATCCCTATCGCCACCCGCGGGATAATCGTCGCTCGAGGGCTCATTCTCTGATCAGAGCACGATCTCTGAACGAGCAACACCTTGCAGACTCGTCACGGAATGAAGACTATGCAGAACCGGCGACGAAAGAAAGGCTGCATCGGAATGCAAGCGTCGCCTCGAGCCAGCGATCGTCGTCCGCTTGGTATTTCGCGAGGTTACCGCAGTTTCCCTCTCGCGAAGTGTCTCTTGTCCTCTCTGTTGCACAGGAAAATAACGGAACCGCTTCATCACTCGTCCGACTAATCGCCGGCCATCGTAATTCCGCAGTTGCTCAACGAGCTTTCTTGCTGCCTCACGATCAACCGCCGTTTCGCTTCTGCGGATTGAGTTTCGTGAAAGATGCAGACGCAGGGTTTCTCTCTTTGCCTTGGCTAGGGTTAAGCAAGCTTAGTCTAAGCGATCGTCGTGAATCGACGCGTTACTGCGAATTGGCAGCTATGTTTTCTCTCTTTGCCTTGGCTAGGGTTAATTACGCTCAACCTAAGCGATCGTTGCGAATCTCTTTACGCAAACTTGAATTCCACAGAGATGGTCGTAAATCCAAGTTTTCCGGAAGGTCGTTCTGTGGTTGTATTTCGTTCGCCCAAGGAGACATGTCTCTTTCAGGAATCCAAAATTTCCGGGTCGAATTGACAGCGAGTAGGAGACCTCGGTCGTTTATTATCAGGGATATCGCGAGGAAACAGGTTCCAAAGGTCTGTGGGGTACCTGGAGAGACAGGAGACAGGGTACCCACTGGTCTCTTGGACTTTTGATCGATTCCAAGTTCTTTGGACGGCGACAGACTTAGCCGGAGCCGCCGAACGGTCCCAAGTGGCGGACCTTGAGCGGCCATTATGGGCGTCAGGCCGCGAGCTGAGAATTTCGCGGCGCTAGCTGGATGGAAAGGTCCTTTCTCGCGACCGACCTACAAGCCAGAAGAATGCAGTCGCCGTTTTCTCGGCCACAGCGTTTAAACCTGTCACCTCGCCGCGATGCGGGCCACGTACGCGCCGTTCCAATTTCCAGTGACGAAAAGCTGCCAGCAGGATTTCGTAATTCACCCGGCGAATTCGCCCGAGACAGGCCGGCCTTGATCTTAACCACCCTGGATGACCCCGATTTCGCCCGACCCGAACTGCCTGGCAATTTTCACCTCGACCGACGCGATCCATCCGTCGCGTACCAATGACCGAACTGGCCCAGTACGTTCCTTATGCTTCGAAATTTTTAATCGATCGCGACCTTTGATCGTGACAGGACCTTCGTCGAGTGATTCGCGACTCGTCGAACGCAGGAAGACAGATTTGAAGGGAGACAGAGATGACAGGAGACGTGAGAGAGCTACTTTCTGTCAATCCTTACATAGTTGCGATGATCTATGGTCGATGGGAACTTCTTCCAGTGAGTCGTAATTTGTTACACGTCGAAAGGTACCGACAGGACTCTTTGGCCCGAGTGAAGGATGAAAGGAGAGCGATCTGAGAGTAGCTGGGAGACCAAAGGGTACAGAGGGAGCGGGGTAGCCTAACTCGTTTGACGCGCCAGAGACGGATCTGGAGTAAGACGTAGTCGGAAAAACGGGTCGGAAGAAGGTCTCCGAACTTGACAACGAACCTGTTCCACTTTCCTGGAAGCGGAATGAGGGATGGGGAGTGAATGAGACACGCTGGCGTTCCGCTGGTTTCTCTTTTATTAAAGGTTCCATCGAGAACGGTAAAACTGATAGTATCACTTAGCTTTAAAAATATACATACACGATATTTTATATTTATATATATATATTTATTTATTTATATATATATATAAAAGGTTTGGCTGACCCTTAGAAAAATAAGGGTGTCCGCCCTCTGTGACAGGGGAGTGTTTTGGCGGTCGCTGAGGGATCGTCGATTTTCCGCAGCCCGACCTTCCAGCCAAATCCGTCGTGTCCTCTGTCGAGGTGCCAGGGATTCGTTTCTCTCAGGGACAGGCTGGCACACGCGTTTATATTACACACGATAGAATCCGGACCTTTCATTACCGTTTTCCATTTTCTTTTTGCTTCTTCCGTTCCGTCGCGTTGCGATCGCGTCGTTTCTCTCCAGGTCAGGTTCCAGGGGCCAGGGAGAAATCGTCGTGGGCTGGGGAAAGAGAGAGACAGAGAGGAAAAGATAGCGAGAGAGAGAGAGAGAGAGAGAAAGAGAAGAGAAAAGAAGGTGGCTGTCTCGTCGTCGTCGCGTCCTCGAGCTACTCGAAACTTATCACAGATCGTTGGTGACGTGATGGACGGTGTTCGTCGGCGAACCGATCAGCAGAATCCTCGTTTTCGTCGACAATCGTGTTTTCCAGGCTTCTCTCCTCCTGGTCCAAGTTCTCAGCTATTCGAAAAGCTGCCAAGGGCTCCGTTCTCCCGTCGAATCGGCTACCCTGTACCGCGAAGGAGCTAGCCGCTGTCAACGCTCCCGATCGAAACCGACGACCCCGGGTCCACCGTGAAACTCGCGAAGGCTGATCGACCAATTGCAGGACGAGCAGGGAAGAAGATAGACAGAGAGAGGGGAGAGAGGGTGAAAGGTGAACGCCCAAGACGACAAGGCAAGAGGAGAATCATAGGGTTTGACTTAGACGAGAAGGAGGAACGCGACTCTGGGCCTAGAAGAACCCGTCACCGGTTGGATCGTTCACCCATGGGTAGTTGTTAGGGCAACGTACGCAGGACTGGAGGTTAATGGTCTCTCCAGGCACCTCTTTCGAGGTGAGCTTGCAGGTGTGAGGCACCCAGCAAGCCGGAGGTCCGTCAACCACGCACTTCTCCTTCCAGGGCTCGAAGCTCTTCGACTCCGTTATCGTGCGTGGGTTCTGGATCCATTGGATCACCTGGGTCATCGTCACGAAGTAGACGTCGTTGTGATTAGCCAGGATCTCGTCGATCCAGTAGAGGAACGCGTCAAGGAACTCGGGGTTGTTCTTCAGCCAGGCAGCGTGGAAGTAGAGACCCAGTGGGGCGCGATTCTGCTCGTAATGGCGGTCGAAGTTGTGGTTCAGGAAGTTGTAGAATTGGTCCCCTGTCAGGATGTTGCTGCACGAGTCCACCATGGCGCAGCCTGGCAGGTACTCGTCGTTCTGCGGGTCCTCGCGCCGGTCCAGCTCGTTCATCACCATCTCCCAGACGGCGTGAGACCTGGACAGGAAAATTCGTCGTTCGATAGCCCAAGGTACAGACCAATTCTCTGCCAACTCTCCTTCACGATTCACCGCTGTCAACGTGGCTCCCCGGTGCCTATTTTCTGTCAAATACCTCGAATCGACGGCTCAAGCAAACAGCTAGACTGTAAGCGTTCTTGGAATAAAGCGTGACGGCAATTGGGTCGATTATTTCGAGATACCGACCGGTAATTGAATTAAATTAGCGTGGCCGTCGAAGCGAGAAGTTCTTAATCCGATTAAATCGATTCATAAAAAACGCCGGTCTTTCTACGTCGAAATTAGGTTACCTCGTGGGACAGTGCTGAAGGTTCCCGTGGCAACGGTGAGGCATTCTGAAGTACATCGTGTAAGGCCACAGAGGTGGGTTGTTCAAGGCCGCAGTGATGGTAGAGTCGTAGAGGAACGCCTGTTCCTCCATCATCGTGAACTGATTGTTGCCGCCGACTCTCAGGTAGGGCGCTCTCACGCCGACCACGCTGTTGTCTGTCAAGTTGGCGAACTTCTCGGCGATGATCCTCATGCCGGCCATCTCCTTCGCCCAGTCGTCCACCGTGGCGTCTGACCAGAAGCGTTCGTCGTCGTTGTGACTTGAAACACGAGCGATTTATCCCGCGATTAACATAACACTCCACGTGATCCGACACGGATCCTCCGTGCTCAGCGACTCGAGCAAGGCCGAGGAACGCGCTGGGAGGAGCGGTGGGAAAAATGGGATCTTTTTCAACGGTGTTTTCTTACGAGATAGAGTGAACGGCGATCTCGTGTCCTTTCCTGTGCATTTCCTGGACAGCCGAGTAGTTGGTGTACTTGTGGGAGACGAAGAAGGTGGCCTTGATCTCGCAACTGTTCGGGTTCTTGCGTTTCCCGTTGAAGATCTCTTTGTACAGGCCGATGTTATTGTTGTTGATGGCGTCATCGAACGTGATCGTGATCATCTGAGGCACGTCCTTGCCCGGCAGGTCGCCCGGGATCAATGTGCCGTCCTCTGAGCAGAAGCAGTCAGGGAGCACGCACACGACAGGGTCGCAGGGTGGCGCTCTGTTCGGGTCGTTGTCCATGTCTGCAATTTTTCGTCCACCCACCCTTCGTCACCTCTTTCCTCGTCAATCGTCGTTTAGGAATCAACAACGCGATCAGGAAGTGAGAACATCAACGAGTCTTGACATCTCTTAGGATTACAGAGTGAAAATTGGCTAGCAAATTCGATATACGGGGTCGAGAAATGAATAAAATCCTTGATTGACGTGCCAAGGAATGCATATTAATCGGATGTTAAATCAGAACTAGAATCGAACCTCGATAATTCAATTTCCACCTGAAAGATTCGATAGAGCGAGAGAGACCAAGTGGGGAGAAAAATGTACAATACCGTGATTTCAGCGCGAAGCTGGTCGAACGAGATTCTATATTAGGAAGTTTCGTCATGGCAGACTCACCGCAAATGTTTTCGTCAGACCCATCGGCGCAATCCTTCTCCCCGTTACAGAAGAGGCCTCTCTCGATGCAAGAGCCGTCGCCGCAAGCGAGGAAGCCATCTTGGCAGAGCGGCTCCTCGGTGTAGAGCAGCGGCTTGGCCTTCCTTTCCTTGTTCTTCAGCTTGCAGTTATTCACCGAGTCCTTCCAGTCGCAGGTCTGCTTGTCGATGTCGAAGTACAGCCCCGCGGGACACCTGATGGCCTGCAGGCCCGAGCTGGTGCACTGGATCACGTCGCGACAGTTGTCACCCTCTCCTGCCACTAATCTGAACCACTCGCCTGCATCCTTGTCCTTGCAGATCTCGCTCTCGAAGCTCTCTTCCTTCTTATCTTCCTGTCGCTTCACTCGGTTCGATCCCTCTAGAATTACAGCGGTTTTGACAGCAGTTTTGACAGCGTTTAGGGGTGGATCTCGATCGGGGGGTTCGAGAGAGACGGAGATCGTAGATCCTGTTCGAGGAGCTTGTTACAGATAGATCTAGAAGTCGCTCTACTAGCGAGGGAGTTATTAATAGGTCACTTGAGTCGAAGGGATAGCAGACTCGATGCGGTTTTGACAGCGTTTAGAGGTGGATATCGATCGGGGGGTTCGAGAGAGACGGAGATCGTGTATCCTGTTCGAGGAGCTTGTTACAGATAGATCTAGAAGTCGTTCTACTAGCAAGGGAGTTATTAATAGGTCACTCGAGTCGAAGGGATAGCAGACTCGATGCGGTTTTGACAGCGTTTAGAGGTGGATATCGATCGGGGGGTTCGAGAGAGACGGAGATCGTGTATCCTGTTCGAGGAGCTTGTTACAGATAGATCTAGAAGTCGTTCTACTAGCGAGGGAGTCATTAGTAGGTCACTGGAGTCGAAGGGATAGCAGAGTTGATGCGCCAAGGTTTCGCAAGAGACGTGTATAGACACGTGGTGCCTAACTGGTAGACGGGTGATCTATCTAGTCGGTATCGTCTCGTGGATCTCGCGGAGCGAGCGCTTCGTGCGAGATTCTATTTATTTCCAAAGCTGTTTACATAAAACTCGCCGACGACAAGTTTGCAAGTGGGATTTCTTCGGTGAAATTTCGAGGCAGCGCGATTGCGTAACCGCAAGGATATCAGCCACGAGATTATGGAAAGTGCGAAATTAGCGCCGGCACGAGGCACGGGCTGACGGTTATTTATTCTCCGACTGATAGATCCTCGTCTTCTGTCAGATGGATCGCAGACGAGCGTAATTTGCATAAAACCGAAACTTCCCTTTCCTCTTCGACTATAGCGCTTCCAGCGATTGGGCAAGCTTCCAAATGCACGCACGATTCTTCGGGATTTCTAAAAGTATCCGGTTTGCCAACCAGTGGTGTCGAATTATTACTAGTATACTTGACAATTCTTTCTTTTCCTAGTAATACTTTATCCACGTTGAAATCATTCATATATTTAATTCAATAAAATTAATTTTTTCGTTTAATTATTTTTTCAAATGTAGATAAAGGGGATGGAGTAATTGCGAAGATGCCAATGATCGATTTTTAAAATAATTTAATTAAAATTTGTTATTTCGATATATTATTCGATTACGTTCTTTTGTTAAATTAAACTTCGAATGGAATTACTTTTTCGTCGGTGAATTGGATGTTTGAAATGTAGAAACGGTGAATGGAATTATTATTAATTAACGAAGTAATTTGTTACGTGGGAGCCGAGGAGGAAGCGAAAATCGGTAGCGTAATAGTTTACCTAACAGGTGGGAACATTCGATTCTCGATCCAGTCGATTTTCCAATATTTGTCTCGCTTACGCAACCGAAACGCTGTTCCCCGTTCTCGTTGATCAGCATTCCGCTCGAAGCAGCTTCGGAAATTCGCGACACGTGGCATTGTTTTCGTTTTCGAGCTGGCTCACGGTCGGACAGGCGGAAACGCTCTGCTCGAGAAAGTGGAAGCACGAACGGCTCATTTTTAACGCGCCGGGAAACACGTGTTGCTTTCCTCTATTTGCAGTTTCGGCCTCTGGTTAATTTTACATCGACGCGGCGAACGGAGAAAGCTGTTTCACGCCTTTCCAACGACAATGTCCTGCGATCCTGGACTCGCAGCGCCAGCTCGCGTTTGCTTCCCCGTGGATCGTTAGAGAAGAGACGTCGCTGGTTCGACCTGTTGCGCCAACGATCGCTACCTTTTCGAGAGAAAGTCGAATCCTGCCGAAGAGGATCGGCGCTGAAAGGCGATTCGATCGGTTCTGCCGAGCAGGAAGCGCGTCGGAGTCACGCGAGGATCGGGAAGAATTCGGAGGAAGAGGAGTTCGGGGGAGAGAATCGGAGAAATACCTATCCGAAGATCGGTTTGGTTCGAAGCGAGACGTAGGAAAGTGAAATTGCGGTGGAATTTTAAAAAGCGGTATGTCAGCTCGAGAAGACGAAGAAAGTGAGAAGCCAACGGGTCGCGGAGACGTCTAATCACCGGATCTCCTTGAGAGCCGTCGAGTCTACAGGTCGACTCAAATTCGAAGGTCGACCGATCGATAACGATCTCTTCCTTGGTTTCGTAGACTTTCCATCACGCGTTAACGCTTGCCCGACTCGCTTCGCGGATAAATCGTTCCTCGAGGTCCGTTTCAAAGTTGGTGGCAAACGGTTGTTACGTGGACATTCAAATGGGACCGAGAGTGGAGCGAGCAACCGGTTCGCAGCATGCATCGAGAATGTAAGCCACTGGTTCATTCGGATCGAAAGCGAGCATCTTACAGGTGCTTTCAAAACCAACGGTCGACAGAAAAAGACTCGATTCACGGTCAAATATAGCGGCACGAATAAACTCTACGAGATTTTGCAAACACGCTACAGGCCCTTCCAGAACTAACTATACACCCCACTGAGTCATTCAAATTCGAGTGTTCACTGTTACTCGATCTACGGGAATTTTAAGAACGGAGAAACTAATTTTAACACGGTTCTACGATGACGATATAGATTTCTACGTGGGCCTTGGGCCCCAACTACACTGCCCAAGGCCCGAATAGTCTCCAGGAACTTCCAAGACTAAAAACAGAGACATTGAGTAGCGATTTAAAATTAAACACGACGATAGTTGCTATCCGAAATTGCGAGAAAATTGTATAGAAGAACCGACCATTCTACAGGCCCATTCAAAAATGGAGATAGACACTGATCAGCCGTTTGAGCAATTTTGCACGAGACAACGCGAGGCTGGAGAGCGAAATACCATACAGGCGAGTTCAAAAGCGAAGGCGAACCAGAAGAACGGGCTGAAACGGAATATCAATGGTCGAGATCGATCCGGACAGGCCTCTGAGTCCCATTGGACCCGCGGGCTGGCGTCGGCCGCGCGCAGCGCCGCGACAAACGGGGAAAGTTGCGCCCCCCACCCCGCTTATTTTCCAGGGCACGGCAGTGACGTCACCCATCCGGGACCGGCCCGAACCAGAGGCTTTCACGCTCTAATCTCTTATGCAACCTGTCGTCCCTGTCGACCGTCAGAATCCGATATTCCATCCGATAATTTTCTCCCGTCCTCCGAACCATCCTCTCCCGAAAACTCGTCGTCCATTGTCACCGTGCCACCTCCACGATCCGAACCACGGAAATATTCTAAAAGAACCATAGCTCCCTACGTCACTAGCCATTTCTAGCCTCACGTGCTCGAGCTCTCGCAGCCTTAATTCCGAATTTCACGCGGTGATTCAGCCCAGCTTTTTCCTCGCACTGTCTACTCTAACGTTGGTCAAAGGAGCGAGGTAATCGGAGAACAGTTTCGGTGAGCAACGAGTCCATTGTTCGCGTCTGCGTAGCCCGTGAGGTCTATGGTGCAACGTTCCGGGGAGCTAACCAGCTAGGAGGCCTCTGACGCGGAGCAACGTGGTCTGTCCGGACGTTATGTGTCGCTCGTACGCAGTCCCCAGACGATTTTCAGGAAAATATTCCCGCTGGAAAAGCGACGTGCCTTTATACGATAGCCAGGGGACCGAGCACCGACTCCCACCGCGCGCGGCAGACGGCGAAATTCGACTCCATATTGGAAATTCCCGCACGAATTCGAATCACGACTGCCACCATGTTCCCACTCGCTGCCATGTTCCATAACAGACTACCCTACTCCGGCACTCGCCTGGTACCTCGGCAACGATATCGGCGTGATCTTTCGACGAAGCACCAACCCCTTCCCGTCATCCCTAACTCATCGGACCCCTCGTAGTCGACGCATCGATCTGTCCATCGCCATCGAGAGCCATCGAATCCCTTACTCACCGGCGAGAACGATGGCTGCCAGGAACAGCAGCACCAGCGAGGACCTCATCCTCGTGCTGACGCAAGGAACGGCTCTTCCGGTTCCCAATCTCGAGGTTCCCGGTGGTGGTCTCGAGTCACGGGCCTGCTGTATCCACGCGTGTACCCGTCTCACTCGAAAAGAGGATCCGATCTGTCCAACAGAGGATCAGCTCGCGAAGTTGCACTTCCGGAAAAGGACGATAATCGAGGAACCAGCGCTCGCGGGCGCCCTGGGACCCTTGGCTGCGCTCTCGGGTAGATCGAGGACGTGTCTCGCTTCAAGGACGCGGACCTTGAAGGCGTAGGTATCGCTCACGGACTGACTCAGGCCCGCCACTCGTCGGGCTTTATATTTCCACCACCACGATGGGCCCCCCCTTTCCTGTTCTTCGCCCGTGGCTGCTCTCTGCCGATCCGACGAGCGCTGCCTCGCTCCTGCTCCCGGACCCAATGGCGTAGGAGTGTATAGTCCGCGCGAGGAACACTGGGAACCCTCGAATAGGCATATTCGGGTCCGTGTCGGTCCCAAAAATCTACCTCGGGACAAATGGTGGCACGGCTGACGATTACTATCATTTTCTCTGCATTTGAATCACGGTGTACAGTGGACTTTTCGCAATCATTTGATCTTGGGCTTAGAAGATTCGTGTTAAATGGAATTTGGTAGCTGTAAATTGGTAGATAGAGACTTGGATTAGGTGATTGCAACGGTTTAGTGGTGATTTTTGAACTAGTTAGGATTATTGAATAACGAGGTTGCGTACAAGTCCACTGTACTTCTCACGCCGGCTATACGTTCGGTGACAATGGGCGCAACGAGCCTACTCCGCCCGTGGGATGTGTCGCCTTGCTTTTCAGAGAGCACTGCACGACGTGTTGGAGGATTGGGAGTAGGTACACGGGACGTGGGGGGAAGGTTGTAGGAAGGATGGTCCTTTCGGGATTTTATTTCTCCAAGAAGGTAATACGTGGGTGGTGGCTTTTGTTGTCATAGGTGGTGCACTTCGGACGCTGGTTTCTTTCTGTCTGCATCGTCAAAATAGTAGCTCTCGTGGTTCGTTAAAAAGGGACCAACCTGTTCTTTTTATTACTAGAGGAAAGTAAGGTACATTCGTAATTTAAAGATAAATTAAAAAATTAAATTTAATATATTTCGAAAAATTAGAAAATGACCATTTTATTTTGCATCGAGAAAATTTATTTCCTGGTATGAGAAAATTTATTTTTCATAGATATTTGACTACAATCGTTTGCAAAGAATTAAAATTAAAAACGGACATTGTGCTTGGAACGATAAAATTATTTTGTTTCCTATCTTTTGCTATCTATCATTATCTTATGAAAATAGTAGCTCTCGTGGTTCATTAAAAAGAGACCAACCTGTTCTTTTTATTATTAGAGAAAGTCGTGGTACATATGCAATTTAAAGGAAAATTAGGAAATTAAATCTAATACATTTCGACAAATTAGAAACCAGAAAACCATTTTATTTTGCACCGAGAAAATTTATTTCCTGGTATAAGAAAATTTATTCTTCATAGATATTTGACTACAGTCGTTTGCAGAGAATTAAAATTAAGGTTAGACATTGTGTTTGGACGATAAAATTATTTTGTTTTCTATCTTTTGCCAGTAGGTGATATATAATATTGTATACTAGTGAACGTTATATGCTTAATTTGAAAATTTTTTCTGTAATTGGCTATTTAACAATCGTCTGCCAATATTTGATAATATTCTTATAATATTTGATATATCATATTTAGAAAATATTTACTCGATATTTACTTTTAAAATGGCGCTCGAATTAAAGAGAAACTAAACGTGTGCACGTCAAAGTGTACGTACGTAAATATCTCCGAACAAAGATCGTTAGAATGGAAGTTAGAGCTGGGAAACTCTCGTAAAAGTTTCGTCCCGTTCATATCAAACGTACATATGACTGGTGGATGCAACGGTATCTCAGAGGAACTGTCTAAAAAGCCGAGAAATTATTTATAACTCGGGACTTTCTTCCATATTTCACGAGTCGAAAGTCTCGGAATCGGCGTTTGATCGGTTCGAATTCACGGTCGCGATTTCCTGCCGCGAGTTGCCGCAACTGCTCGACGATTCCGGGCGATAAAATCGGCCGTTGCATCGATACTCGTGCTCACGAGCTCGGAACGATCGTTGCAGAACGAGGTTCCAGGGAAAATCAGAGTCGATCGGGTCTTCGTCGATGTAAATACGTCCGCGCGAGTTTTCCGGGCGCCATTTTTCAACAATGGCGGAGGAATAGCGACGAGTACGATTCGCCGGATTTTTCGCAACGAAGGTTTTTGCGTAACGGAGAAAATGCGAGTTTTCCGTTGCGTCGGAAACGCGAGCGCGCACAACGTGGAAAGTGAAACGAGCTCGGATGCAACTGCACTCGTTCAGCCGTAGATGCAACGTGGCTGCGATTCCAGGAGCTGTTGCGGTCATTTGTCTTCCTAATTCGATCCTGCAGTCGTTAGGCGCCTCGGCAAGCAGGCGTCTTAATGATCTACCTGCTCGAGGCTCGAACCAATGTGCAAACACGCTTCTCGAAACCCCTTTCGCTTATCTCTCTCGTTTGCCACGGAACTTGGTAGAGCTTTGGAATATTCCTCTGGGCGAATCCCGAGCGAAGGTACCAGGTCTTGGAATAAAGAGGCGAGATTTGGGGTATGGGAGTAGTGAATGGGCTCTGAAGATAATGGGTTTAAGAGGAATAGTTCTGTTGGATCGTTAGAAGTGGAAGATAACGATGCTCGAAGCTTCTGATCCTTGAGTTCGCGAGGGAAATGACGAACAGCGTGTCAGAAGACATGTCTGGCTGTCAGATGGTTCTCGTGGAGTGAGTCCAGGTGAGCGAATCTTGGTACCCGCGTCTTTATTTTGGATTCCATCTTGGAATTGTTGGAAATGATTCTTGGAGTTCGTAGAAGGGAATGTCGACAAAGTGTAACGTGTCTTGATGTTTTTGGGGAGTTTAGATAGTTTGATTGGAGGAAGGTTGAGGTTAGGAAGCTTCTAGGAAGACTTGGTCTAACCGGTACATTCGATAAATCTCATCGTTGTTCTATGTAATTTGGTGTAAATTTAGAACTCGAGCTTGGAATAATAGTAGCTGGCCTGACATGTCTTTGGAAACCTATGTTCAGCTTAATGTAGAATGGGGAATGATCCTTTCATGAAAAAGACACAGTCATTCTTTAATTGGCTAAGTTGTTAGAGTCTTCGCCCCTAACGAATCACGAAAGTATTCATACCTATTTAATAAGACATTTTAATCGTTACTATGTTACATCAAATGAGAAATATTGAGACTAGACTCAAGAACATCCTAATTTTTGCAAGTGACTACTCATTTGTTCAATCTTCCAAGTCGAAACTAAACTAACAACTCTAGTAGTCTTTTCACTAATCCTAAATCGACGTCTGGCTACTTATGATTCACAGATCCATCAGCATCGTCCACCTCTATTCGGCATATCGTTAGATCCACAATGTTCATCTCTATTTCTACAGGCATTAGATCCAGAGTATTCTTCACTTGTGATACTCCAATATTTGTCAGATCCAGGTCGTTCTCCACGTCCATTTCTCCAGAAATCATTACATTCAGCGTGTGCACATCTATTTCTCAAATGATAGTTGGATTTGGAATGCTCTTCAAGCCTATCTCTCCATAAAATTGACAGATCCAGAGTATTCATGCCTATTCCTCCAACAATCGTCAGATCTGGGATATCTTCCACCTCTGTTCCCCCAAAAATCGTCAGATCCAGAGTGTTCATCTCTATTCCTCCAACAATCGTCACATCTGGAGTATCCTCTACCTATGTTCTGTCACAAATAATAAGATTCAGAGTATCTTCCACGTCTATCTCTCCAAAAATCGTTAGATCCAGGGTGTTCACCCCTATTCCTCCAACAATCGTCAGATCTGGAGTCTCCTGCACCTAAGTCCTGCCAACAATCGTCAGATCTAGAGTCTTATCCACCCATGTTCTGCCAATAATCGTCAGATCTGGAGTCTCCTCCACCTCTGTACCCCCAACAACAGTCAGATTCACAGTGTCTTTTACGTCTGTCTCTCCAAAAATCATCAGATCCAGAGTGTTCACCCCTATTTCTCTAACAATCGTCAGATCTAGAGTCTCCTCCACCCATGTTCTGCCAACAATCGTCAGATCTGGAGTCTCCTCCACCTTTATTCCTTCAACAATCGTCAGATCCAAAGCGTCCTTCGCGTGTATGTCTCCAACGATCGTGAGATCCGTAGTGTTCTCGAAGCGCAGGGTTCCCGGCTGAAAATGTCAAAGCGGGGAAGGGCCCGCGTGGCATTTTGGGGCTGGTGACGAACGCCTGGTAGGAAGTCTGTGCACGCGCCTATTGCACCATCCTCGTCCGTCTGTGGAATCGCGACGCGAGCCGGCACGTAAATGCCAAACGCTCTCGAATCTTTCGACCGTTCCGCAGGCAGGTTGCCAGGCGAATCGATGACTCGCGTCGCGAGATGATCGCGGGCCCTGCCGCATGGAATTTACCCTTTCGCGAGGCTATTCGATCGTAATAATCGACCTCTATCTCGTTCTCTCCTCCGGCCTCGGCTTTCTCGCGATCGAACCCTCTCTCGCGGTGTAATTCCACGTCGTGTGACGAACAGATGAATGGATTCGATTGTTTCGTTGCCTCGTCTGCTCTGCAATTAGGCGAGCGTGGCCCGTCGCGGCTGCAGATCCATGGACGCTTGATCCGCCGCGACGTTGATGGAATTATTAGGGTGATTGGCAGCTTCCTGAGACCGAGCACGAGGATTCCATACACGTCGTTTGATCGACTGTTTCCCGTGACAGCGTTTTGGCAATTACGTCCTTCGACCTGATCGCGATCGGACTTGTAATGGAACGTGATCGATCGATCCTTGGTATCGGTGAAACGATCATTTTCAGGGTAATAACAGTGACACCAACGACAACTAGAAAGGTGTAAAGAAGATCTAATTTAACACTGGATCTGCCAAGAAAATTTTTTTGACAGTTTACATGGGATATACTAATTTCCAAATTTAATCTTTACCTTACACAGTTTGCGAATGTATCGCAAGCTCAAGGTCACTCGAAGGTCACTGATATGAGACACCTGATTGACCTTGATCTCGTATCTCGTTACACCAATGGAAAGAAATAGCCAGCGACCTTGAAACAAATTTCGGTACATATCGTGACATTTATATTCACCGAACTGAAAAAGTAAGGTTATCAGGTATCACATTCACCTTCAGTCTCTATGAAAATCGTTAACGATCCGACACAGGGATCACTGTCGTTACCTAGAAACTCGCAGGTAAATCGCACGCATCACTCACAAACGCCCGCGCGGTCGATTGGATGGGAAGAAAAATGGAAGAAAGAAAAAAAAAGTGAAATCGTCTATGTCACTTTTACGCTCGGCTCATGTTGGCACATCGGTTCTGCGAACAAGCACGTCACGGAGCCGTGTATTCGTATCGAAATTTCATTGTGAAACGACGCGAACCGGCTCCAGCCGCCGTGGCGTTTATCGTTAAATTCAGCCGCAGGAATTTGCCCTTTGCGAGGCGGAGGAGCTGTGCAGAAGCGACGTCGAGAAATCGTGTGTGCGTGCACAACAATTCTATTATTCGATTATTCAAATGGTACTGGCACGGGTACGAGCGAAGCCATTTCCTTCTGGAAAAGAACGGCGGGGAAAGAATGGCGGATCAACGAGCGGATCGAGAGCTCGGTGAAGGTCGAGGGTTTAGGAAATTCTGCTCCCTTCCAAGAATTCCAAATAATTCGTCGAATAAAATCGACCAGCTAACTGGGAAGAACGTTCGCAGGTTACCCATCAAAAGAATCCGATTCCCAGAGATCGCGACTATCTGTGCATCCGATCTTCGTTACTTCCTCGTGAGATCTATGGATCTATAGATCCCGCAAGCGAATGGTTATTCAAATCGGCTGCGAGGAAGTGCACGTTCCTCGTTCGATGATTCGCGTGATTGAAAGCAGGTCTGTTATTCATCGGTGTCGTGGGGTGCATTTAGAAAGCGATCAGAGACAACGATCTGCATTATGAGTCACGAAACGCGTGATGGCACGTTCCGTCGAATGGACGCCTGCGTTTCGTGGAATATCCCATTGAATGAAGCGCGGTACTAGCACTCGTGTTCCCCGGGAAGGGGTACGAGATAGCATCCGTGTTCTTTGTATCCTCGTTCAACCGCGGAAAGAACACACGTAAGTATCGGTGCTGAAATATCCATGAAAACCGTAAAGTTCACGGATGAATGTCCAATCCCTGCGAAAGCGAAAGGTAGACAGATGCCACGAAAACGAAACTCCCCGATTAGCGTAACGAATTATGTAACCGCTGCTCCCATCGCGTCGATCGCGAGACACCCTGACGATCTCGTGGAATAATTAATCCGCGTCAGTGAGCAAAATCGGTAGCCGGAAAACGGTCGAGTACCGTCCTTCGAATCGCGAGCCTTTTTATTTTTATCTCGTGACGAGGATCGCCGCGACAGGGAAGAAAATCGGAGGAAAGAACGAGGTCTGTTATCCTTCGCGCGGCTTCTATTTAAAGGAATGATCGCGCGGAATGCTAATGAACGTCGATCGAAAAGTGCACGCGTGTGCACGCGCATGCACACTGCGCGAGTGAACCGTTAAATCCGCTCCGAACGACGATATTCTGCTCGGCGACGCGCTAATTCGGCGCCACGAGTCCACCGCGCGCTAGTACCCCGGTCCGCCGCATCATGGCGGCGCGTGCCGGTGGCGCCACGGTCGCTCGCCACCGCGGATCCATCTTTCCACGCGAATTACGCGGTTCGACGTGTATTTCATCCTGCGAGGAGAACGAGATCTCGAAGTTGATGAATTTTAACATCCCTCGATGATAATTGCGGGTTATTAAATCGGATTCTAAGATTAATTCTCGACGAGTAGCCGTCGCGAGACTTTCTTAGGAGCGCACTCGACGATGTCTAATGCAATTTAACGAGCGTTCCATCATGACTGTGTGATTTAAACGGATCCCGAATAGTTTCTTAAATTCCCCCGATTCTATTTCTCGTATTTAAATTACCGGCTACTGGGATAAGAGTCCGTTCCCATATCCAAGTTAATTAATCGGGATTTCGGTTGATAGAAGCGTGACATTGAAAGATCGATCGATCGGAGAGGCCAGTCGGAAGGCCTACAGCAATTTCCCGAGATATCTTGCCAATTCCCCGTGAACCTAAATTCGCAACCCTATTCCCGAGGCCGTGTTTAGCTTCCCTTTGCAAAAGGCTCGCTCTGTTTCCAACGCAAGAACTCTTCTTTCCGATGATGAAACGCGCGTTTAATTATGCATATTTCCCGCGACTCCAGTGGAACTCTCTACTTGCACGGAACAAAGAGCTCATCCTCGAGCGAGTTTCGAGATGATGCATTCGGAATAAATTCCCGTTTCTACGGAGAAATAGGCGAGATCGAAGGCGGCGTGGGTCGCGAGGAGCGTCGACGATTCCCTCGGATGATCTTTGAGGTCGCCACGTGAAACCGTCTCGATCGTTATCAGGGCACGAGGCACGATTCCACTGGAAATCGTGCGGCCCTGGCGTGACATATGCGCCGCGACGGTGAAAGGAAAAGAAGAAGAGGCGACCATATCAGCTGAAGCCTTCGAGGCTGCCTCGGGCTTTCTCTGCCTGCTACCAAAGCGAGCGGAAACCTCGACGAGCCTCGAGCCTCGTACACTGGGCTCCATCTGGCGTGTTTCTCCCGATCCATCGTCTTCCACGATCCACGATCCACGCTTATTTAACGATCGAGCTGAGAGATCGGTATGCTTTATGATTAATGGAAGGAGTAGCTCTTTAATTAATCTTTTTTAATTAACTTTTAATTCAATTAACGTTCGTTATCCTCTGTGGTCCTTTGACAGGGTGCGCTCGGAAAAGTGAAAGAAAAATTTATTACCGAGAAACTGGTATATTCCTGGAATTAAAAAATGAAGAGAACGTTGTTTTGAGCAGTGTATATTTATTTATTATTAATTACTCGAACGAGTCATTTTTAAATTCATTATTAACCCTTTCCACTCGACGATTTTTTGAATAAAGGAGAGTAGGGGGTCAAAGATTTTCTGTTTTACAAATGACGATTTTTTTTTCAGTAGTAAATAAGATATAATAATTAACACGTAGGATTATTTGATTTCGATATCTTTCATATCGTTACGTTATCTTAAACTTCATATATTAATTAATATCGAGCTTCGAAATTTCATCAAATGGCGACTGAAGGCCGAGTGCAAAGGGTTAATTGTATTCCGTTATCCTTCGTGATCCTTTGTCGAGCTGCACTCGGAAGAAATAAAAGAAAAATTTATTATCGAGGAACTGGTATATTTCCTTGATTAAGAAGAAGGAAAACGTGGTTTTGATCTTGATCTGGTATGTTTTGTAATTAACAAAGGAATTAATCGAACGATTAGGTTGGCAGATAGAACGAGTAATTTTGAAATTAATCTCTCGCATTATGATTTAACTATGAAGAAAGTATACGTTAATTTAGTATTTAATTATAGTTAATCTCTATATATAAATTCCATTTACGATGAAATTAGGAAATTAGGAAAATTTTGGAAATTTTTCGAATTTTGTGCGTGTTAAAACGTGTGAAGTATAATTAATTATAATTGTCATATAATGGATCAAATTGGACTTGGAAAAAGTAGGAAAGAATATTATCACTAAGGAACTAGTACATCCCCCGAATTAAAAGAAGAAAGAAAATATTTTAATTCGAATGTACGAGGCTCATGCTTTTGATAATTAATCAAAATTAATTAATTCAATTTGGCATAATTATATCATCGTAGATATATTATTAATTACAATAACGTAGAAATAGAGCCAAGATTTGATTACTTTTCGAAGCATCTGTAGTTCATTTAAAATGCCGAATATTAATTCTCCTCATCATCATAAATTGAACAAATACACGAATCGTAATTACAAAATAAGCTAGAATTTTTTGAAATTGCGAAATAAATAAATTCAACTATGGATCAGTTAAAATAAAACCTCGAATAGTATTCGTGCTACGAGGTATTAAATAAATAATTCTTAATTTTCCGGAACACTGTGTACATAAATTCCCGTCGAATAAATCACTTTTCGCAAAAGTATGCTCGGTTGCTTATTTTAAAATTATGATCACCAATTATAATTATTCAGAAGCACGAATAATTACGGACTTTGAGAAACTCGGGATACTCTCACCTAACTTTCAAGATGAGAATGAATCGCCTAACTTTCCGTTTTTCCTTTCCCCTATTACTCCATTTTACCCCAAAAATCGTGCGTTTCTAGGGAAACTCGCATTTTTCGAAAACCGAGACTAACGAAGCAATTTCGTTCACGGATTTCTATTTCAGAAAAATAAACGAGGCGAGTATATTAGAATCACCTGATGGATATTAAAAATTATAAAAGAAAATTAAAATTCGTTATGTAGTATCGCAAGTTTTCCACTGTGTATACTTACACGTAGCTTTAGCTTAGAAAGTCACCGAGGGTTCGAACGCCAGGTCATTCGGACAAACCCTGGATGATTCGTCAGGATCATTAACCCGACCATATTTGGGCATGTTGGGGAGGCATGGGAAAATGCGTGTAGGGTGTGCATGATGGGAAAAAGAATATAAAAGGATAAGGACGTTCTGAGTTAAGGGGTTGTCGAGAAAGCAGAATTGTCGAGTTTTTATTTTATATTGACTTCACGAATTTTACAATCAATTCCTCGAATGGGAATTATAAGTAAAAATGATAGTGTTATACGGGACATGAAAAGCAAATACGTAAATCGTTGCATCAGTTGATTACTTACAGTATGTACACTACAATGATGGAGTTTGAGCTATTACGAGAATCGACGTACCAGGTTTAGGAGAGTGAATCTTCTTAGCTTAAATGGAGATTTATTTGAGTTTGGAGTTGTCGATTAGGGAGTTGCTAAGTCAGTGGAGAGTTGTCGATTAGAGGGTTGTAACAGAAGAGTTGATTATTGCCAGAATTGTTGTTGTTGCTAGTTGTGAGTTGTAATAGGAGAGCTGCTGCAGAAGTGTAGGTTAAGTATTGTGATAAGTTGTAATAATTCGTACCCTTATCGTTACTCACCTACTCCATCACTGTTCATTTATTATTAAATAAATAAATATATATATACCATCACCAAAGTCGACTCTATAGTTATAATAAAAAATAATCAGGATAGAAAATTCCGTCTGACTCGGAACTCAATGGAACACCACGTTCACATACTCTATCACTGTTAATTTATTATTAAATAAATAAATATATATATATACCATCACCAAAGTCGTCTCCACAGTTATAATCAGAAATAATCAGGATAGAAAATTCTCTCTGACCAAGAACTCAATGGGGCACCACGTTCACATACTCTATCACTGTTAATTTATTATTAAATAAATAAATATATATACCATCACCGAAGTCGTCTCCACAGTTATAATCAGAAATAATCAGGATAGAAAATTCTCTCTGACCAAGAACTCAATGGGGCACCACGTTCACATACTCTAACACTGTTAATTTATTATTAACCCTTTGCACTCGAGAGGTGAGCTTGAGTCACCATTTCATAAAATTTGGAAGGTCGATATTAATTAATATATCAAATTTAACGTAATGTAACAATATACGAGGTATCGAAATCAAATAATTCTACAATTCTATTATTATACAATTCTTTATTTACCGCTCAAAAAAGTATCGTGAGTTTTTTAGTAGAGAATCTTTGAATTTCTATTCTTTTCTAGCTAAAAAATCGTCGAGTGCAAAGGGTTAAATAAATACATATATATATACCGTCAGCAAAATCGTCTCCACAGTTATAATCAGAAATAATCAGGATAGAAAATTCTCTTTGACCCGGAACTCAATGGAGCACCACGTTCACATACTCTATCACTGTTAATTTATTATTAAATAAATAAATATATATACCATCACCAAAGTCGTCTCCACAGTTATAATCAGAAATAATCAGGATAGAAAATTCTCTCTGACCAAGAACTCAATGGGGCACCACGTTCACATACTCTATCACTGTTAATTTATTATTAAATAAATAAATATATATATATACCATCACCAAAGTCGTCTCCACAGTTATAATCAGAAATAATCAGGATAGAAAATTCTCTCTGACCAAGAACTCAATGGGGCACCACGTTCACATACTCTAACACTGTTAATTTATTATTAAATAAATAAATATATATATATATATATACCAAGGATAGAAAATTCCGTCTGACTCGGAACTCAATGGAGCACCACGATCTCGGGTTTGGCTTTTGCCGGAACAATGCCGCGTTCGTTAAATCATCCATTCCCAGCAAACAATAACGCGGAGAAAAAAGGTCTGCAAATGAAAACTCGTTCCTCCGGAACCCCCTGTTTCCGATCTCAATTATTCCGCGGCATCAAACGCGCCATTAATTAAACCATCAATTAGAGAGGTGGCCGGAACAATAGGAATATTCGGGGAGAGCGAAAAACCAGGGGGAATACAGACCCTCCGGCTCGTTAATTCGCTTTCTGTAATCCACCCGACGCTGCCGCCGCCATTTATTCACCCGAAGCCGGAATCCAGGGATTCTGCGGCGGCGATCCGAACAGAAAATCGAACCAGCCTCTTTCCTTCCTTCCACCACCACCCCCGGTGTCAAGCAACGTATAGCCGAAGCTATCTGTTGCATCCCGAGGACTTGACCCCGCTTGTCCTTGGCCCAATGGTCCTGGAACCACCCTCCGACCATCCTCGAACCACCTTTCAGCCACCCCTCTGCTCTAATGGCGTCAGCGTTTGTTCCCGACACTGTTTTATTTAGTACAACCTGTCCCGACGTAATTGACACGTTTTCTCACTACCCTCTCTATGGCTTCGTACTTTTTCCGGCCACCCTGTACGTAGGCGCTACGTTGAAATCGCGTCCAATTATTCGCAGCACGGGGGTCGGTGTTATCGAGGAATTTCGCTAGAAAAATGGCACCGGTAACGCGTTTTGGTATATTGACAACGCGCGAAATTTTATTGAGACAGTTAATACACGTTTTTATCGTAGCGCCGGATAAATGTACGTTGTTGGAGCAGCGATTATTGGCTCGCCGAATCGTTTGAATAATTATGAGCAGCCGCGTGTGTATAGCGGAGAGCGTGACTGTCAATTACCACGGGGTTCGAATAAATTGCTTTTTATTGCCGGCGATGTTAATAAGCAGAGAAAATAAACGTATCGGGAGTGCGTTCTATAATTAAACAATTTTTCTAAGTCCACCGATAAAGCGGCCATTTGCGAATTTTTCCCTGTTCCCTATTTTCCCCGGGAATTTTATTATACCTCGCGAAGGTGTTCCAACGTTGTGCAAATTTTCAGAGTACTCTCGAAAATTCCGGTTTTAATGGAAGCGTGCGTGCAGGTAAAGAGTAACGAGTTACGCGTCGATCGATATTTTATTATTCGCGGATACCGTGGTGGCTGAAGTCATCCCTCGAATCTGCAATCCTATTTCTGCTTTTTTAAACGTAATCGCGTAATTATGCGACATAGAACGAAGTTTTGTGAATAAAAAATGTTCAATTTTTCGCGCTCTGACGGCCCATAGTAAAAATTTTTCCCTGCGAAATCCCGTTTGAGAAATAAAAAATTATTAAAATGTCATTTTCTGTGGATAAATAAATCACTCCACGTGTAATTCGTTATGCTCTATATACACGCGAATTTTTGTTAAAATCGGAATTTCTAGGTTAGAATCCCAGCTCTGCTTTTTTAAACGTAATCGCGTAATTATGCGACATAGAGCGAAGTTTTACAAATAAAACTTTGAACATTTTTCAATTTTCAGCGCTCTGTCAGACTATAGTAAAAATTCCTCAATGCAAGACTCCAATGGGAGAGAAAAAAATGATTAAAATATCATTTTCTGCCGATAAATAATTCACTTCATGTGTATTTCTATATATAATCTCTATAATTCTCTATATAATATTTGTAATGCTCTATATACACGCGAATTTTTATTAAAATTGGTATTTCTAGGTTAGAATTCCAGCTCTGCTTTTTTAAACGTAATCGCGTAATTATGCGACATAGAGCGAAGTTTTACGAATAAAAAATGTTCAATTTTCAGCGCTCTGACAGCCCATAGTAAAAATTTCTCCCTGATAGATCCCGTTTTAGAAATAAGAAATTATTAAAATGTCAATTTCTGCCGATAAATAAATCACTCCACGTGTAATTCGTGATAATCTATATACACGCAAATTTTCGTTAAAATTGGAATTTCTAGGTTTGAGCATTCCTCAGTCGAATACATTTTTGGTATTATTCTTGATTTTACATTTTTACCGATAGATAGCTACAGGTACGCAGGTGTACGGAGAAATAAATAAACGAATAAACTAGTTTAATTTCGTCGGCTGAAGAAATAGTTAATTATGGCAGCTGTTGCGATGAATTAATGACAATTCGTGAGGCCACCGGGGAGCTCGACAGCGAGTCAGTTCGTTAATTGATGTTTGCAACGCGCAATCAACGAGTCGCTAAATAATCGAGCAAATAATTACCGCTGTAGGTGCGTGTAATTTAAATCATGGCAAAATAATCACAGCCAAGTCCTAAGTCCCCTGCACAGTTTAATCCTGCCTGGAATGAAAAATATCGACTGGGAAAAATCGAGATTGTCTCCCTGGAGAAATTCACCGAGTGGCAGGAACGCAGTTGGAAGATGAAAATCCTCTGGCAGAAGCTTGCCGGCTAATTTTAGCTGTCTTCGTTTGAATATTTAACCCTCGCTCGCGATTCTTTGGCACGGCGAACCTCCCCCCGGCGAGATCGTCCTCGGGTCTCGTTTGAACACGAGCAGATAGAGAGGAGATGGAATTTTAATCGGTGCTTTAGCGTCATCCAGCGACTTTACGATTCCTTAAAAAATTCGCAACGTGCGGCAATTACTGTTACCAGACGTTACATATTGCACAGGGAACGACGCCATTCTTGGCACTTTGGCCAGTTTCAACTGGGTTATTACGCGATCTGTCTTTAAGTGACCAACGAATAGCCTGGAAAAGATCTCTCACGAGTTTGAGACATTCTCAAAGCGATATTCGTAATCTGGAACGTTTATAATCCCAAAGTGACCATAAATGGGCTCGTGAGAGACTTGGAAATCACCTTAGTGACACTTGGTAGACTGCCAAATGACTCGGAAATGATATTAAAGAGGCCTCGAGGTAACCTAATCTAAAGATGACAGCTTGAAATGATAGCTTAAACCGACAGCTTCGAAGTGTCCTCAAAAATCGCTTTGACAGGTCTTTGAAATGATTTTAAAATTGTGCTTCAGGTGACAGTATTGTAGTAACAAACTAAATACCAAAATAAACTCTAGATCATAGAGATGTGGGGTGAACCCTTGGTAGACTGACAAATGACTCGGAAATGATATTAAAGAGACCTCGAGGTAGTTAATATAAAGATGACAGCTTAAAGTGACAGCTTCAAAGTGTCCTCAAAAATCGCTTTGACAGGTCTTTGAAATGATTTTGAAAATGCGCCTCAGCTGACAGTGTTGTAGTAACAAACTAAATACTAAAATAAACTCTACATCATAGAGATGTGAGGTGATCCCTTCCCCTGCGTTTTGTCTTTTGTCTCCCGTTTTCTGGAGACGTTTTTGACTTGTGTGGCACCAAACAGGCAGGCTAATTGTAACTGTTCGTTTAGTAAATATCTATCTAATTTTTCCACTGGCTACTATTTCTTTGCATTATAATCCCTCAACAGATACCATGATCAGAAGTCCTCGATAGTCATCGAGGAGACCTCGGTTGATCTTAAAACGCGACCAAAATGGCGTCCTCGAGGACCTCAGACGCGCATGGTTGCTCTAACCTCTTCGCCTATACACGATATCGTGTGAGAGACTCGTGGCAAGGAAATCGACCAAAACAGGAGCCTCATAGGTGAGAGGCGTACTTTGTACATCAAGTTCAACGTAAACATCACAGGTCAGGCTCTTAGTCAATTTTCGCCCATGTCTTTCCGCCTCAATTGCTTGTTATTCTTCGCCACGTTAGGAGGAACTGGCTCGACGCGTGACCGATTTTGTTGTTGATCCTGCCACGCCCTGTATGGACTTGGACGGTCTTCGAAGGAGACTAGGACTCGTTTGTGTCCCAAGCAGCGTGATCGCGCTGTTCACATTTCATGTCGAGAAAACCCAGCACATTTCGAGCGTTCTCGACAGCTGACGGTGCGTCACTGACTGTCGAAGTCGAAGTGCTATCACGCCACTTGGCATTCATCGACATAAAATAAACGAAGCGCTATCGCGCCGCCTGGGATTTCCGTCATAAAATAGAAGAAGCGCTATCGCGTTGCTTGGGTCTTGTCGTATTCACTTAAAGAAAGCGCGGTCGCGCTGTTTGGGATACTCTGATAGTATTTTTTCAAAACCCTCTGGGACTCGAAGGGTTAATTTACATCCTTGCAATTTTGTCACCGTTCTGAGAAAAATTTACAGTGGGCTATGGAGCTGTCATTGACCGATGGTAGAGGAATCGGTTCGTATTTATGGTATTTATCTTATCGAGGAAACTGGTGATTTAGGAAACTAGGGAAATAGTAATTTAAACGTGCTTCTGCAACGTTTGATGGTTATTTTCGTTGGTCAAGCTCGTGATTAATTTTTACCCATGACTTTCTGCCTCGGTTACGTGATATTTCCTTTGTCTCATTAAGAAATGAGTCCGTCGTTGATTATGGTCCATGCCATTGGAAATTGAGTCTTAGGGAAAATGGTTAAAACCCAGAGCTCAAAGTCGCGAGAAGTTTCGAGGTAATCTGCAATAACCGGGCGTACGAACGGCACGAGGTACCTGAAATTCGACAAACGAGACGCCGTTAGTCGATAGCACTGCGGAACAATGCGGGTGAAGCTACACGTAGCATCTCCCTTTTGCATAATACTCTTATCGTAGCGTAAGCAAGAGGATTAAAGACTAACGAGTCGCCGCATCAAAGGAAAAATTCTCTCCGAGATCGATGAGACACCTCCATGGTTGAAGCACCTGTCTCTCCATTGGGGAGCATTATCTACTTAATTATAACTGTTGGGGAGTATTTTCGGTTCAGAGCAGACATCGATTTTATATCGGGAGTAAAAATTAATTCGGTTGTGTATTGTAAGTATACAGTATTGCAGGGTATTGTAAAAATAACGTAGAAAATAATTCAGAAACGATTTCAGACATTGTCAGTTAGCAGCATGATGAGAATAGAGTATAATATAGAGTAATGTAGAGTAATATAGAGTAATATTGAGTAGAATAAAGTAGAATAGAGTATGCTAGAATGGAGTAGAATAGAGTATACGTTGTCGGTCATCAACACGACAAGAATAAAGTATAATATAGAGTAACATAGAGTAGAATAAAGTAGAATAGAGTACACCGGAATAGAGTAGAATAGAGCATACATTGTTGGTTATTAACACAACAAGAATAGAGTATAATATAGGGTAATATAGAGTAGACTAAAATAGAATAGAGTGTACTAGAATAGGGTAGAATAGAGTATACGTTGTTGATCATCAGCACAACAAGAATAGAATGTAATATAGAGTAATATAGAGTAATATAGAGTAATATAGAGCAAAATAAAATAGAATAGAGTATAATATAGAGTGGAATAAAATAGAATGGAGTGTACTAGAATGGAGCAGAGTAGAGTATACGTTATTGGTCATCAACACAACAAGAATAGAGTGTAATATAGAGTAATATAGAGTAATATAGTGATATAGACCAGAATAGAGTAGAATGGAGTATAATATAGAGTGGAATAAAATAGAATAGAGTGTACTAAAATAGAATGGAATAGAGTATACATTGTATGTCATCAATTCTATAAGGATAGAGTGTAATATAGAGTAATATAGTGATATAGAGCAGACTAAAGTAATATATAGTGGAATAAAATAGAATAGAGGTACTAGGATAGAATATAATAGAGTATACGTTGTATGTCATCAACACATTAAGAGTAGAGTGTAATATAGAGTAATATAGAGTAATATAGTGATATAGAGCAAAATAAAATAGAATAGAGTATAATATAGAGTAGAATAAAATAGAATGGAGTGTACTAGAATGGAGCAGAGTAGAGTATACGTTATTGGTCAACAACACAACAAGAATAGAGTGTAATATAGAGCAATATAGAGTAATATAGTAATATAGAGCAGAATAGAGTAAAATGGAGTATAATATAGAGTGGAATGAAATAGAATAGAGTGTACTAAAATAGAATAGAGTAGAGTATACATTGTATGTCATCAACTCTATAAGAATAGAGTGTAATATAGAGTAATATAGTGATATAGAGCAGACTAAAGTAATATATAGTGGAATAAAATAGAATAGAGGTACTAGGACAGAATATAATAGAGTATACGTTGTATGCCATCAACACATTAAGAGTAGAGTGTAATATAGAGTAATATAGTGATATAGAGTAGAATAAAGTAGAATAGAGTATAATATAGAGTAATACAGAATGGAATAAAATAGAATTGAGTGTACTAGAATAGAGCAGAATAGAGTATACGTTGTATGTCATCAAGACAACAAGAATAGAGTATAATATAGAGTAATATAGTAATATATAGCAGAATAAAGTAGAATAGAGTATGCTAGAATAGAGTAAAATATAGTATACTAGAATAGAGTAGAATAGAGTATACATTATCATCCTTTTATAACAAGCAGAACCAAAATCCCAATAATACCAACTGGGTTGTTCTAATCGTGCATAATTACCGTGAAACCACGGACAAAGAATGATACCACCGCGAACATGCAGCAGATCCGACCAAATACACGTTACCATCCGGTAGTGCGATCTAATGGTACCATAATTGAATAGAACGAGACAACCTTCCTGTTTTCTCGCTCGCACATCGCCATAGTCCTCGTCCCTTTTCCTGCGCAGATTCGCATCCCTTGCACGTACAGTCATCGATTGACTCTATACACGTAGGGATATCTGTCTGGTGGTAGCCGGGGGCCCCAGATGAAAGTTGCTAACGCGAAAATTTAAGAGACAGAGAGTCCTGATCGCTGAAATCCTCTACGCGCGATAGATCTCGCCGTAGAAATATCGGATGTGAGGCGAAATAAAGTCCATGGTGAAAATTTAAAAGAGGGAAGGACTCGATATCGCGACGCGACGTGAATTTTCCAGGAAAATTTTTGCTATTTATTCGAAGGTTATCGAATGTCAAGGATAAATTACTATAAATTGCCGGGTATAATACACGTATATCGTTTCATGCGAGGATTTTTATGCTAGTAGAAATTGAGATTGGGGGATTACGGGGATTTGGATGGAATTTTTGAAATAGAGATGAAGAGGTACTGGAATACCTGAGGAGGATGAAGGAAGAGACAAAGACGGACCGCGATAGAGCTAACAGGCCTCGAATTACGTGATCGACATGTCGTAAAGCCCCAGAGACGGATCGTATAGCGGGTAAATTGAATTTTACCGACACAAGTCTAAAAATTTTCCGGTGCAGCTTCAAGGTCCCCCTGCAGCTTCAACCCCCTCAGAGCCGCGCTTTAGTGCCTACGATTGGCGAGACTCGCGTTCGATCCACGTGGATCAATTTTTGACTTAAAACCACTAGGATAGAGCGAAGCAAGTTTATGGAGAATCATAGAGTCGAGGTTCACGAATTTTATCATTAACCCTTTAAATTACCACGCAATGATATTACGAAAAATAATTAATAATTTCAATCAGCGATTTAATTTACCTAAGAAATAAAATATTTTATTTTCTAATTTATGTATTCTAAATATTGTAGTATTTTACTGCATATATAGTATTGCAGTTTTATAATATTATAGTATTATAGTATTACAATATTATAGTAGAGTAGTGCATAGAAAATAATATTTTTAGTGTTCGAGGGGCGTGTTTTCTGTCTGAGATTTCGACTGTTTCGGAGGCCTAGGGGAAGAAGACGATATATAGGGTGTCCTCGAAAATATTGTACCATTCAACAGTCTGCGACATTGCATGAAAAATTAGTCAAAAAATCGACTGTTTTAATGCCTAGAGGAGGAAGACGATATATAGGGTGTCCTCTAAAATATCGTACCACTCAATAATCTGTGACATTGCATGAAAAATTAGTCGAAAGATCGATTATTTTAAACACCTAGGGGTGGAAGATGATGTACAGGGTGTCCTCTAAAATATTGTACCATTCAACAGTCTGCGACATTGCATGAAAAATTAGTCGAAAAATCGACTGTTTTGAAGGCCTAAGGGAAGAAGACGATATATAGGGTGTTCTCTAAAGTATTGTATCCCACAACAGCATTGCATGAAAAATTAGTCAAAAAATCGACTGTTTTAATGCCTAGGGGAGGAAGACGATATATAGGGTGTCCTCTAAAATATCGTACCACTCAATAATCTGACATTGCATGAAAAATTAGTCGAAAGATCGATTATTTTAAACACCTAGGGGTGGAAGACAATATACAAGGTGTCCTCTAAAATATTGTACTGCTCAACAGTCTGTGACATTGCATGAAAAATTAGTCGAAAGGTCGACTGTTTTAGAGGCCTAAGAGAAGAAGACGATATATAGGGTGTCCTGTAAAATATTGTACCATTCAACAGTCTACGACATTGCATGAAAAATTATTCGAAAGATCGATTTTGGAAACGTAGTAGACACACGTGCACCTATACCCTAGTAATATCTTGATGGCTCGGAATATAGCATACTTCCTCTTCGTGTTTACGTTTACGAGCATAGTTAGCGTTGTAGTTTATTGCCTACCATCCTATTGGTTTGTTATCAACACGAGCCATCAGTATCTACCAGTTTATCGATTTTAGTTTATTGATATCGGAGCTAAATGCGGCCTACTTGAGTACATTTCCAAAATCGATTTCCACCAAAACGGAAATTCCTTTTCTCCATTGTAACAAGTCTTTATTCCCCACATTTATCCTCCATTTTATCTCCCTACAGGGAGCCATACTCCCTCCAAGAATTTTCCCCGAAATCTACAGCGCTGGACAAAATGGCGGCCCAGACAAATTGCAAGATTTCCGCTCTCGAGAAACTTCAAAACGGTATATCTTGGTAAAAAAAAATCGTAGGATGGTAAATCAAATTTCAGTTTACAGAGGAAGGTTAGTACTATATTATAGAGTTGACAAAAATATTAGAAAAAATTCACTGTCTTCGGAATATTTTTTTAAATATCGCAAAAATCAGACTGACCTAAAAATCCCGAATCTAAAGTGTACGAGCAATTTTTGTTATTAAATTTAGATTTACGACAGGGAGATACGTAGAAAATCTCTCCATTCATTTTTAGTACATGGGATATCATTCCGACTCACCTATTTTTCACACGAATAGCTGAAATGTGTAAAAAAAATTACGTAAATCGCGAGTAACCTCTTTCTCGTTATTGACAAAAGGGAATATAAAAAATTCACAAAAGTATATATATTATATACTACTACCCTTATCAAAAATATTCGCCACACACGATAATTACCTAAAATTAACCTTTTATAAGTATAATGATACAAAGTAAGCACGAATCAGAGTACCAAATAATAAAAAGAAAGAAAAATAACGTTTCATTAGTTATTATTCCCAAACTATATACATTATATACTACTACCCCTATCAAAAATATTCGCCACACACTATAATCACCTAAAATTAACTTTCTATAGGTATAACGACATAAAATAAGCACGAATCAGAGTATTAAATCGAAAATAGTACTAGCACTTGTTACAAACGCTATCATATCGTACATCTCACCCCTAACCGAGCCCAAAATTCCTCACGTGCATCGTATTTCTCGATTCGCCGATCGAAGCAACCCCCAACATTGGCTTCGCGTTTCTGGAACGCTATAACAACAAATATCCCAAGCTCGTAACCACAGTCCCCCAGATTACCTTCATTTACAGCGGCAGTTACAGTCCGTTAAATATAATCTGAATTACCTTTTTCGACCAGCAGCTGATAAAGTTTCGACCACTGTCGTTTTAATAAACGCAACAACCTTCGTCATTCTATGACGCGATCGTTAACACTAGAACTACCGATCTTTAATGGGTACCTAACTATAACGAGCACAGATTATAGCAATTTCATATGATGAATATGAGTGAATATATCGATTACAATTCTTTCTTAATACGAGTCGACACCAATTTTATTCTTAAAGCAGGTGTACGTGTTCGGTGATTGCAGAAAGGAAAATTCTGGGACCAGTCGTTTCGACTGGGTTGGTAGTTCTAGTGTTAACGAGCCGAGCTAACAATCGATTCGCAACAAGTGTTTGCACCGATCGGCCATTCGCCGTTCCGCCATTAACGCCTTCCAGCGTAACGCGAGTGTAACCTAGCCCCCCCAATTGGAATATTCGAAATTTAAGATTCGAGACTCGAAGAAGGCACTCGCGTGACATTCTACGAATATTCGTTCTGCCGTGGGAGAGTCGGAAGTCACGGCGGGGGGTCAGATGCTCGTGAAAGTCGCGGGAGATTTATCGCCGGGGCGAGGAAGGTTCAAGAACTCTATTAGCATCGGGAGCTGGTGGACCGATAGCGGGTCAGCCTGGTTTTCTTCGCGAGATCAGGCTTACGCATCGGCTTCCAAGCACGCGAGGCTTCTGTTGGTTCTGTCTGGGACCAGTCGTTTTGACTAGGTTGGTAGTTCTAGTGTTAAAATAATCCCTGGAATCGGCGGTTTCCACGCGGAGAACGTCGTCAGGACGAGGAGTCACGCGAGCGGAACCGTGAGAATTCCGGACGGTTCCGATTCCGAAATACCCGTACAAGGAATAGAGGACCCTCGTCCTTTGCTTCTTTCGCGCCGGTGATTATGTCAGCAGGGAAAAATCTCGTGGAAAACGCCGTGACCGAGTATTCCTCGCCGGAAAATTTCTCGCGGGATAAAGAAATATATTTATAGCGCGTACGCGGCTGCACGAGACGCGTAATCTAAACGGATGCGCGGAGGATCCTGTCTTCCTTGGCACGGATAACAAGGACGTTCATTTTTAGCCGCTCAGCAGCTAAGGAAAAGCATGCTTTCCTACCCCATCGAGCGAAAAATTTCCCTCTTTGTGGATTCTGCAAATTATTCGGAAAATGGAAAGTAGAAAATGTTAGAGAATTTGGATTTAGGGAAATATAGCATGTTAAAATGGTAAATGGGAACAGGTTCTGGTTTGTCAATGGAAAATCTGAAGCATGATTTTGCTACCTCGTTGGGATATAAATTTCCCTTTTTGGGGATTCTTCTAATTATTCAAGAGGGAAATGGAAAATAGAAAATGTTGGATAATTAGAATTTCGCAGGAAATGTAACACGTTAAAAATGGTAAAAGGGAACAGGTTCTGCTTTGTCAATGGAAAATTTGAAGTATATTTTTCCTACCCCATCGAGCGAAAAATTTCCCTTTTCGTGGTTTCTTTAAATTATTCAAGAGGGAAATGGAAAGTAGAAAATGTTGGATAATTAGAATTTCGCAGGAAATGTAACATGTTAAAATGGTGAAAGGGAACAAGTTCTGCTTTGTCAATGGAAAATTTGAAATATATTTTTCCTACCCCATCGAGCGAAAAATTTCCCTCTTTGTGCATTCTACAAATTATTCGGAAAATGGAAAGTAGAAAATGTTAGAGAATTTGGATTTAGGGAAATATAGCATGTTAAAATGGTAAATGGGAACAGGTTCTGGTTTGTCAATGGAAAATCTGAAGCATGATTTTGCTACCTCGTTGGGATATAAATTTCCCTTTTTGGGGATTCTTCTAATTATTCAAGAGGGAAATGGAAAATAGAAAATGTTGGATAATTAGAATTTCGCAGGAAATGTAACACGTTAAAAATGGTAAAAGGGAACAGGTTCTGCTTTGTCAATGGAAAATTTGAAGTATATTTTTCCTACCCCATCGTGCGAAAAATTTCCCTTTTCGTGGTTTCTTTAAATTATTCAAGAGGGAAATGGAAAGTAGAAAATGTTGGATAATTAGAAATTCGTAGGAAATATAACATGTTAAAATAGTAAAAGGAAACAGGTTCTAGTTTGTCAATGGAAAATCTGAAATTTATTTTTCCTACCTCATCGAGAAAAAAATTTCCCTTTTCGTGGATTTTTCAAATTATTCGGAAAATGGAAAATAGGAAATGTTAAATAATTAAAATTTCGTAGGAAATATAACACGTTGAAGATGGTAAAATGGAACAGGTTTTAGTTTGTCATTGAAAAATTTGAAGCATGATTTTTCTACCCTATCAATCGAAAAATTTCCCTTTTTGGGGATTCTTCTAATTATTCAAGAGGGAAATGGAAAGTAGAAAATATTAAATAATTAGAATTTCACAGGAAATATAACACGTTAAAAATGGTAAAAAGGAACAGGTCTTGGTTTGTCAGTGGAAAAGTCTGAAACATGATTTTTCTATCCCATCAATTAAGAAATTTCCCTTTCGTGGATTCTTCAAATTATTCGGAAGGGAAATGGAAAATAGAAAATGTTAAATAATTACGATTTCGAAGGAAATGGTAAAAGGGAACAGGTTCTGGTTTATTAATTGAAAATTTAAATTTCACGTACAAAATAAACTAGTTTTACAGAAAGCAATAAAATAATTATTATTATATTTTGATGGCCTTATATATTAATTTAGAATCGCCACGTTTCACAGCAAATATATAAGTTATAACCTGTCAATGGAAAATCTAAATTTCACGTACAAAATAAAATAGTTTTGCAGAAAGCAACAAAATAATTGTGATTAAAAATGGTGATTATATTTGGTGATTTCCAAATTTTTAATAGAATACTTCTAATTTTTCTATCTTGTATGGTGTATTCTATATTAAATTTTACAGAATATAGGACACCTTTTATAGCATATATGTACGCAATTACGAGTTACAGATCTAAAGTAAACGAATTTTTCATTCATTTTGTATTACATACCTGGTCAACCGTGATTTAATTACGAGAAAACGTGCATTGCAGAATTGTTTATAATTTTAATTAACCACTATAAATAATTATTTCATTCGCGATACCATTGTGCAAATTTCGAAGCATGTTGAAATACTTTATATCCAATCTCTATGGTGTTTACCATGAAAAATTCTATCAATATTTCTAATTTCCATTTTTCCTAATTTCCAAATGAGTGTTTATATTCGAGAAAAGTATAGAACGTTGTATCCTTTCAATACGATGAATTATCATTGTTCGTTGGCGCAGGAGTATAAAATTATGCCAATATATCGACGGCTAAAGTTAATTAATTATTCGACCGAATTTCCGCGCGGAGACGGGTGAACCGTGAAATATGGTGTGAAATATTTGCTAATGAGGCAAAGTGGCGCTCGGGACAAAGCAACATCGCGTTGTATAACAATATTTATTTAATAATGCTCGCAAAAATATAAATAACGTTTGTCATCGACACGTATGTAAGTCGTGTTTCTCCAGTCACGGTCTGCGGCCAGGACAGACATGGATGAACGATTGATTCGTGGTAACAATGTTTGCAGAAGATATCAAAATAGAGGCAGTGCCGTATCGATTTTATTAACCATAGCGGGTCTAATGAATCGCAATTTGCGCAGAAATGCAACACAATTGCGTGTGCACAGGGTGAACGAAAGTCACAGGGTTGCTAAAGACCTGTCAAAAAAGGTACTAAATTTGTTTCAATTGTATTAAATTCACGATGACCTATTTTGTTTTTCAAACAAATAAACAATTTGATTTATTATTCACAACACTCTATAATTTATTAAAAATAATAAGGAAGCCTTGAAAATTTGTTCATTTTTATCTTACATTAAAACACACGATGATCTGAAATATTTTTGGATCGATGGTTGGATTTGGTAGTACATTCATTTTAATTTTCAAACAAATAAACAATTCTATTTATTTTTCACAACACTATATTTTATTAAGAATAATAAAGAAACCTGAATTTGGTAATTTTTATCGTACATTAATACACGATGATCTGGGATATTTCTGCATCGTTAAGGGGTGGTTGAATTTGGTAGTACATTAATTTACCCTTGAAATTATATTCACGTATTATATTCACGACGTCATATTTTACTTTCCAAACAAATAAACCCAATTTTATTTATTTTTCACAACACTATATTTTATTAAGAATGATAAAGAAACCTTGAAAATTTGGTAATTTTTATCGTATATTAATACACACGATAATCTGGAATATTTCTGGATCGATAGGGGTGGTTGAGTTTGGTAGTACGTTAATTTACCCTTGAAATTATATTCACGTGGTCATATTTTACTTTTCAGACAAATAAACAAATATTATTTATTTTTCACAACTCTCCATAATTTATTAAGAATAATAAAGAAACCTGAATTTGGTAATTTTTATCGTACATTAATACACGATAATCTGGAATATATTTCTGGATCGATAGGTGATAATTAGGTTTGGTAGTACATTAATTTACCCTTGAAATTATATTCACGTATTATATTCACGTCGTCATATTTTACTTTTAAAACAAATAAACAATATTATTTATTTGTCACAGCAGTCTATAATTTATTAAGAAAAATAAAGAAGCCTGACATCATAATTTTTATCGTACATAAATACACGATGATATAGGATATTTCTGGATCAATAGTTGGGTTTGGCAGTGCATTAATTTACCCTTGAAATTACTTAGAACAACCGGAAGCCATTTCATCCGGGGTTTCCCGAAAGAACTTTCCGTGTTTCAGAATTGCAAATCACCTTGCGAATGTACGGAGCACAAATCATCTTCAACCCTTCGGTCTTAGTATCCCAAATCCTCTTGAAAAGGTACACGAAGCTGGCGAGCAGCCCTTTAAACTTACCCCTCGATTTAGTCGCTTGATAAATCGAGGAAGGAAATCCCTGTATCGAAGATGGCGAAATATATAACGATTGATTAATCGGGTTCAAAGAATCACTTAACCTTTGACACCCTTTTCACCAAACGATATTGTAGGTGCCACGCTTATTCCATTCCCACATATGTAGGATGGCGAAACTGGCTTTGTGACACCAAAAATTCACGAAAGAACACGATAACGAAAACTCGTAAACTGATTTAACTTAGGAAAAGAACACCGAGATAACGAAAACACTCAAAGACGTACTCTTTTAAAACTCTCTTTCCAACACCAAGCGACTCACGCTTGTGCTGGTCACAACCGATTTCCAAGGACTCTGTTTTGGTCGTCAAGGACCACGCTTTTATGCTTTCCTTAACCTACGCTTCACCTGCCCGTAGAGGAGTCAAGCAACTTAATTTTGTTATATAGAATAACTTTTCGATTTGCTTCTAGAAGATGTCAATCGGTTTACAATTTGTTTTTGTTGGCAATAGCCGATTCGCGATTTCTTTTGGTATACTACAATATTTATGTCGAATGACTAACGATTCGTTGGTCCTTAGTCGCTAGAAGGGCCTGGCTGATAAACGCAGACCAATTTCAGAATCCATAAACAATTGACTCCTTCCTACTTTCACTAAGGGCCAATTCATCCCTTCACCCCACCAAAAACTAACATATAAGCACCCACAAAATTTGCGAAAAGTCAGTTCAGTCAGTTCTAGTTTCAGTTTCAGTTTTGTCTTTTCCTCTTCGCCGACTTGTGTTTTTCCAACGTAGCCCTGTTGCTAGAACCCGTGTCGTATATTGAAATCCGGGTTCCAACATTTATGTTCCACATAAATCGGTCAAAAATAAGAAAAATAAAATAAAATACACTTTCCGGCGTTTTAAATAAACGCTTCCTTTAATCACCCATAATCTCCAACCTCTGAGGAATCCAGAATCAAGTTCAACCAGAAAAGAATGCCTCACCAGATCCCTGATCCAGCCTATCCTCTCTAAACTCTGTCAAATCCTCTCAACGAAGCCAACTAAGCTATCTAAACACTCCTCGAATTCATCTCCTCGATCCCGTCAATCCAGATCCACTAAACCTGCCGAAATCCGACCAGTACAACTCCTCATTATCCGGAGTATTAGCTTTCATAACTCTCTCACGCACCCCACCCAACAGCACCCAGCGCGTGCCCAAGGCAACGACCAAGTGTTAATCCCGAGCACGAGTCCTAGGCTCTAGGACAAACGACCATTCCGAGAACCTCATCGACCGAGCCTAATCCACTCTAACCCAAACACATCGATCCTCGTCCCCCAATCACGCGTCGAACTTGGAGCACTTCGTCCAGGGTTCAGCACGCGAAGGGCCAAGAAGGAGCGGTGGTTCGCGTGAGGAGGAAACGGGGTAACCTTCGCCTCGGGAAAGTCTATTTAGGCGAGTCCAGAGCGGGAAGAAAGAGGCCTGTTTTGCCTGCACACGCGGCAGCCTGAACGAGCTGGCCATATCGATCTTCGGAGAGGCGAAGATCGTCCTGCACGAAGCTTTCTGCCAGCCGAGTGGGGCTTCAGGGCCGTACCACGGGGCTCGACGCCACCTGCCGCGACCTTGACCTACGGGGTTCCTCTCGCGCCGGCGTCGCGTCCTCACCCTACCCCATCGCGGCCCCTTTTCTCTCTCTTCAGCTTCTTCCACGGGGTGTCCTGCGTCTCTTCTCTTCTCGCTCTCGAGTCTCTAGAACCGTGATCCGAAGGTCTCTCCCCACACTTTCTCTCCTGATGTCTGCATCACCCCATTCCGCGTCCCGTTTCATCCCTTCATCGCCTATACTCGATTGGTATCGCATGTGCCATATTTCTCTACCAAGCTTCGATACAATTCGATCTTTGTTCTCTCTTATCACTTTCTCCTCTCTCTCGCTACCCTCTTCCGTGTCCCATTTCATCCCTTTACCTTCTCTACTCCTCCAATAGCTATTATACGAACTCTGTTTCCCAACGACGATAATGGAGGACCTTTGTTCCATCTTATCACTTCCTCCTCGTGTCTTCACTACCTTATTCCTGGTTTAATTTCATCCCTTCGTCTTCCCTTATATCTCCAATCCCTGAAATCGTTGGATCTTCGTTCTCCTTTTTCTCGTCTTCGTGATCCCATTCCAGGCTTAACCCTTATCTAGCGTTTTATACGTTTGATTCTCACTAGGATGTACCTGGTCTAGGTACACATGCGAAAGATTTTTGTCCTGTCATCTACCACGTGGCTCACAATAGCTGCAAGAAAGTACTGTTGTCACGTGACAGGTCACTTACGACCGATAAGGGTTAACTCTTTCATTTTGGCAGTTCAGTCTGTCAAGGTACCGTCACTGAACGAAAGCGCTAGACATGTGCACAGTGCGTGTGGTTTCTGTATATTTCTGTACGTTTTCCTAAGTTCCAAATAACATCTGTGCTGAATAAAAGAGTCGTATACTGATTGCAATTGTATACCTATTATTTGGATGCCGGGTGTACGGGGTACCCGTAGCGTGGATGCCTATGAGCAGCGCAGGAAGCAAAAGGGTTAACGCTTCAGTCGCTATTTGATAAAATTTCGAAGCTTGGTATTAATTAATATATCAAATTTAAAGTAATGTAACAGAGGTATCGAAATTAACGCTTTGAATGTCATATTGGTCATATATGACAGGTCACGGTTTCTCCTGTGACACTACAGTGGTCATTGGTGACCGGAGCGCTGGAACTACTTGAACTACATTGAACTATATTGAATGAAAATTATCAGTTAATGCATTTCGAGTATAACCACTAATTGGGAGATACTTCGAAATAAGAAGTGCCCCATTGAGTAATTAAAAATTTTTATTAGAACATCAAGGAATAGGATAAATCGTGCATCTAGCAGTGCACTTCTGTGGCGTCCTGAGGAAAATGCGTGATTTCGGTGTGGTAGTAAAAGGATTAAATAAATCTACGTGTTAATTATTGTACGATTTGGTATTTACTGCTCAAAAAATATCATCAGCTTTAAAACAGAGAATGTGAGAAGAGCGGCGTGAGTGAGGAGCAGGTAGCAATGATAACCGGGGTCTCAAATCAAAGGTGGCCCGTCCTTAAAAGGGCAGGACGCATACGAGGCAGTTGATAGACAATTCTTAGAATACCGAGACAGTTCTGAGACACTGAGTTGAGAGGAATCATTAAAAGACAGTTATTAGGAAAGAGTATTAGTGGCCAGTTCTTATTGTTAGAATATTATTAGACACCCCCTTACACATATTTGGTCATGTTGGGCGAGGCTTTTGGGGAAGATATAAAGGAAGGCAAAAGTGGTTAGCGGACAGTTCTTGTGTAGAGTTATTTAGGAAGAGTTCTTGGGAACAGTGTGTTGGAACCCGGATTTCGATATACAACACGGGTTCTAGCAACGAGGCTACGTTGGAAAAGTACAAGTCGATGGAGAGGAAAAAAACAAAACAAAAATTGAAACTGGAACTGACTGAACTGACTACTGAACTGAAACTGTGCTGAAACTGACCTTTCGCAAATTTTGTGGGCGCTTATATAATGTTAGTTTTGGGGGGAGCGTGGGGGGTGAAGATGACCATTGGCCTTTAGTGAAAATGGGAATGAGTGAATTGTTTTTGGACTCTGAAATAGTGGCTAAGGGCCAACGAATCGTTAGTCATCCAACAAGTGATCAGAACAGAGTTGTTAGTTGCAGAGTTGTATTTCAGTTGCAACGGGCTGAGTTGTAATTGTGTTGTCGAATCGTGTTGTAATCTTAAGTTGTAGTTGATATATCTATATTCGCAGGCTTAATCGTCACCACATATTGTATTATTATTTCATTATTAATAAATAGTCAGTATTATTTACGACCCCCAAGTCTCTACATATCTATATACCACCACCAATCCCAGTCTCTACAATATTCTTACCAGTCGATGTGTCAGGTCTGTTATTCTCTGGAGTTCCTCGTTACAATTTTCCCCTGTTTGTCCGGTGACCAAGCGTGGATTATCAGGATGGACGAGATTACGTGTGTCGATTCTTTGGTCTCGTTGCTCGTGGTCCTGTCGCCGGGGTGGCTTTGACGCTGGCTGATTAGCGCTCCATCGAGTGGTCGCAGCGTCAGGGTGAGTCGCGTTTGACGGATTTTCTGGCTTGACCCCGGTCTCCTTTTTTCTCACAGCACTGCCTTTGTCGCCATTCTGGTTTCCCGCTTCGTGACTCCGTTCTTTGCTCCCTCTTTGCGCAGCTTCATCGTTCGCTGGACGCTAAAGGATCTTCGATTTGACGTTTCGTGCCAGTGCCACGCTCGACCGTTCTATCGACTCCTTTTTTCCCATACACATCGTGTACCCACCTGCCCCGTTGTTCCACGAAATTTAGCAGACGTTCCTCGTGCTTTTATTCCCGGAGCGTTCGATTTCGTCAGCCTAAGATAGTTTCCGTTCCGTAAGGGTGGTTTCATCGAGAGTGGTTCGGAGGGTTTTGATTCCGGGGTGATATTTCGCGCGGAGTGATGGGATGCTAGGTATTTCTTGGTTCACTTTCTGCTCACTGTTCGATTCGATGGCAATTCGAGTATTCGTTCGAGGAGATTTCTTTCATCTCGATGAATCGACGTCCTGTTTCGCGTGCTTCCGTCTTCGAGCAGCAAATTGCTTCCTCCGCGAGCTGCATTGTCTCCAACCTGCAATTTAAGCAATTTTCTTGGAATTAACGGCTGCGATACAGCCTTTGCTCCAGCGGGCTGCTCGATCGCTCGGAATCTCGCTTAGATGTCGAATTTCTTTTATTCTTCGTCCCTTCCACGAGTTAACCGCGAATTCTCTCGCTGGTATTGTAATTTTTTAATTTCGAGGAAATCTGGGTGAAGCCAGGTTTATTTCACTGAAGAAGCCAAGAAGCTGGATGAAATTCGAATTACTTTACATAGGTACCTGTTATCACTTTTAATTCGTTAATTTTGGCAGAATCTAGATAGACCATTGTTTTTCTTATTGGTACCTGCCGCCATTTTTATTTTATTAATTTTAAGGGAGATAGATGATGGACCTCGAACGAATTTTTTACTGGTATCTATTGCCTTTTTTCATTAATTAATTTAAAAAATACATCTAGAGGAAGCTGGAATTTTTTACTGGCATCTATCACCATTTTTAATTAACTAATTTTCAAGAAAACTTGGAGGAACTTCACCACTACTAATTTATTAATTATAAGATAACCCAGATGAATTTCGAACGTTTTAATCTATCGCCATTTTTAGTTTATTAATTTTTTAAAAATCTAAATAAAATTCGAATTCTCTTACGGGGGTACCTGTCCCCATTTCTAATTCGTTAGTTTCAAAAGAAGCCAGGTGATCCTCGATTATTTTTTACCGAAGATTATCGTCATTTCTAACTTTCGAATTAATTGTAAAAGAACCTGGAATCGAATTAATTGCCCTGAAATCGCAGGAAAATAGGTCGAACCAAGTTTACACCCAGATTCCTGTCAACCCTGTCAAAAATTCCTCTCCTAATCCTTTTCTTACACAAAATTATAACGTATTGACAGGTACCTATCCTCATTTCTAATTCATCAGTTTCAAAAGAAGCCAAGTGATCCTGATTATTTTTCACAGACGCCTATCACCATTCCTAATTTCTAGATTAATTTTGAAAGAACCTAGTCTTGCCCTGAAATATCAGGAAAATAGGTTTAACGAAGTTTACACCCAGATTCCTGTCAACTCTGCCAAAAATTCCTCTCCTTATTCCTCTCTTAGACAAAATAATATCGTATTTACATGTACTTGTCCCATTTCTAATTCACCAATTAGAAAGTAGCCAGGTGATCCTCGATCATTTTTCATCAACGCCTATCACCATTCCAATCTTCCAAATTAATGTCAAAAGCACCTGAACTTGCCCCGAAACCGCAGGAAAATAGGTCGAACGAAGTTCACACCCAGATTCCTGTCAACTCTATCAAAAATTCCTCTACTTATTCCTCTCCTAAAGGAAGTAATAACGTATTTTCACATACTTGTCCCATTTCTAATTCACCAATTAGAAACAAGCCAGGTGAACCTCGATCATTTTTCATCAACGCCTATCACCATTCCAATCTTCCAAATTAATGTCAAAAGCACCTGAACTTGCCCCGAAACCGCAGGAAAATAGGTCGAACGAAGTTCACACCCAGATTCCTGTCAACTCTGTCAAAAATTCCTCTACTTATTCCTCTCCTGAACAAAGTAATAACGTATTTTCACGTACTTGTCCCATTTCTAATTCACCAATTAGAAAGAAGCCAGGTGATCCTCGATCATTTTTCATCAACGCCTATCACCATTCCAATCTTCCAAATTAATGTCAAAAGCACCTGAACATGCCCTGAAACCGCAGGAAAATAGGTCGACCGAAATGTAGGTACACCGGAATTCCCGCCAACCCTGTCAAAAAATCCTCCTGTCATCTCTCTCCCACCCGAACCCTTCCGTCTCCTCGTGCACCCCTATCTCGGACACGTCCCATTAGCCAGTCATATCCAGAGCCAATACCGGTAATTCATCCGGCAACAAGCGTCGAATCGAGCGTAACGATCAGTCTCGCGGCGTAACTACCGTGGTAAATCAAACTCTCGTCGGAGAACTCGCGGTGCTGGACCCTCTCTCCCTCTTTCTCACCCCGAGAAACACCGACCATCCCCACCGGCGCCGAGCTACCGGACCGAGGCAACCCCTCTCCCTGAGCACGCTGCTGTCTCGGCTGTCCTGACGAGCGGAACCAGTCGCAGTTCGAACCCCGAGGAGACCGACCGAGGAGCCCGATATCCTGGACGTCGAGAGCTGGCACGACGCGGACGATCGTGCCGAAACCCTTGGCCATGAGCCCGCCCTCGGAAGCATGCAGGTGGGTGCCATAGTCGTGCACGGTGCTCGGCCACCTTCGCCGGGCTGCTTTCGCGTCGGGGTAGTTCCTCCAGTGACGCGGACGATCGTGCCGAAACCCTTGGCCATGAGCCCGCCCTCGGAAGCATGCAGGTGGGTGTCATAGTCGTGCACGGTGCTCGGCCACCTTCGCCGGGCTGCTTTCGCGTCGGGGTAGTTTCTCCAGCCGCGGCTGCCAGTGCGTTTGCTTCCACGCGAGGGGCGGTAGTGGATAAAAATGGGCACTTCGGATCCCGGGGGTGGTTTCGTAAACACAATGACGTGGCTCATCGTCGCGGGGGTGCACGTTTTGTCCGATCGGTCCTGGTGAAGTGGGGTCGCTTTTCAAATTTCTTGCCGAGCTGCCTCTGTGGCGTAGGCTCGCATTGTGCTGCAAGCATGAATTTTCAGAACCCTAGGGGTGGGTGGGAAGCGAGGGTGAGTTTAAAACTTGTCGGCAGTTAGACGTAGCACAGTGTGCGTGTTTCTTGGCAGTTTTTAGGATACTGTGGTGCTGCTATGAACTTCGGGCTGTGTTGGGGTGAATATAAAATCCGTTGCAGAGGCCATGTGCTATGCTTTGCGCACTTTCCCGAACTTTTACGGATTATTAGCAGGCGACTGTGTTTTATATTACGCAGGGGGTGAATAGGAAATTTGTTGCGCAGTCGAAATGCTGTATCTTGATTATTTGAAGAATTTTGGAGAATTGGAGCAAGTTTAAAATTTGTCAAGCAAACGATGAAATGAAATTCTCCTATTTTTCTTCATTTTTAACACCCTCTGATGGGTTCCTGAGTTTTAAAATGATCAAGAGGTTGTTAGCAAAATTGGGGTGGATTTAAAATTCGTTAAAGAGTCGATGCAGTGTGAGTTTCCTGTGTTTGTTAATTTTTCCAAGTTCCTGTCGGGTGTCTGAATTTTAGAACGAGTAGGGGTTGCTAAAATTCATTCCTGAATTCGTGCACCACTCGCGTGTGTTTATCAGTCAGCATTCCGCGGCGGATGTGTGAATTTGGAAATAGATGCAGTATTGTTGGAGAAATTGGGGTGGGTTTTGTTCGAAATTTATAGAAGAGCTGAATGCGGAGCAGCTTTTGCCTGTTTGGTTAGTTTTTAGGATTCCGTGGACACCGCCTCGATATTCAAATATTCAAGCGTTTTATGAGAGTTTTGTTAAAAATTCATAGAAAAGCTGAATATAATTCTCCTATCTTTTTTCCCCATTGCTGAAAATTCCGTGCAACATTTCTAAATTTAAAAAATGGACAAGCATTCCATACAGAAATTGGCAAAAAATAAAAATTTGCAGAATTAAAACTTTGGCAGAATTTTGCTGAAAATTCACGAGATAATTTAATTTATCCGACTCGCATGTTCCAACTTCCTATTTAGGATTCCGTGATAAACGATGCATTAATTCCACGATGCTAACTGCAATTTCGTGGATTAAAATGTTAATTATTTGCTATTAGATTGGTACGAGCTGTCTCGCGTTGAAGTCGGGTTTCCAGCGTCAAGTTTGCGGACAAAGTTCGGAAGTTTCTTTGAGTTTGCCCGGTATCCTTGTTCGTTTCTCTCCCTCGATTGTGATCTCGTTATCCCGGAGTTTAGGCCGAGTTATCTCCCGTTCAACTGCGAAGCGTCTCATGGCAGGGTCTGCCAAGTTTTTCTCTAAATATTCATTCATCGAACTTCCCTTCTACGAGGTTCACTAAAAACACGCAGATAGCTTGTAACCAGCCTCTATTATTCCTCTGCCCCGCAAATTTCATATTCCCTCGGGATAAACTTGTCGAACAATTCCAGTTTTCAAATTAATTCGAGTACGAGAACTCTCATTCCTCGGATATCAAAATTCTACCACACCAATTTTCGTCTTCTCGAATTCTGCTTCTGAGGGGGGTGGAAAATATAATCTTAATAAAATGGCGACAATTCTTGGTATCAAAGAACTCATCTGATTTCGGATATCAAAGTTACACTCTAATTTTTCCCGAATTCTGCTTCTGAGGGGGGTGGAAAATATAATCTTAATAAAATGGCCACGATTTTTGGTATCAAAAAACTCACGTGATTTCGGATATCAAAGTTACACTCTAATTTTTCCCGAATTCTGCATCTTTGGGGGGTGGAAAATATAATCTTAATAAAATGGCGACAATTCTTGGTATCAAAGAACTCATCTGATTTCGGATATCAAAGTTACACTCTAATTTTTCCCGAATTCTGCATCTTTGGGGGGTGGAAAATATAATCTTAATAAAATGGCGACAATTCTTGGTATCAAAGAACTCATCTGATTTCGGATATCAAAGTTACACTCTAATTTTTCCCGAATTCTGCTTCTGAGGGGGGTGGAAAATATAATCTTAATAAAATGGCCACGATTTTTGGTATCAAAAAACTCACGTGATTTCGGATATCAAAGTTACACTCTAATTTTTCCCGAATTCTGCATATTTGGGGGATGAGAAATATAATTTTAATAAAATGGCGACAACTCTTCGTATCGAAAAATTCGCCTCATTTCGGATATCATAATTTCACTGCATCAATTTTCCCAAATTCTACATCTTCGGGTGATGAAAAATATAATTTTAATAGAATGGTGACATCTCTTGGCATCAAAGAACTCACCTAATTTCAGATATCAAAATTCCACTCTAATTTTTTCCGAATTCTGCATCTTTGGGGGACGAAAAATATAATTTTAATAAAATGCCGACGACTCTTCGTATCAAAGAACTCGCCTAATTTCTGATATAAAAATTTCATTGCACCAATTCTTCCCAAATTCTGCATCTTCGTGGAATGAAAAATATAATTTTAATAAAATGGCGACGACTCTTGGTATCAAAGAAATCGCTTAATTTCGGATATCAAAATTCCACCCCACCAATCTTCGTCTTCCCAAATTCTGCATAATCTTTGAGGGATGAAAAATATAATTTTAATAAAATGGCGACAGCTTTTCGTATCGAAGAACTCGCCTAATTTCGGGTACCAAAATTCCACTCTAATTCTTCTCCTATTCAGTATCTTCGAGGGATGAAAAATATAATTTTAATAAAATGGCGACTTCTCTTCGTATCGAAGAACTCGCCAGATTTCCGATCACAGTGTGTCAACAGTGATCAAGGGGTTGAATTTTCCGGCTCTAGAAGCCCCGGACACACCCCGAAGAAGCACAAAAATCGGGGTGAAACGGTGTCTTCGATAACGACGTTCTCAGGTCGTTTTCCTCGGTTTTTCTACGAACTCGCAACGTCGCGCGGCTTTCGAATGAAAGGGATGCTGGTTCGTCGCAGCATAATGAGCTTCTACCCCTACCTTCCTCCAATGCTGCGCGTTTCTTTTCAAACCCTTCGAGGCGTCGATGCTGCGGTGCAAATGACACTTTTAATTAATTTTTTCCCCAGTTGTATTCCCGCTCTTCGCGCGTCCCTGGACATTTTTACAATTATATAAACCAGAAATATTCAGAAATATTCGCGTTGGAACGACTTTCAATCCATTTACTCATCCACCAACCCCTCTCCCTAGCCGAGAAATCGTTTCTCGATTCGAAATTCGAGAGTTAAAGGAACCGAGGAAAAAGCGTGTTTCAATTACCAAGCTATGTTCCTTTCATCCCTGGCGAGCAATTTCCAAATCGAGGCCTCTCCGCAACCTTTTCCACCCCGATTCGAAGGGCGAAGGTTTCGATTAATTCGCGTCAGGTAACTTTTCCATTAGCCTCGCATCCAACGGGAAACTTGGTCGTCTCCCGTCGCAATTAATAGCAGAGTTGCAACAGGGTTGATCGGACCCTTTGCAAATTTCACTTTAACCCAACCCCTCGAAAAATCCTCCCTCGAAACATGACACCGCCACGAGATACCGTGTTCTCGGGAAACCATGGTCGTAGGACGCGAATATTTCCAGAGAAATATTGTTCTACGCGCAATTTTGAGAAATGAATTTTAAAGAATGAAGAAACGGACGAGTGTGCCGCGTGCAGAATCGTGGCGCGAAAAGCAACCCCCGTTTTGCTTTCCTTCATCGACCGTGTCGTGTCAAGGCCAAACGTGGCAAGATCTTTCAGTCACGGTCACGAACGTCGTCGTGTGTCTGTTCGACACGCTCCGCGAATCATCGGCCACGATTATGGCCTCGCCCTCCAACCCCTGCGCTGCCTGCTTCGGCGGGATTTTTAATGACTCGCGCTGGTTATCGCTGCCTGAGCGTTTCTAGTGCTCCTCCAGCGCGAGTGCTCCGAGATAAATTGCTAATTTCGCCAATTTTTCAAGCCGCAGTTGCGAGTGGTAATTAACTCGAGGAGAGAGCGACGAGTCACGGCCCAGCAACTTCCAGGGAGAAATACCGATTAATATTTGGGAAATTTTCAACAGTGCAACCGTTGATTTACGATCGTTTAGCAGAGGGTTTAGGAAGAATTGGGAAGATTCGCGCGAAAAAATGAGAAAAATGTCTTCCAGCTAGCGAATAATGTAACATGTATGTGCCTGAGTTCGGTACACGCGGAAAATGGTAATAATCCTGCTTTTATCATTTCATAATTAATAATTGTCATTTAATAATTCCAAGAATTGGGAAAAAGAAATAGTTTTCTATTTAATACCACTCCTGGCAAAACTTTTGTGACCAAATAATACACATTTCGCAAAATTGTTATTTATTTGTTGAAATTCCATCCTCGTTAAACACCCCGGTTTATGCTCACATTACAACAATTAACATTTGAAAGGTTACGGCAATTTTAGATGATTTCGAATTATCGGGTTTGGCCAGAAATGTTTTTCCACGAGTGGTATTAATATTACCAATCTATAATAATTTCTCAAATTGGTATGTATAGATAATAATAATTTAAATAAAACAACAATAAAAGTAAATAAAATTGCCAATTTACAATACATACCGAAATTTACTATAATTCTATACTTTACTATACACTAAATTCATACTTTGCTATACACTAAATTTGCTATAATTTTATATTTTACTATACACTGAATTCACTATAATTCTATATTTTACTATATACTAAATTCATACTTTGCTATACACTGAATTTACTATAATTCTATATTTTACTATACACTAAATTCACTATAATCCTATATTTTACTCTACACCAAATTCATTATAATTCTATACTTTACTATACACTAAATTTACCATAATTCTATACTTTACTGTACACTAAATTCATAATTTACTATACACTAAATTTACTATAAATCTATACTTTACTATACTCTAAATTCATACTTTGCTATGCACTAAATTTGCTATGACTTTGTATTTTACTATACATTAAACTCACTATAATTCTATATTTTACTATATACTAAATTCATACTTTGCTATACACTGAATTTACTATAATTCTATATTTTACTATACACTAAATTCACTATAATCCTATATTTTACTCTACACCAAATTCATTATAATTCTATACTTTACTATACACTAAATTTACCATAATTCTATATTTTACTGTACACTAAATTCATAATTTACTGGACACTAAATTTACTATAATTCTATACTTTACTATACTCTAAATTCATACTTTGCTATGCACTAAATTTGCTATGACTTTGTATTTTACTATACATTGAACTCACTATAATTCTATATTTTACTATATACTAAATTCATACTTTGCTATACACGAAATTTACTATAATTCTATATTTTACTCTACACCAAATTCATTATAATTCTATACTTTACTATACACTAAATTTATCATAATTCTATACTTTACTATACACTAAATTTACCATAATTCTATACTTTACTATACACTAAGTTCATACTTTGCTATGCACTAAATTCACTATAATTCTAATTTTACTATACACTCAAATCACTATAATTCTATATTTTACTATACACTCAATTCACTATAATTCTATATTTTGCTATACGCTAAATTCGCTATAATTCTATATTTTGCTGTACACAAAATTCATACTTTACTATACACTAAATTTACTATAATTCTAGAGCAATGCAACGGTACAACTAAAATGGTAGTACGTATGACGTATAACGCATAACCGTTATACTATAAAGGTACATATAAATACATATAAATACTGGAAAAACAGAAAGAAATTCTTCATTTTTATACAATTTCGGCACCCCTGGTATCAATATCACGGTAAACACGGAGTTGGCCAAATCGTCGTTGTCGGTTCGCGGAATGGTAATCGATAAACGAAAAAACGTGGATGTACAGCTGCATTGCAAACGCGGGTGTGTAATTGCAGTATAAATTGCGACGGCAAAAAGCCGGCCTACGCTTTGTAAGCGAAATGGGAATTGTCGGTGCACGGTGGAATGTTTAATACCGTTTGCATTATTTGCCGCGTCACGTGACGCTTTCATCGAGTTTGGTTAACGAGCGGTGTGTCGGAAAAACGATTAAAAAGGACGATTATCGGTATTTCGAAATTATTCGCGGCACCCCCGGTTCTCGAATTAATATCCACGAAACGCAAAAGTCGCGGGAAATGTCCTATCGGGTCGCGAAACTCTCCACGAATTCGCGATACATCGGGTCGCTGATCAAGATGGTATTTATTCACGTTTCTACGCGGCGCAACGAACTTTTTAATTAATCAACCTCGCCAGTTTTAATCTAGCAGAAACGTGGCGAAACTTTTCATTCCCAGCTGGGACGATTAATTAATTGCCCGCGAATCGAAATCGATCACCAAATGAAGGCCTCTGAATTTTCATAAATTTTTCCATCCACGTAGGAGAAGAAGATTGGAAAATTATTGAAGAAAATTAGGAAAGAAAATTAGGAAAGTAGAAAATAATAGGAATAGAATATGCTCTTAATCTTGGATACTTTACTATATGTACCTTATTATAGTAAACTTCTCCCTCGACCTGAATTTTCATAAATTTTTCCGTCCACGTAGGAGAAGAAAATTGGAAAATTATTAAAGAAAATTAGAAAATAATAAGAATAGAGTGCTCTTAATCTTGGATACTTTACTATACATTACTATATATATATTTTACTATACTTTACTATATATACCTCACTATACTAAACTTTTCCCTCGATCTAAATTTTCATAAATTTTTCCGTCCACGTAGGAGAAGAATTTTAAAGAAAATTGAAAAGTAATTGGAATAGAATCCTCTTAATCTTGGATACTTTACTATACTTTACTATACATACTATGCTATATATACTTTACTATATATACCTTACTATACTAAACTTTTCCCTCGATCTGAATTTTCATAAATTTTTCCGTCCACGTAGGAGAAGAAAATTGGAAAATTATTAAAGAAAACTTTAAAGAAAATTGAAAAGTAATTGGAATAGAATCCTCTTAATCTTGGATACTTTACTATACTTTACTATACATACTTTGCTATATATACTTTACTATATATACCTTACTATACTAAACTTTTCCCTCGATCTGAATTTTCATAAATTTTTTCCGTCCACGTAGGAGAAGAAAATTGGAAAATTATTAAAGAAAACTTTAAAGAAAATTGAAAAGTAATTGGAATAGAATCCTCTTAATCTTGGATACTTTACTATACTTTACTATACATACTTTGCTATATATACTTTACTATATATACCTTACTATACTAAACTTTTCCCTCGATCTGAATTTTCATAAATTTTTTCCGTCCACGTAGGAGAAGAAAATTGGAAAATTATTAAAGAAAATTAGAAAATAATAGGAATAGAATGCTCTTAATCTTGGATACTTCACTATATTTTACTACATATATACTTTACTATACTAAACTTTTTCCTCGATCAAAGTCTCCCAAAATTTCTAGAGAATTTTATATTTACTCTCAGTATCCCATGCATCTTGTCTGAAGTAAGAGACGGGTGAACAAGTGAATACGAGTTTACATAATGGGAGAATTAATTGAATAAAATAAACACGCACTACTGTCTCCTCCATGTAACTATTGCCAGTGTTGCTTTTATATGTGTGAATGCGAATGAGGTTGAATAAGTGAAACTCATTCGCGATGATATGAATATAATATGTGCGAGTGCAGTCTATTATGAATGATGTTTGCAAAAATGGTTAAAAGAATGTGTCAGAATAAAACAATTATGTGAACCGTGAAAGAGGAAACTATATAACTTATAACTATATATGGGTATATAAATTATATAAAATAATTTATTGCGAGTTGTTTTCATTATCTAATATGTCTATTTAATCATACTAATGTATCAGCTGCTAACCCTTTGCACTCGGCAAACATAGTAATTCTCAGACTGTCTGCCATAAGTCGAGGATATTTTCAAATAATCAGTAAATAAGAAGTGGAAATTAATTGTAAGATGATAGAATTATTTTATTTTCATTGGACAATTTTAAATTCCAGATATTATAGAATGGCGAAACTGGTCTTGAGACAGCGAAAATTCACGAAAGAACAAGAACACGATAACACAAACTCAAAACTCGTAAACTGATTTAACTTAGGGAAAGGACACCAAGATAACGAAAACACACAAAGACGCACTCTTTTAAAACTCTCTTTCCAACACCAAGCGACTCACGCTTGTGCTGGTCACAACCGATTTCCAAGGACTCTGTTTTGGTTGTCAAGGACCACGCTTTTATGCTTTCCTTAACCTACGCTTCACCTGCCCGTAGAGGAGTCACGCAACTTAATTTTGTTATATAGAATAACTTTTCGATTTGCTTCTAGAAGATGTCGATCGGTTTACAATTTGTTTTCGTTGGCAATAGCCGATTCGCGATTTCTTTTGCTATCCTACAATATTAATTAACAACGCTCTTTAGAATCCGATTAAACATGGCGACTGAGAGTCGCCTCTCGAGCGCAAAGGGTTGAAAAACGCAGAAGATATCGGTGTCCATTTCTGTCCGCAACTATGGTTGCCCTAAATGCTCGCGAGCGTGTGAGGAATTCGCTGGTTTCGTTAGAAATGCATTAAAAAGATGAAGGATACAGAGGCAAGGAAAAACACGTATTAATAACAGCGCGCGTTACTTGCCCATCCTGCATCGTGTTATATTTCACGCAGAAAAATTTGGACCGCAGCCAGATTCTTGTTTCCTGCAAATTACGTCGGTTTCTTCGCCGCGAGTGCTGGTTTTGCGGTAAAAGGGTGGCGGAATTCTTAAAAGAGACCGGTTTCGTACACACGACGAAGAGAAATTCGTTTCCCGTGTTCGTCTGTAAATCTGCCCTAGTCGATCGAATTTTCGAATCAAAGGCTGTCCGGTAGTCGTTGGGTCACTTCGTAAATTCCGGGAATTTTCGCGTCGCCGGGGGATGCTCGATGACCGCGAAGCGAATTCCTCGTGAAGCTTGATCGGTTCCGAAAGGATTCGACGAAGGCTCCGCAAATTTTACGGCGGCCATTCACGAGGATGCAACCGCTAGCTAGGATCTCGTGTGCCCCGATGAAAATTTACTAGACAATCTTCAGCAGCGGGCCACCCTCCTGGGCGAGTTTGAAACTTTCATCGTAACTCCTCTTCCGGAACAGGCGCTCCGTTCTCCCTGCTTTATTCGCCCCCTCCTTGTTTCTTTTGCCATGCAAATGTTGAATAACGTTCAGCTCCCTTGCTGAGCGGCTGTAAAGAACCGTCCAGCTTCATTACGGAGCTTCCTGATTGCGCTTTATCGATCCCCCGTTCGCATCGCCTGTTTGACCAGCGGCTTTTTTCGTACGAGGTCGCACTAATTATACGCCTGTGAAAAAAATCGCTGAAGAAGATAAAAATGCGCCGATAAATTTACATTATAATCCCATTAAACGTCGCCGCTTCGGGGTGCAGCCGGTAGCTCGAAGAATGGCTGAAGATGGATCTTGGGGCACGGAGAGGCATTATTAATAGAGACGTCTCTTCCTTTTAGTTTGCGTCATCGAGTTAGAAACTTTCAGCGAGCACGGCGGGAGAGAAAGGGTCTTGAAAGGGACACGAGACGGGGACGTGATTCGGAGTAATTGAAATAATTTCTTTCGCGGAATTAACGGGCGTCAGTCGGATCGAAGATCTCGGGGAATAAAAGACGAGTGAGTTGAAAGGGCGGAGAATTAAAACAGAGGCGATGAAAGAACGAGGTTCCCGGGACGTGAAAGGTTCCCCGGAATCGAGTTTGCCCGGCCAGCCGCCGCCATTTTAGCTGCCGCTGCCAGCGGCGCGAGAAAATGGCGCCGGGAATCGGACGCGACTCTCGGAGCACGAGCCGCTGCTCTGAACTTTGTACTTTTATTATTACGCTGTAATAAATATTGGCTGGTGAACTATGGACGGGAATTCTTGCGTGCGTCTGTTCTACGTCATCGTGTTGCAAAGAGACGAGCGTGTTGCCGAGACCTTCATCGGTGTAAACAGGCCTTAATGAAAATCCGATCGCGGGTATATTTCAGGAAGACGCGCGGTCGAAGACTTTCGAACTTATGCTTGAGTTTCATAACTCGAGAAAATTTCCTGGTATAAGTTAAAATACCCTGTCTTGCTGTAGGAATTTTTCGCGGTGGGTTTCTCGTGGAAATTCGACGCTATTGGAAATTAATTCGACGAATTAGACTGGAAAATGCAAGATAGAACGTTCTAAGTTGGCGAGACAATATTATTTACTATTAATAGTCACGATATTTTATATCACAGGAATCCTTCGGAAAAAATTCAGTATTTTTCATAGATATTCTTCTTAATTACATATGGTGTAAGCTTATAACATTTTCAAACATGACGATTTAAACTTATTCGTTATAGGAAAAAATGCTTCAAACAAAGGTCATCGTTTTACCGAGATGTTAGAATCATCTTCAGTTTTTTAAATGCAATGTCTAATACTTTTTCTCAAATTCGGATAAATCATCGATCTTTGCACGAGAAAGTATTATAATATTTTTAATAATATAGTTAGTAATTCAATATAGTAACAATATAGAACTATAGTTAATAATATTTTTAATAATATAGTTAGTAATTCAATATAGTAACAATATAGAAATATAGTTAGTAATATTTTTAATAACATAGTTAGTAATTCAATATAGTTCAATATAGTAATTAATATAGTAATATTGTTAGTAATATTTTTAATAATATAGTTAGTAATTCAATACAGTTCAATATAGTAATTCACTGTAGTAATTAATATAGTAATATAGATAGTAATATTTTTAATAATATAAATGCGCATTGTCGCTCGTGGAAGCGTGGTGGGGGAAGCGCCTCGTCGCGCCCTTGAGGCAAGAAAACTTCGCGGCTAGCTATAGCCCAAGCTTTCACCGCGTGCATCTTCGATTTCTCTATTGTCTTCGACTTAGGTAACCGCAGTCTGTTCTTCCTGGAGCCGAGCTAATAAGCGTCCCAGGTTAATTTAATTAGCTGTCCAGACAGCGGTTATTCATAGGCGAGATCAAATCGCGGGAATCTCGCGTCGATAGCGATCTACAGGGGTCGGAAGTGCACCTCCTTCCATTCTTCTTGCCGATAAACAATACCCTTTTCTATTCAGCTCGACGTTATTCTCGGAGGCGAGAAACGTCGAAGGTTGTTTAATGCTGCACCAATCTTCCAAGTTTCCTCTGGGCGATCGGAAACACGACGGACTTCGTTAATTGCTCGATCATTCGGAATTATTAATTTGTAGACACGTCTATCTCCTTTCTCGTGCTTTCCTTTACGTTACTCTATCTCGTCTACCAACTTGTCCATTAATTACCGTACACTACCCTCTTTCTTACGAGATCCTTAAATAGCTCGCTATATTAAACATGCATAAAGTATTCAACTCCATTTCTCGAATTTTGAAAAATTTCTGTTTCACAGTGCCCAACGAATCTTTAATTTTTAATAACTGGAATGTAATTCAGAACGTCTATTTTCTACTTCGTATAGTTAATTCGACGAACAAGTAACTCTCAAATTATTTATTTTAGAGGGAAAAAGGATCCCTAGGAAGGAAAGTTTCGATTTTAATTTTCAATTTCGTTTCAATTTGTATTACAGTGAATTTTCGTTTCGTTTATTGTCGAAGATCGCATGAATATCTTTTGAAAGACACGTTTCAGGCGCGTGCCTAATCCATTAATCGGTCAGAGGGTGGAAGGTGCCACAGGTATCGCAATTTGTTGGGAACTGAAGCACCGTACAGTTGCACGCGGGTAGAATTCATTGCCACGTGCCCCATTGGGATTTTACGAAATACACACAACGCCATAACACTTTTGCCCATACACGGGCCTCACCCTCGGTGAATAATGGTCAGGAAACGTATCAAACGCGACGATCGTTGACGATGACCCGCGAAACAGGTCAAATATCGCTGGAATCCACGCGAGGATCGCGTGGAACTTCGTTCCCAGCGTTTACCACGGATTCCGCTCTGTTTCGATGCTCGTAACATCTCGTTGCCCGATATTTGGCCAAATTTTAGGTCACTTTCTGCGCTACGAGCGAATAAGTAATTAAACGGTTATTAAATTCGGAGATGCTCCATTCGTTCTAATTATTGCAGCTATTTCGTAATGGAAGTTTTAGGATACTTGTGAACAAAGTCGTCAAAGTCATCGAGATGGATTGGCTACTTTAATTTCCACGTGTGAGAAATTCCTAGAATACGAGTATCTTTGTGTCGCTAATTCTTGGCAATTTAATTTCCATTTATGTTGCATGATATAATATTTATTTTACCACGAAGTTCGTATCAGTGGAGATAAATAGTGTCAGTGAATATGACAGGAATGACGAAGATTTTGCGAGTTGTGTCATAAAAGGAGCGTCACACTGCAAACTATTATTGTTATTTTTATCACACAATTTTCCAAATTTCCATGTAGACTTTGATATCAATAGAAGACCTAGTAATTCCAACAGTTATTTTATTTAGTAATTATTTTGCTTATTTACTTTATATTGTTAGTTGCTTTACTATTTCGACTGACGAAGATTTTATCAATCGAAAATTATTAAATTAATTTGAAACCTAGTTACTTTCCTAATTTATTTTATTTTGCTAGTTACTTTATTACTTCCACCAATGAGGATTTTATCAATCGAAAACCCAGTACTCTATTCATTTATTTTACTAAACAAATTATTAAATTATTTTCAAACCTAGTTACTTTCCTAATTTATTTTATTTTGCTAGTTACTTTATTACTTCCACCAATGAGGATTTTATCAATCGAAAACCCAGTACTCTATTCATTTATTTTACTAAACAAATTATTAAATTATTTTCAAACCTAGTTACTTTCCTAATTTATTTTATTTTGCTAGTTACTTTATTCCTTCCACCAATGAAGATTTTGTCACTCGAAAACCCAGTACTCTATTCATTTATTTTACTAAACAAATTATTAAATTATTTTCAAACCTAGTTACTTTCCTAATTTATTTTATTTTGCTAGTTACTTTATTACTTCCACCAATGA